>NC_092060.1:24943750-25263125 GCF_039877785.1 Chaetodon trifascialis
ACGAAGTAAGCATGCACGACTTATACTGTGGTTCCATCGCTCTAATGCTGCTGTGTCTTCTGGCCAAGGCTCTGCATGGTTTTGATTATCACGTATCGTTTAAACTCAGTCACTCTCTCTCCCAGCATTTGCCAACATGCTTTCAATTCAGTCTGTCTGCCTGTCCGCGGAAGAATATCCTCTGCCACAGCGATTTTACGATCAGTGATAATTCTGAAAAATGATGTCTCTATGCCGTCTTGTCGTATCACAAAGGCCCAAAGCGCAGTCTTACAGCTGTGTAATCAGCCGTGCTGGTTTTACATCATTATAATGTAATTCAGGATAAAACGGCGAATCATCACATGGTGAATGTGTAACTTGAACACCGAGCACGGAATCCGCTTCTCCTCTCAGCCCTCTTGAACTGTTGACAGTCATACTGGAACACACACCAGCACAAACACACACATCAACAGAGGAGGGCTGAGCAGCGATCCACTGTTTGCTGACCAAATGACTGTCAGCCTTTGCGTGGGAAGGGGAGGAGGCAGGAAGGAGAGCGGTGGCAGCGCATTCTCCACTGCTATTTGTTACTATACAGTTGTCACTCAAGTCATAAGTTAGTCTTTGCGGCTAATCACGGCTAACTCCTCAGAACCTCAACAGCCCTCACCACAAGCCTCATACCACCTCGTCTCATTCCCACATTCCTACAGCCCTCTTTCCACACCACTCCCACATCCACCCTCCGCAGCCCCATCCGAGCCCACCCTCACCTTCTCAATCCACTCTTGGATCATTTCAATTTGCATCCCAACTGGCCCCGGGATTCCCTAGCCCTGTTAAAAGGCAGGCTATTTGTTGTGCTCCGCGGTTAATGCCGCGCAGAGCTTTAAATACCCATATCAAATCTTGGAGGCTCAACAGATTCAGTTTTGCAAACCTGTATCGAACAGAGGTTCAATCCGTCAGCTTAGAAGTGTACACTCCTTAAGTTGTGTGATAAGGTAAAACCAATCACTGGATTAGGCTCTCTCTGTCAGTGATGGTGTATTTTCAGTGCACAGCGTTGCTTTGCTGAAACAGGATAAGCTGATGGAGTAACATTATGGTGCTTGAGATTTCTTTTTCAATAGGAATATACTATTAATGGATTCTGAAGCCAGTGTATGATGCTGCTCTTGCAGTTGTGGATAATGCATTAGCATTAGCTGTGAAAAGCAGTTGGTGCCGGATACCATGAGCAATCATCTGTCAAAACCACAAATTTGATTGTTTTTATCATGCAAATCCAGCCTACTACCCGATGAGATTGATTGAGGACTTAAAGTAGGATTGCAGTGTTTATTCTCATAGAGCTTCTCACAAACAAACCTCAGCCTTTAGACTCACAAGTATAATTTTGCACAGCATATGGTGAATTCATAACTCAAGAAAGGGAGAATCTCAAGAGTCTGCTGCTTTTTGCGGTTACTCTGCCTTGTTCCATCTGGTTTTGGGGGAGATGTGGGAGGTTTTGGTACATGGAGAGCTTGAGTGAAAATTCATGGCAGGTACATAAATAATCACCCGGCTAAAATATAGGCTACAACTTCTGTTTCTGGTCGGAGTGTTGCAAGACTGTCTTGGATGACATTTGAGAGGAACGCGGAGCCATCCGCAAACTGCAAAGTACAAACCAAATGTCCTCTCCCTTTCCCCTCACATGAAGCTGGGTTTCCACTTTGTCCTGCCAACAAGCGTTCCCTGGAAGCTCCCCGTCTGACATTTTACGCTTGGTCGAACTCACACTTCAAGCCTTGAGGCATCGTTTGTGGACAGCTCTGATCCAACTGTCATATTCTTTTTTCTGTTGGTTTTGCGTGAATGCAAAGAGATCAGTGTGGTGATTGGTGATGAAAACCCTTCGAGCACTTTTGACGACTCAAGTGAGAAAACTTGAGAGGCCACTTATTCGAGTTGTCTGGGCCGGAGAGTGCCAGATCACAGCAGAGTCTGACCACGAATTTGCATGCAGTTGTCTTAACAGTTCAGTGTGTGATGCACGATTAGTTGCACTCACAGGAATACTCATTTTTATGCAAGTCCTTTTTTGTTCTTATCGAGAACGACAGAGTGCAGGGCTGCCGGCGTGACTTTTTATCTACTTGATGTGCAGCTGCCAGGTAGTTGTGCCAAATTAGCATGTTTATGTGAGAGTGTGTGTGAGAGAGAGAGAGAGACTATAACAACACTATTCATGGAGGTCATGTGTTTCTAATAAACCCGGAATAGTTTATTCAAGAAGTGACATAACAAAACGTAAAAACAGTTGGGCAAACTGCTGTAAATATAGCAACAGGGCAATGAGCGATTACAAAACCAAAATGAGTGTGAATTAAAAGCAGTCATTTAGTCTAGCCATGAGACGCCATGACAAATTACAATACATTTAATCATTAACATTTCGGGAAGCTTGCGAATCCCAATCTTAATGGGTTATAAACTGCCAACATATAACATTTCAGAGAGATGTTTTTTCAAATCATTTAATTGCAGGCGGCAGTTTAAAAAACTGACATGAACCTTTTATCTAATTATGTTTTGCACAATGCTGAAGGAGAAAAACCCACATAACGCAATGAATAACTGCTATTACATTTAAAATGATCCCAAAGTCGTTATTAGAAATAAACATTCATAATTTAGGTTGTTTGTTGTTTTTTTTGTCTGAGCACCATCATTCTTATTCAAGACACTCAAATCCACTGTTTCATGTGGTGTTGGCCTAAAGATCTGTGTTAATCTGCAACATTTTCAGTAAATTCAACTGCATGTTTGTTCAGTTTTAAGTCCCGTTGTAGCCATCGATAGCACTGTTTAGAGGCAGGTCTCAGCTTGAAATTGTTGTCCGCCACCTTCTCTAAAGCCTCCACGTAGCAGCTGGTGTCCTCCCTCTCTCTAACCAGTCCACCCACCATGTAGCCTCAGGTGATATGGACACAAAAACTGAAAGAGGGTCATCCATTCCTGGCCATTAGCTGGTTCCTATGCTAATCCAGGGATTATACGAAATACATTTCCCCCACTTAAGGTTTCCCAGAATTCACAGACTAGTAAGAACAAACCACGTCCCAGACGTGCTACATCCCACAGGCATGCATGAATCTTTAATGGGCCTGGAGTCAGACGAGGCCTGATGACCAACCATCACATGTGATCATCGTAGTCATTAAAGTGTGCTCTTAAAGGAATGCAGACATTACAGATGTCTTGTGTGAATAATAATTTAGATTTACATTACATGCATTTGATGCTTTTGTCTAACACAGATTAGACGTACTTGTCATCAAAATCTGATCTATCAAATGTGGCTTCCTGTCTGTTTTCATCTTTGACATTTATTTCAGCGCAGTCCTAAAGATGGCAGGAGCCCTCAATTGAAAACAGGAATATAGAGAACTTTTACAAATAATACATTCTTATAGTTCAGTGAAAAATTCAACTCTACAGCCAAACAAAAATCCTCATATCAGATGATTCTGCAAAGTTTTTAACATTCAATGCCAAGACTTTTAATATTTGACACATATGTCCTGGATTAGCAACATCACTGTAATTAAAAAAAAAAGAGTATTTACAATGAGCAGTACAAACAAGAATGACTCAACCCCCCCAGATTCATTTCACTGATTGAAGCACGCCGTCAAAACAACCAAACAAGACTTCACCTTGATTAAAGTTGAACTTCAACTCATAAATTATCATCAAATGGGGCAGAACAAATACTAATTGCTCACACTTTTGTACATGAAGCATTTCATGAAGCCGGTGGTGGTAAAATGTTGGCACATGAACACACAATGTATCTAATTAATGGCATACAGTAAGAATTTATCCATTCAGGTTAGTTTAACAAGCCAGTTTCCAATTTGAAGCCACAGCACTTGGCACACATCACGTGAAAAATCGTCAGCAAACACAGCAAAGGGGAAACCACCACGGTCTGATTGTTCCAGCCAAAGGCCTGTTATCATGTGCTTACAAAGCAATGTTTTTAACTCATGCAACAATGAAACAGGGCAAACTAAAGAGACCGCCGCACCCTTGAGCCACTCAAACACCTGGCAATGTCCATCAAACAGCAAAGGAAGGCAGGTTAATACTAAACCCAACAAGTGTGGCTCCAGGCTAAGAACGAGCTGCTGTGCGGAGATGTTTGGTTCAGTGTGAGTAGAAAACACCTTGATTTTAGAGCAAATTTATGAAGAGTTTCGCATAATATTCAGCACAAGTTCAAGCAAATGACTTATATAATCTATTATTTTCTGGAGAAATTAATGTTTTCCAGAAAACATGATGTTACATCCACAAATGGGGAGATGGTCTTATTGATCCACTGACCTCACCTCTGCTCAGTCCAGCTAAGAGCTGATGTTGACCCAGGACTGCAGATCTATATGGACAGTGTTGCTGTCAATTTAGCATAAGGAAGTAAAATCTAAACATTTGCCTTTGGGTTTGACCGGCATAAAACAACTCTGAGACAGCCAACAGAGGGCAAGCACCAGGAATGGTGTGATGTTACCTGTCTAAGGTGGGTCTGTTTTCTTTACATTCAGAATCTACAAATAAACACAGAGAGACAATCTCACAGTAACAACAAGGCCAGAACCACCCGTGGCGATTGCTATGTTGCACTAGACTTGCAGTTTTCTCATGATAACTACATTTCATGCCTTTTCTTGTCCTGTTGAGTGTGTTCTGTTTAAAAACAGCTGGAAAAAAACTTCCTCTATTTGACTGATAAGGTTCATTTGGAGTGTGCACACACTTATTTGTCATATCTTTGTCTTTCAGCCTCTGTGACTACAAGTTGCAGCTTGAAAAGTCTCCTCAGGAACCTGCTATTTTTTGGCATGTCCGCTGTACCCACATAATCAGCTAGCAGGCAAAATTATAAGCCAAGGTGAATGTTAACAGGTGACTAATCACGTGTATAGCCTCCAGTATGCAAATAATTATTGTTCGCATGATAGCGAGGTCTGCTTTGCCAGCATGTTTTGCTAGTGGAGCTACAAAGTCTGAATCTGTATGCAAGATGTGAACCAGGTCTTCTGAATTCTGCTAAGACCCTCATACTGATACATTCATCAACTCAGAGACCTGTCTGATACCCTAAATATGATGTGATGTGATGTGATGTGATGTGATGTGATGTACATTTGTCTGATAACAACATGCGACAATATCCTCAGTATTATTTAAAAATAATACAAATCCTGATGTGTCCCAAATGAAAAATTAAACACACACAGACACACAGACACACACACACAGACACACACACACACACACACACACACACACACACACACACACACACACACACACACAAACAGTCATGTATACATAATTTACCCTAACCCTAACCATAACCCAAGTCTTCACTCTAAAATCTAATGACTTACATTATGGGTGCCTGCATTTTGTCCTCATAAGGAAGGTGAGTCCCCTCAATGTGACTGTAAAGACAGTGTCCCCATAATGTAAGGAATACATAGGCCATACACACACACAAAGTTGTGTATGCATAATTTATGGGGACATTACATAGGCTTACATTCATTTCCTGGAGAGTTACCCTAACCATAACCAAAACTACTTGCCAAACTCTAACCTTAACCCAAGTCTTCATCCTAAAATGATTTACATTATGGGGAGCGACAGTTTGTCCCCATAAGGAAGGTGAGTCCCCACAATGTGACCATGCAAGCAGATTTATGTCCCCACAACGTAAGGAATATATGGTCAAACACACAGCACACACACGCTATTTGCCTATTGACCCATTGAGGTGTCTTGGGGCCTTGCTACTTACTGGTCTTTGAAATAATTAGTTAATTTTTTAATATTGTTGTAGCTCCCATAATTAGCTTCTGAAGACCACCCTCATGTAAGAATACCACCACATATAGCAGGGTCAGGGTTTTACAAGCAATGACATGAACATAATGAATAGCATGGTACGCAAACAGGTTATTGGCTGTAAAACTGGATTTTAGGTGAAAGAAAAAGGAGCAGAACTGTGTCAAATGTGGAAAGTACACATCTTGAAACTTCTGACATATTTCCATGATTGACAGCATATCTGGACGGGGAATATAAGACCTCAACCAACTGGCGCTCCAACCAGGATGACATGAATTCAAAAATAGAGATACGTCTGTACTAATGCAGATCAAATACCGCAGTGAGTCCAGGCTCAGGTGAGCAACTGTCAGCGTGATAAAGTCACTGCGCTCTCTTCTTATGCAAAGTGTTGACGCAGTTCAATCAAAACAGCCCCATTTGACTGTCACTGGCATTCTGGATGCCTAAAAGCATGCAGAGAATATATTTTTAGGTGTGCATGCTGTTGTGCATCATGCAGTGCACACAGGCACGCATGCACACGGCTGCCACCGATTATGAATGCGTGATCCCCTGGAGGAAGACAATAATATTGGCATTAAACACCTCAAGATTCTTCTGGTTTTTAATATATCTTAGATTATGTCAGGAAAAACACTGGAACATCACATAAAAGCCACAGTCAGTGTATAATGCTATCTCATAAAGCTACAGATCTCTCCAACAACATTGACATAGGGAGCAGGCAAACAAATGTCAGCCCCTATAACATATGAAATACTTAACGTAACCAATTTCCTCCTGTCAATCAACCAGGGAATAATGACAGACAGCTGAGAATCAATACGCCACAATTGAATTTTTCGACTCCAAACATGTCTCATTCTGCACCATAAAAGACTGTCAAATGTCATGGAGCACTGAGCTGCGGGTGGAGTCTAAAGATTTATTTTATTTCCACCACTGCAGTCTATTAGCAACAACGTTCCTGTTACCACCGGGGGGAAAAAGCACGTCCAGATTCTTCTGCTTGTTTTGCCCAAGGACAATGCTACGTGTGTGTGTGCGCACTAACTGTTCCTGTGTAATGAATGTGCACATGTTGCAGCCAGTGACACACACGGAGGCATTACATGAGCTTTGCAGCGTCTTCCATGAAACAGGGGAAGCTTCATTCTTATGTTAGAAAAATGAGAACATATTCATTTCGTTTTTTTTTTTTAGTACAAAACTTTCTTTATTCCATCTCTACTGCAGCATTTGGTGAATAAGAAAAATGTTGGGAATAGTTTCCAATACTTTTTTTTAGTACACAACATGTTCTATTTCTTATAATTTCCCTTTAGTACTGAATGTTCCCATGACCTCTTCCTTGAATGACACATTGAGATTTTCTTTACTGTTAACCGCCACTGTGGCGGAAAATAACAGAGGGTGAAGCTACTGAGCATTGCGGTCTTTGTCTATCACCTCATTTACAATACGGTGCCCTCTGCCTCACATAATCAATTAAAAGACAGCGGGGCTGAAGAGGCACCCTACCAGTCACAGAAGTTTACATCAAAAGAAAGAGATGCTTTTGAAGACTTGCCTCATCCTTGAGAGTCTTCCCCGAGAATGCAAGGACAGATTTAGTCACTGATAGATGTGGTTCTGGCCTACTTCAAGGTCTCGTCTAAAGCAGATCAGATTGCACTGCTGCATTGTAGTACAGTATTTCACTGCTGAGCTTTCTGTGAAGAAAAAACACTGGCCACGAAAAGGCTTCGCTTCAGGGGATGATTTATAATAAATTTACAAGTAGTAATCATCAGTTATAGTCATATAAATTGGGATTTTTCAGTGCACCACAAGAAAAACTTTTATGTTCTGCAGCTAAAATCTAGCTACATAAAGCAGATTAACCCTCACCCAGCAAGGGTGAGGATGGAAACTGGTAACACCGACTTTGCTAGTGTCATCTTCCCCCCCAACTGGCCCTGTCACTGTCATCTTTACCCACGTCTAGGTGAGATAGCTAAAATCTTGCAACAGACTGAGACCAACTGACGGAGAGGAAGGGGCTGTTTCCAAATCAAGGGCCGTTTTATGGTGTAACAGCTGTGCCAGTAGTATTGATTACCAGGCACTGTGAATGGGCCTGAACAATTTTTTATGAAGTGAGGAATTCTGGGTCTGTATGGCTGGCGCCAAATGGGAGCGACCACAGGACGGTCTATGTGGCCTGCTAGATATTGATGTGTCCTGTTCACATCCATGTGCCAGCAGACGCCATTATTTGATATGCACTCAGCAATAAAATGGTCCATCCTGACTGCAACCAGATATATTGTTAATGGCCAGCTCTTTAAATGTCATCTCTATATGTGCTGGGAGTTATCACAGGAGTTTGTTAGAGTTCTTTCTGTAGAGAAATTGATAACTCAATAAAATGGAAGTCATTCCGGACATTAAAGTTGTAAATCATACATCTGGGCAGCTGCAAGAGTGAAACTGAAAAATGGTGATTTATGAGTGAACACACTGCAAAAAAGTCCATATTCTCGTGTCATTTAGTCTTAGTAGCCGAATCTGACACCTATATGTATTGAAGCGTGTTTAATCCGCAATATGTCACACCTTTTTTTTTAATATCACACCAGACAATGTTCCCAGTCTTTTGTTGCTCCTGGCCCAACTGGTCTGAAACTTACAGCTCTTAGAATCAGAATAAGCACATATTTACAAAAATCTATGAAGCTGATGAGGTAAAACTTTAAATACAGTCTTTGTTTTTAATTGAATACATGCCAGAGAGGATTAGCAAGTTATCACATTCTGCTTTATTTATGTTTTGCACAGTGCAGAGTTGTAGGTATCACTGTGTGGGCTGTCAGTCTTTTGGTGGTTTTGGAAATGAATGCTAAAACTTTATACACAGCAAAACACCTAAACATGGCCGCCAGCGTTGGATTTTCAATGAGAAAGAAACTCGCTGCTGGCAGCCAGCAGAGTTTGCACTAGTTTCGCTTGCTTTACAGAGGGCTCCGATGTATTACAGTTTGTTTTGGCCACAGTTTCGGCCAATGTCTCCTATGGAAAAATTACACTCACTAAATCTGGGAGCACTTTGACATCAAAGTCAGCTTGGGCAAGAAACATGAGCTATCAACCAGACAGGTTGTAAACAAGCCAACCATCCAAACCACTTAATATGGAGGTACGGACATTATGTGCACTGTGCTGGATCTTTCCAACATTTAGGCTAAAGACTGTTCTTTTCACCTCCGTTCTCTCTTGTTAAACGAGTTTGGCTAACCTGGGGTCTGTTTCTTGCTTGGACTCACTTCTTTTGTGTGATCTAGCTGCATTCCCAAATCCGCATCATTGCTAATGTGAATTAATGATCAAACTATGGAAATAAGCCTCAGGTTGTATGAAACAGATTCCCCTTACAGAAGGATAACTTTTATGTGCCTGGATGGCTGGCAACACACTCGATGGATATTTTTTGCAGTGGATGTTCTTGGTTCCCAGGGACCCTCATGGTCATCAGAACAGGTGGCTAAAAGCTGATTTTGGAGGGACAGCCAAAATTGAGAGCTTGGGAGCACAGGTGGAGGGGTAATCTAATCCATATAGAACAGAAGATGATCATCTTTTTATAGGAGCGTATTAGGGTGCAAACATGTCCAGTATTCATTTATAATGTATGAGAAACTATGTTTAAGCAGCAATAAATCAACCCCATCCCTTTGAGCTACTCAATATGCGTGTGTGAGTTGGTGGGCGGATGTGTTTACTAGTGTCTCAGTGTGTGTGCGCCAGTGTTGATGACACAATAGCGTGGCTGGCGTCTGGCTCAAGCAGAGTTATGCAGAAGTTGTTGGTTGTTTTGCTGATCCCTCTCTGTCAGTGTCACAAGAAGCGTCATCAATCATCAGAGACTGGGGGACCAGACCACCCTCCCCTGCTGGTCTCTCTGTTGGCTCAAACACCCCACAAGCCCTGATCAGAATGGGAGGATTACTATGTACAGCACATATGATGTCAGTCCTAAAGAAAAGGCGAACCACAGATTAGAGACAATGCCTCATAATAGTTCAGGGTCACTTCAAGCTGTCAGTACCGACATGGGAATTAATAGTGTGATGGTAGTCATGCCTCGCTTGTATTTGATAGCTACATAAACACATGTGACTTAGTCTGTTATCCGATGCAAACCCTCCAGCAGCACTTGTTAATGCTTTTCTCCATGTAAGGTACATTAAAGGAGTCTAAAATCAATGTGGCACAACCATTAATTTAATTAGCACTAACCATTAGTAAACAAGTACAGCTGAGGCTGATGGTAATGTCTTAAGTTGTGCAAGGAGCCTATTTGGTCATAAAGCAAAGTATTCAACAAGCTAAAATCTTAGTCTGATCGAGGCATCAGATAAAAAAAAATCCTTACAACCATCTGAGGGAAAAATGAACTTTTGTAGAAAATCTGAAACAATCCTACAGTTACGGAGATATTTCACCGACTAACCAACAGACCATTCACGCTATTCCTTGCTAGCAGGCTAAAAATTTGAGAGCACACAAAGAAAAAAACAAAACAAAGACAACTTAACTTGTGGTCGCCAATGTGCTTTAAACACCAAAATACATATAACTGGTCCATACGTGATGTTTGTGCATTTGAAAATCTGCGCTATTGGTATGTTTTCACCATTTAAACATCTGTTTTTCGTCATGACACGTTTACAAAACCGCACAGCGCGATTGCTTCTCAATCGATCACTGGTTCCACAACAGAAAAAACAGGATCAGAAAGAGTTGGGAAAGTCAAACTGTTCACAGGAACTGGGCCAGTCACCCTGTCTGTACTGTACCAGGTGTGCTGTCAGCTATTGCCTCTGACATTTGTTATCTGTTAAAAACATCTGGTTTCAGTATCCACTCTCAGAAGACAAGAAAGACTGAGACTCATAGTTGGGGGTAGAGAGAGGTCAAGGGGTAGAGTTTGTTTTACCCAGCAGAAACTTTTACCAATTTAGCATGGGCATTTTTTTCTCTTCTTTTTTTTTTTTTGGAAAGGCTTATGTCATGTTTGAGTCTTCACCACAAACTTCTGCCTCCCCAAAAAGCATTTTTCATACCCATGTTTACAGAGAAACCACACCAGTGCATTGCTGTGAAATGAGTCGTCATATCAGCCGGGCCTGACAGGGAGGCTCTCCTCCCCTCGGCACACGAGCGGCACAGCTCTCTATGCTCTCTGCCACTGTAGTGGAGGCTGTTGACAGAAGTAGAGACAGGCAAACATATGTTCCCTCCAAAATACAGGAGGGGAGGGCCTTCTTGTTTTCAAAGAGGCCATTATCGCCGCAGTGTGTGGACACCCCTCGCTGTTGTTTGAGGAGGGGTTGTCTCACGGTTTCCTCCTGCTCCCAGCTGAAACTGTCACAGTCGACCGATTGAAACCATCTTTCTCTGGTGCACACGCACACACTTTTGCACTCCCATGCACAGGACACACACAGATGTAGAAATAGTCTAAAACAGATTGAGAAGCAACAGATTATATGTCACAGAATTATAGAGATAATAGGTTAAAGGGAAACAGCATGATGAAATGAAATTTTACTATGTTGGATACAGCGAAGGCTGCAGAATGGGCATGCAAAGCAGTTCAAAATAAAGTGAAAGTGATGAGATTACACTGGAGTTGTACTATCTCTATATGCAAAAATGATTACCTTCTGAAACAGGTAATCTTCTAAAATAATATGTAATGAGTAAAGCACTCCCCAAATGCTCGACCACCCCTCTAAATCCGCTCCACACATGCACACAGCGCTAATGTTACACACATGCACGCACAGTGGGGCCTGTTACCACAAAATGACAAACTAAATATTTGGGGATGGTGATATCATTCTGCTAGGCCTCATTACCATAGTCTGAAGCACAAATGTAGTTTCAAAGACTCCAAATCCCATCTCAGTTGATGTGCCAATATGCAGAGTCTGTCCTCCAACTGCCACAGCCATGCCAAAGCAATTTGTTTCATATATTGCTTTTGGAAGCCAATATGTTTTAATTAAGGGGATACGTACATAAGCGAAAACAACACCATAAATAATCGTCTTTCTCCACCCATGACAAAGGAATTTCGTCAGATCTTTCGTTCTGTCATGGCATACATACTTTATTCAGTAAACCAGTGTGATCCTTGAAGGAGTAAAATATGGTTTCTTATATGCAGAGCAAGTTATCCATGCATCCATCCATTGTCTATACCCGACTATCCCTTTCAGGGTTGCGGGGGGGGTGGGGGTGGGGGGTGGGGGGGGCTGGAGCCTATCCCAGCTGTCATTGCGCGAAAGACGGGGTACACTGGAGTAAGTTATGTTACCTTGAATTCTGTCTTAAAGTGATTTTTTTTAGTTGTGAAAATGTGAAAAGCCTTCCGTGGGATCGGATATAGCATTAATGTGTAAGAAGAACTTTCTTTAAAGCTGCACTAATAAACATTTTTATAGTACCAACAGCTAAATTGTGTAATGTAAAAGGGATCACCAGTTGTGACAAACATAAAGACAATTATCACTCAGCTCTGCAGTTACCCTCCAGAGAGAAATGTAGCACCTCTCAGCTTTTTTTGTTTTGGTTTTGCCTTCTGCAGCCTTACTGTTCTGGTTCACTCTCACCGCTCTCATCAGCCATAACCAGCAAAAAAGCTCCGAAAGAGCTACCTGTACGCTACCTACGCGGCACCAAATCACAGACAGACAAAATCAGTGACTTTTATTTGTAAGAGTTTTAAAGGAAGTTTCCAAGTTGGAGAGTGATGCACTTTTGGATGCTCTGAAAGAGCCAGCTCAGCTGAGATATCCAACAAAAAACGTTGGAGAGTCCAGTCCAGTCCATCCTGAGTGGCAAACCTCCGGGGCCCCTTACTCCACCTATTTGCCCATTTTTTAATTTGGCATGAGTCACAACCTAACCTGATCTTTAGGTTTGAAGGACTAAACAGTATAAAACAACACAGAAGTTTATCAAGCTCCACGTATGACTCAGATCAACTTAACATCTCAAATTAAAGGACTGCATGAGCAGCAGCAGCAGCAGTGCTAAATCTTCTTCTCCTCTTCTTCAATTGCCCAACTACAGCAAACAACGTCGGTCAATGTGACAGAGAATACTTCATGTTACACCATATTTCTTCCCACATGCCCTTTCACTACGTACGGACAGGGGAAAGAGTGTTACTTATGAACTTTACTGTGGGTGCAGGCAATCAGGCAAGAAATAGTCCAGGCATGCAATGCGCTTTCAATTATCAATAAATTATACTCTGTTCATGTTAGATTGCAGGTAAGCATCCAATTAGGAAAGCAGGAAGTGAACTTCAGTGAGGCTTCATGCAGCCTGGTCAAGATGGCGTTGCATCATGACGCCTTTTTGAGCTGCATGTTGTGTGCTCTGTTCTTCAGCCTCTTTTTCTGGTGTACTTAGCTTATTTTGTCATTTGAATTAAATTATATGACTGCTTGAAAAGGCTTCTAAAACAAATCCACTTTGACTCTATGACAGACCTTTGTGAGACTCTCAGATATTAAGGTTTCTTTGTTAATTGTTGACCAACTGCAGCTGATTTCCTTTCGCTCAGCTCACCACCGAGAGCTGTGACAGATTTTGTTTCCCCTGCAGCCGTCTAGGCCTCCACATTTCCATACATGCAGCGCAGCCTCATCATGGATTCACTTTGAAAGCTAAAACAAGCCTTTTTTCTGGTTATGAGTCAGCTCGCGTAAATGGATTTTCCATCTTACTCTTCATAAAGAGGGAGTATCTTTCCTCCACTCCCTGTGATGTCAAAGTACAGTCAGTCATACCGAGTGAGCGCTCTGCTGGCACCCATCGAATCGACAGTGTCGCCCCAAACCCAAAGGGATTACATGTGTGTGTGTCCTCTTTGTTCAGAGACATCCAGCGGCATCTGGCAATAGTCAGTCCCCTTGTGCTACTTTATGGAGACAAGTGTGTTGTGTGATCAAGTTTCTCAAGCTTCATTTATTAAATTAAGCAGCGCATCACTGTGATTTGTCTTGCAGTATTTTTTTTTTTTTATTTTGGACTCAGGGAAACATACGGCTGGGAGATACAAGGCCTTTTATATTGTGAGACAGTGAAAGGGAGGGAGAAAGACATATAGGGGGGTGAGAAGAGCAGGGAAAGAGAGAGCAGGGAGAGAATGATAAAGAGTGAGAGGAAAAAGAGGGAAAGACAGGAAAAGGGAGGGGAGCGGAGACCCTCCTGCTCCTCTTCCCCTCCCCAGGCTTCTCCCTCAGTATCACCTCAGAGGGAGAAAACAACCCTCTGCCAGGTCATTTCTCATCATTTGTTCGATTTGTGCTGATCCTACTTTATTTTCATTAAAAATAACTCAGAGGAAGTGCTGTAAGTTTTACACCGCCTGCCCTCCCTCCCCGATGGTCGAGCACGAATTTCCGTATGCAGGCGAGTTGGACCTTCCTGCATACGGAAATTCGTGCTCGACCATCGTGTGCTGAAGTTTCTTATTGTGCATCAAAGATATATCGTGACTGACTTTTTGGGCGCACGCTCATATGCCAAAAGAAACGATTCTCTTATTATAGTGAGGGCAGTAAAATATTTTGAAATATTCAGAAACCATTTAATTTGATTAAAGTTATGTCTCAGTAAGCATCAGCTCTTACCTTCTAATTAAAGAGATGTGTTTAGAGATCACATTCTGCAGCAGCCATGTGTTCAGCCCCAAGACTCTGAACCCATTCCTTATAATTCATTAAAAGTTGTTTGGGGATGGAAACTGGAATGCTGACTGCTGCTGCCCAACAGTTTATTAATGGCCCCCGCTGCAGCTCAGAGACTGAAGACCCCTGAAGACAACAGTCAACACTTGAGCGTACTTAATGTAACCTTGATAAAGGCTATTTCACTCACAGTGGTGGTTTCCACTAAATTCCCAGCACAAACAACAGATTCAGCACGGTCCTGAGAGATTCACTATATCTTTTAATCTTAGTTGGTTTTCTGAATAAAGTTTTGAACAAACCCTTTTAAATATTATAGTTACTGTAGATGTAGTTCAAAAGGCATCAATTTCAAGCCAATTGTAGTTGGTTGAAGTCTCCTGCTTTGATTACATGATGGCTTTGGCGGCTGCTATTGTGAGATTATGGGTCTCGTCGAAACCACAGAGGATATTTGCTATTCCCTGTGGCTATTTGTTAAAAGTTTTATTATGAAGAGGAACCATGAAAGTAAATCAGATTGACTGGGAGTGTAAAAGAAGTCTTTAACTGCAGCGCAAGCAGGGAAAAACTCAGTTTTCTCAGTCTCAAGCTCAATCATGAATCATGATTCTCAGACAGACTTTTTTTCCCCAGTTTCATAAATACATACTGTATATATGTTTTGCCATGATGCAACAGCACATTTATGTCATTGGGTGCCATTGTTGGCTCTCAAAAGAAGCACAAAGGATAGCTGCTACCAGCTTAGCGGAAAGTGGAAAATGGATTAATTCAAAACAAAGATACAGTCTAACCTGATAACATATGAAAAAGCTGACAGCATTAATGGCGACTGAGCTATAGTTACATGAGTCTACTGGAAAAGGTACAGCTCTCTGCAGAGTCTGGTCACTGTCTGCTCTGTGCAGGCTTTTGACATGTCCAGCAGTATGAATACTATTGACATTAATCTAAAAGGGAAGTGAAGAAGAAAACTGATGTTAACTCATAATTTCAAATTAAATATGACTTGTTAACCATATGTCAGACGTTTGGATCGTGTGCACGCTAAACGTAGAGTTACTTTACAAATTTGACAACCGGGCAGAATCCAATTTTAGAAAATTTTAATTATGTTTGCAGATATGGGTATATGAAGTACCTCACTCAGTGGAGCTAGTGCAGAGAATATTGAAACTACATGAATCATAAGGTGCCACAGTGTTGTAATGTTAATTCACACAGCGCTATCTTTTCCCAATTAGCTACATGCATTTGTTGTTTGTCTATATTTCTTTCATCACCCAAAATGATTTTATTAATTTAACCCACAGTGCAGTCTCATGTTTTCTGACAGGCTGCTCATGCTGGAGGGGCTGCGTCGCCACCAGAGCATCATCCCATTAGTTTGACTTTATTCTTATTCCCATCAGGTCTTTTGACTGCGAACGAGTATGAGAGGGAGGCCAAGAGGTCACTGGTGACTAATTTTCTGAGCACTCACAGATTGTGTAAGTAATGGAGCACTTATTGCATTCGCTCCTCCATCACTGCAAACAAGCCCCAAAAAATCCATACAAATTCCCACACGTAAGATAGCGCCTGGGGAGGGGAGAAGTGGCCCATCTTTAAGATATAGCGAGCAGCGTGGAATAGGCCTAATGTGCAATTTAAAATCAATATCTTTAAAAAAAAAATGCCTATCCAACTACCACAGCATCATCTAAATATCAATAGGGCCTCTCCGTGCTTCAGAGCGAGCTGGGTGTGAGGAGACACAGATCCGAGGTGCTTTGACCAAGGATTTCACACCATCTATCCAGAGGAATCGGGTTCTCACTGCCTCTCTTTCAATTTTAATACGGTGCCATACTTGGCGCATGAGGTTTAATAAAGTAGCACAGTGTCTGTCAAGCCAGGTGTAGCTTCAATCCTTTCATATTCTAAGTAAATCCCAAAGAAAGGTGTTGAGGATACCAGAAGAAGAAGACAGGCAGGAAGAGAGGGAAACAGAGGGGGGTGGGCATGTTTTTTTTCCCCTCTCGGCACTATATTCTTTTTTCCCCCTTTGCAATACTGTGGATTTCAAAGTAGCATCATCTCAAACAATGTAGCTCCTGTGCATTTCATGCTGGAATTTACTGGATTTTATAGAAGATGACCTGCGACTCTTTCTCTCTTCCAAACCCGTGTTTTAACAAGGAAACGTACCATATCATCACTCAGAGAATCAATTGGCAGTGTCTTCGGCTTGAGTCACATCGGAATGAAATATTTCTCGTCAAATTCAATGCAAACAACAACTAAAAAGTTTCTCATGTCACCACAAATCCTTTACATCCTTTCTTCCTTATTATGTCTGGCGCTCTAGCATTTAGGCGCAGAAGAAGAAAAACATCATCGATCACGGAAAGATAACTTAAGCAACATTTTACTCCCGTTTAAATTATTATAGCTGGCCCAAAAGTGTATCAGTGGATATTTATATTTTCAAATTCATCCAGTCAGGTCTTGGAAAACTTGCTATTTCAAAAAGATAATTAATGTCTCCATCTAGCCATGTCTTGTGTTTGCTCATCTGTTCCCATCTGGATTCCATGGACAGGATTCCTCTGATAAGTCCGTCAGCAGTGAAGTGAGAGAGAAAGTGAGAGATAGCGAGGTGGCGGAGACTTTACTTCAGAAGACACTGACGCACGATGGAAAGAAAGGAAAAACATGTCCTAATTTCATTAAAATCATCTCTAAAAGTAGTGTGTTGTACTTTCTGATATAACGTAATTGTCATTGCAGGCATGAAGTCTTCTACAATAAGAATCCTGCAAATGTGCTCATTATAGGCAGCACAATATGAAGTTTTTACCTTCCTGCACATTTGATTTTATGTGATTGACAAGTGAACACCATTGAGATTGGTCACAATTTCCTAAATGTCTTGTTTTATCAAACAGGCATTTTTCACTATTTTCTGATAAATGAGTAAAGAAAATAAGACAATTGACAAAAACATCAAAATTAAGAACATTTCATAAGTCACAGCCCTGAATTATTGTGCTATATCTGTTGGTGATTGAAACTTAAAAGAAAAACTGTCAGATTAAGTCAGATTGTGACTATTTTATGAAGCTGTAGAGGCAACATCCAAATCTGGATCCAAATCCAAATCTGCTGCACGATATCCTCCTGCTGCATCAGACACAGAGCTGTTTTATTAATAGACTGCTTCGGCCAAGGTCAGGGGGAGCTGTAATGGTGACCCCCAGATGACCCCGGCTGCACAGGCCTGGGGGGCTCTGACCGACTGCAAAAATTGATCGGTGTTCTGGTTCAAACAGGGCGTTTAAGTCTTGTATTGACAGCAGATATCATGTCTGTGAAGTCAAAAATGTATTTCTTGTGTTTGAAACTTGCTTTTATCTTGTCAAACTCATTAAAGGAGCAGAGAATAACCAGAAAAGGATGTCTGGAGAGCTTTTGCTTTTAATAATAGACGTATTTTTCTTTACATCTGCAATTTTTCAACACGTCTTAATGACTTCTAATATTTTACACATTATCTGTCATTCAAATCATGTTAAAATTACAGCAGAGGAGAATATCCCCATGTGCTCTGCCCCTGTTAGCGTGACAATGTTTGGCCCCTGGCCACCGACATGTTTTATTTAATAATGTGGGAATTTTCTACTGTTTTGCTTTCATTACAGTCTAGGAGGCTAAAGCTGAAAACAGAAACAGAAAGCCAGTTGCTTTAAAGCCTGAACTTTACCGCCCAACAACTGTCAGATGCAATATCGGCATCTGGATTCAAAAGGGGAGGAATTTTTAACAGGATGTCTGTTAATGCGGCACTATTCTTTTTTTTTCTCTCTCTCTCTCTCTCTCTCTCTCTCTCTCTCTCTCTCTCTCTCTCTCTCTCTCTCTCTCTCTCAAAATATGTGCTCTTTCTTGTATTTCTCAGTATGCTGGAAGTCTACAACTTAACCGGTGACCACCCATTGCAAACCAGGACCATGCTATTGCTCTGGGGTCCAGAGATTTGGGCCGCAAAGGAACTAAAGCCAAAAGCCGCAGGGGAGTATTTCCGCGGCTGGGATGAAAAGTAGGGCCTGGGAGTCGCAGGGACACGGAGAGAGGGAGAGGAGGGAGGGATGGGTGAGGAGGGGAAATTTATTTCTGTTCTCTTGCTCTCGGGCCAGTCCGCAAGCCTATGTATCAAAAAGACCACCTCGTTCGAGATGAGCCCGTAGGCCGATTCATGGCAGAATTCACAACCTGAGACCTGAGTAATCTTCGGCAGATTCGGCGAAATGGCAAATGTAAAGACTGTTTAAAAAGAGATAAATATGTGTCCTTAAGTGAGTCTGAGTGCAGCGATTACACTCAGATTTGTTGCCTGAACTGTCGAACACTAAACCAGGATCTAGGAGCACGTAGCATCTAGCTTTTTCCATGAATTTTAGAATGAAACCACTATCCAGCAATTTTAAATGATTTTTTTCCCCTTTCAATCTTAATATCGGTGCAGTCTAAATACTGTAGAGCAACACTACAAAAGGTAAAGAGGTCAAACTGTGTTTAGGTTTCGCTGGCTTATTATATGAAGCCACACTGATGATCATCTTTCCCCAGAACCTTAGAAGAATATCTTGGTGGTATCTTTAAAGCTTGATTAATTCCAGAAATCTGCAATGAAAAGTGTCCCCATGAATAAAATTTAAATAAAATACATGATCCATAAAATCCCAATTTTGTCCTATTGACGAAAATACCAATTGATGTTGACGTTGTAGCAAAGCCTGATTTCATGCCTGACAAATGTTTCCATGAAAGTATGAACCGCCGAGCAGCAAAGCAACGCGCCACTGGCACGTGATGCATCCTGGGAGGGGCCCACGCCAGAGCCACACTGCTGCTTTCGCTTCAGTGACGAAAGATCAACATTTGTCTCACGGTAGCGGATCACTGAGAAATTGAGTGGATTTCATCTGGGAGTCAGATTTCGCCATCTTTCTTCTCCTCGCTCAAAGACTGGATCCCAAAGCAGATGTGCCTCGGAGGCACGGGCCATCAGGTTGAGGGGTGCAGGCCCGGCTGAGAGTTGGTGTTAGGGTTAAATTTAGAGGTTGGAGGTGAGATGAAGGTCAGGGTTATGGTCGGGTTGGGGTCACGGTGAGGTCAAAGTATCCAGCCCCCTCAGGGCAGCGTTTAAATGGTCACTGTTTACCTCTGTGTCCAGTTAGATGTCATCTATCATACTGCAACTATAAGCAATTTGCAAATATGCAGCAGCTTAATGAGAGCTGAGACGATAAGTCCATTGATCGATGAGTTAGTAAAATTAATTTGCATCTCTTCTGATAATTGATCAGTGATTTTTCAAGAAAAAGGCAAAACATTTTCTCTTTTCAGCCTCTGAAATATGAGTTTTTGGTACTTTTCTTTATTATATATAGTCACAAACTACATATCTTTGAGTTTTGAAATATTAAAACAAGCAAAAATCATCTTGGGTTGTGGGAAATTTTAAGTCATTTTTTGTACTATTTTCCAACATTATTTAGACAAAATAATCAATCAATCCAGAAGAAATAACCAGATTAATCAATAATTACTTGCAACCCTATTTAAAATTGGGTCTGTTTTCCTTGTTTTACTCTGTTTTATAAGAGTTTAAAAGTGTCACATACATATGATTATTGCTGTTGTTGCATGAATTAGGTGCTGCAATTGTGTCTTGGTTTACTATAATAAAATTCCCACTGGTTTGCAGCTTAAGAATGACTTCTTTACCCCCGATATGATTTATTTGAAATGCCAAGAGAAATATTATTGATGTTTCTATGGTATCTTGCGCCAGTTGTTGCTGATGTCACCCTTGGCGTTCGCCACCATGTCTGGTGCTCCCATGTTCTCAGAGGCTGCGGCATGCTGGGAAACCTTACACCATCCAGAGCGGGGGACGTGGGATGAGTCTGTGCACATGTGTCATGCTGGGGGGCACAGACAGAGCGCCATATCAGACAGCTATCCCTGCCATGTCCCCCTACCATGAGGACAGCCGCGGCTCCCAAAACCAAAATTATACTTCCCAGAGATGAGGCAAAGACAGCTAAAGCCGGTGCAGTCAGACTGAGAAATAGTCCAAAACACTGTTGGGTATGTGAGAACAGCTCAACGCTGTGAGTTTGCCGTGTTTCACACTGCACGTCTCTGTGCAAGACAAGTCCATTTAGTGCTTCTCTGAGAGGAAAAACCAACATAATGTGACAGATTAATGCAAAATGTTTGACATTCAGTGAATTTTAAGTGAGATTTAAGAAGACTGATCTGATGAGAGCAACAATAGAAGGAAGAAATGTAAACTGGCTTGCAAAAGGTTAAGGAACCGCCTCAAGCAGCAGCATTCAAGGATGCAAAGAAACAGGATGAAAATATTCCACCAATTCATTATCTCTTTTTCATACCATCTCTCTATTGTATTAGGAAATCCAACCAGGGGTGTTCTCAGGCTTTGGGAGGCTTAAGATCTCATAAAATCAACTGTCACCTGCTTAGTTATTGGGTGCTTACAAATAACCAAGATGCATAACTTGAGAAAGTACCAGTCCCCTAAACCCATTCCAGCAGGAAGAAAATAAGCTCCTTTCAATGCATTATTAATATTTTGCCTAAACTCAGTCTGGACCGAACAGCGAACTGGATTAGCCAAAGGAATTTAATATAAAATTCATGCCTTCTCTCTTTTTCTCCCTCTCAGATATATTCAGTCTGTTGTTAGTTAGAAAGCCACGGCATTCCTCCGCAGACTCGACTGCGAGGGTGGGAGCAGAAAGTGTGTGGCCCTGCTGACTGCCATGTGTTGTCATTTAAAATGATATTTTCTGAAGTTAATGACTTACGCAGGCTTATAGGTATAAATGGACAGTCTCTGGTGTTAATTTCATTGGCTGAGTGGGCCCCATAAAAAGGTCATTATGCCTGGTTTGTGTTTAACTCGTGTTTAATTCCAGGCAGCGAGAGGAGGGAAGCTGCATCGATTAAATGACAGCTTAAGAACTAGTTGTTTAATAAATAGGCACTGTGTATTGGACTGGAGAGGAGCGAGGAGCTGAACAAAAAAAGATGGCTCGAAATAAGCGTCTGAGCTGACACTGTGTGGAGATAAAGGAGCAGGGAGGGACAAAATGGAGGCTCCTCAGGCTGATGTTAACAAGCAAATTAGCCACAGCGGGGAGGCCGGGCTCAATCAATAGCCACAATAAAAAAGTTGGTGCTGACCACAGAGTGTCTGCAATGTAAACTGCCCGGCCCTCGGTCCCCAAGGCCAGGCCAACAATAACCTACAACTGAGCGAGACACAAAAGGTATCGACACGGAGAGCGCTTCAATTTCCCCAGACGGCGGGGCCCTGTCACATCAAACCGGCTATTAGTCACAAATTCTGCCTGCCACCGATCCATCCCCCATTCTCTGGGGGGACCTTGTCAACTTGAAAGTTGTGCCGCTGGCAAAAGGACATCTGGTTCCACTGTAGTGTGTGTTGAATACAAGAGGCCAGGAGCTGCCTGCCTGATAAAGGAGAACAAACAGGGCCACTTTAGACTTGTCAAGCCTCGTTAGAAGGAGCAAATGACAAAAGAGGGGAAGACATTAAGAGCGTAAGGGCTGTTTTATGGCTCTGTGGTGAAACAACATATAGAGTCTATGCAGTTATGACGACACTGAGCTACTGTACATGCAATAAAAACTGAGACAATAAAACAGCAATAAACAAAATATATTATCTTAAGATGAGGCCTAGTGTAAGATTTGGCAATGAATTAGCTTTAGACATTTCCTAATACCATATATAGTTGATTTATCTCATTCTGGACACACAATAAAGGAAACATCAAACACCATGTTTATATCATGTTTAATTAAATCTGACCAGTCGCTACACTGCTAATGAGTTATTTCTACCCTTCCCACCATCCCGTGCCTACAGTCCTTAGCACGCCGCATGCTTTCCATGTTACACGTCTGGCCCTCCTCAAAGCGTCCAATCCGACATGGCTGTCAGTGGCGTGCGTGTAGCCTTGTAAATTTCAATCAGCGTCTCACAGCGGGGTGCCAAGGTTCGACTCCATTTCCCTCCGCGCTGAACAGGTGGTAACAGACCGCTCGTCACTCAGCGCCGTCTGAGTGATCCGTCACCCCCGCCATTACTGCTCTATTAATTGCCCCTGGTGTTCATGACAAGATGCTCAGGCGCCGCGGTTAATGTTTAATGTGGCGACGCCTCAAATCAATGCGTGTTTAAGGAAGACATGCCGGGGCCGAGAGTGCCGGATTGTGCCATTGGATAGTTAAAGCAGGAAGTGTCACATCTTTCTTGCTGTGGAGCAGCAATTAGAGAAGGCGGGATACATTATTTGGCTAATTGACTCAGACGTGGGAGTAAATTAGAATCCTTTCTGCTGAGCTATTTAAACTATCATTAATGTTAATTGTCGGAGAAGGAGGGCAGATGCTTGCTCTTTGCTTGACCCTTGAAATCCCTTGAAGATTGTAAAGAGACAAGCTGAAAACAAATAAAATGTGTTTACTTTATCAAGCGTTTTCTTCGCAATTTCACCCCTAAAACCGACATTTTGAACACTGCAGAATCAGCAGTGAAAATAAGCCTTTACACAAACTGTTAACGGGGGCTTATTTAATTAGATCCCATCATCCCGCAGAACATGCACATGTTCCAAAGCAGGATATTTTAAAGGAGATTTATGATTCTATTGCATTTGCCTCTTGATCGAGGTGGTATCATCTGGGAATGGATCTGGAATACAGATGAGATGTGGCTCAAAAAAAAACGGGGGAGATCAATTTTAGAGGCAAGGGTTTGGCACATTTAATGAATTCATGCTCCTTCTGCCTCTCTCTATCTTTTCACTCACTCCTTTCTCTGTAAGGATGAGAAAGATGAAAAGAAAAACCCTCACACAGTGACCGTTTGGGAGGTGCTCTGCGGGCAATCAATCACCAATCAGTCATTGAAAGTGCTTGTCCTGCCGCTGGAGGATGTTCTTCATTACTTACAGACTTTCAATGTGGTAACGGATGTGAGGGCGAAGGTGTGTGTGTGTGTGTGTGAGTGTGTGTGTGTGAGTGTGTGTTGGGGTAATTATTCATGGCCTTTTGCTTTTACCGCTCCTAAAGGAACAACTTTAAACCTGCGATGTGGTTGTTAGCGTTCACAGGTGATCACAATATCATCCATTTCTGCCCCTTTCATACGCATGTCCACGCACACACGGGCGGACACACATATCATCCTCATGAATTTGGAGTCCTCTGCGGACCCAGCGGGCTTTGGATGATCCCCGAGGTTGATATTAGCTCCCATGATAGGCATCAGAGAATAACCCAGCTTAGAATGTGTTTAGATTCGCCAACCTTAACTTCTTTAAAAGCCACAATAAGCACAGCCGACCTGGAGTTTTTAAGAATGGAGGCAAAACATGTTTGCAGTGTGATATTACTTCAGAAACACACCTGGAGTCACGCTGAGGATATTTTCAGAAATTTTCTAAATGACAACTAATAAGCATGATACAAAACAAGGCTGACGCAACTGCCACAAGCGGAAAACATTCACTGAAATAAAAACAAACTAAAGATTGGTGTTTCATACAAAGCAACGACCACCAGATGACAAATTCCCACTGCAGACGATGGAGAGAGGAGAAATATTCAGCCCTATCCCACCGCAGATATCCCACAACTTATTAGATGCGTTGCTGGAATACCCTATTAGGAATGAAGAAGGGAGGTAGAAGGGAAAGGGGGCTTTACTTTAAATTGAGGAAGTGCCAACGCACATTTATTGGCTCTAATGTGGTACAGGCGACCCCCGTCACAATATCGGAGCTCCGTGGGCCAGTGCTGCCACAGCGAGGGAACATAATAACCTTTTTAAGGGTGCAGCGTGCTGCCGACTCACAGAATAAAGACTTCACAGTCAGCGCCCGGCGAGAAAACGGAGGGCCTCGCCCCAGATGAACAAAATCTTTTGTTATTATGCTGTTAATACGTTTTCTTTCCGCGCGCTGATCTCAAACAAACCCACCCCCAGCGCCCCACAACCATCACCTGAAAAAAAAGGGATTATTTCTATGTTCATCTAACCTTGTGAATAGAGATGCAAAGTCTCAGTATAATAGAGGAACAGTTCCATACACAGTAATTAGAAATATACATGCTAAAGCTGCTTCGGAACACTGTTATTTACAGATAAAGGCACCAGAAATTAATAGTTTTGTGTGTCTTCCTGGGAAAAAAAAACAGTCAGACACATCTTCCTCTTGACTAGATCAGCCGCAAGCCCAAATCACTGTCATCTCCCACAATCCCTTTCACCCAGGGTGCTGACACCATGTGGTTTTGCGGTTTCATGTCGCCGCACTGTGCGGCAGCCAATCGACCGGGCCATTGATTAACAGATTGGAATTATTAACTGGGGGATCATCCATCCCACATCGCCCATGTCATTTCCATTACTGCATTTCCATTACGCCTCATTTCAGAGACGAGGCACGGAAGAGGAGACGGGCCGGGCGGAAAACCTCCTCCTCATTAGCATTCTCATTAAGAGGCCATCAGATAATGATCAATCAAAGCAATCAGCGGGCAGACAAGCAGCGGCATGCAGATGGAGAAGAGGAGCACAAACATGCGCAAACACAGCAAAACACAAATAAACAGTTTCTTTTTTCAGTGATTTGGGGGAAAACATCTGGTACAATGTGCGTTTGTTATCCGTCAGTGTGTACGTGTGAACGGGGCTGAATCAAAGCCAACATCATATAATAACAGCAGAGACAGACAGCATGACAGTTCTGAACATGGGCATGTCCTTCAAAATAAAATAAAAAAAACTAGCTGCAACTGCCTACCCTTTAAAGTCAAAAGGAAAGCAGGTGTCTGCAGAGTTAGCAAAATTAACAGCACATAAAAAACTCAAAATACATGTTTGTGTAAGTCTTAGAAGTCAGATAATTAGTGAAATGGAGAATCACCTTTGTGCCGTCAGTTATGAACACACCTGTATCTGTGAGACCCAACGCTCAGCAGCATCCTGACCAGACCTTCAATGAAGAAGAACGGTGAAAAAAGGCCGTATTAAGCCTACTTTGATTCAGCATCGTAAGATCAGAAAACATGAAAACCTCAAAGGGCATAAATACTTTAAAAGAGACTGTATCTGCAGCACCAGCTGCTTAAGGGAACATTACATCTGTAAATGTTTAAAAGTCTCCATGCTCATTTATGTGTTTCTTTTAACCTGTTGTTATTTCAGTAAAAAATCCCATTTTTTGGAGTCGTTGGCCCAACAGCAGCAGTGTGATGGACCACCGCCTCCTCGCAGGCATGCAGCAGTTATAAATAAACATGGACCCTGTTTGGCAATATGTCAGCGCTGTAGTGTTTTATGAAGCAGTGTTTTATACCGCCATTCACATTAACTCCATAAAGCCGCGCAGCTACTGCTCGCGACCCAACGCTGGGCCACTGCTGCTGCGCAATTATGCAGAATCCCATTGGCTTTGATTTAGGAACTATCAGGGGCCGAGCCGCTGGGCCCAGAGAGTCGAGGTGGGGAAAGGAGGCGTCATTGATTGAATTTTATGTCGTTGTTGTCGGAGATCTTAACATGCCAGAATTTATTACCCGGAGAATAATAATGTCATATAAAAACTGACAGAGCCAAAGAGGGCCCCGCACTTCATCTCCGCCTCGGCCCACCACCACCGCGGCCGCCCTGTCACAGCCCCCTAACACATTCGCTTGCCCCCCCTTTTTTTTTTCCTGAAAATGAAACATTTGTGTTTGACATGGGAGAAAAAATCAATATGAATTTAGAAACCATACATAGTGTACACTTCATTATTTTGTGACAATTTTATATGTCTGCTGTCTTGATATAAGAAATTAGACATATAAATTTTATATCTATCTATATTTTGGGGAGTGACTGAATACAGAGGACTCGATATGAAACTGCTCTCCATCAAAATGAATGCTAACTTTGTACAAATGCATTTATTTTGCTTTAAATTATATGTATTTAAACCATAATGACCACAATATGGTGAAAAAGGTTGAATTACTTTGAGTATGTTATTGGCAATATGGTACAATGTATTTCACAGACTGCAGCTATATGCAGACAACTTTCTACAGTAAGCAGTCCTCTAAAATAATTTAATTGTTTGTTTTTACCAAGTTAAATTTGATTTTAGGACAACATCCTGAGTTAAGATTAAATAACATGTATATTTGCTCTTTCATAGGTTCAGAGGTGGAAAGTTGCTGTTAATGCTCTGCAAAAAAAAATATAGATTTGGAATTATTAAATCTCTATCTTGTTATTCCTGCAGTCATCCATGACTCTCTGTTTACTGATAACTTAAAATTTGCCCCATATCTTAAATATATAAAAACAAAATAGTATTTTCAATGCATCAATGACCAACTTTTTAATCACTTAATATTCCTTAAGGCAGTAATCAAAGATCATATTCATAAAATGTCAGTTTGGAGCTGTGACTGGCTGCACCTCTCACGCAATAATCTCACGACTTGCAGAACCAGAACTTGTTACTTCTGCTGTCAAACTGAAAAGAAGTCCTGTTCTCAAGTCTCATGTCGCTTATGTAACCTGAGCCGTGCTGTGGGGGTTCCAGTTTGAACCTGGCCTGGTGTCAGGTAGACAGGTGCATCAGGACAACATGCCCCCTCCCAAACTACAGTGATGCAGGTATCAATAAGAAACCTTACGCCACCACTACCACCACCACACCCACACCCACACAGCCCTGTCCAGGCGTCACGTTAGCGCAGTATAATTACACTCTCCATCCCCCCACCCCCCCAAAAAAAATATTACATGACGTCGACACAGCCAAATTATTGAATTTTCATCGGCTGCCTTAGGCCACGTCGGGACTGTTCAATTTTAGCCTGAGGAGGACACACCATTAAAGGAGATGAGTCAAGAAAGTGGCTTCTTCTGATTGCTCCAAGAAGCCATTACCGCCCAACAGCAGCAGGACGGCAGCAGTGGAGAGTGGACACATGCCCCAACTTACACACACACACACACACACACACACACACACACACGCAGGCAGGCATGTATTCACAAATGCATACACACATACACTGCTGAAAATCCACACCCCCATCACCCCCCCTCCTGCAGAAAGCAGATGCAATTTACATGAGTTGAAGGGAGGTGACAGGTAGCAATCAGCCTGGGGAATAGGGTTAGAGGCTGACGCCTGGTTGCGTATTAACGCCTGCCAACCAAAGCCTACAGATTGCTTATACCAGGCCACGACCTCCGACCCTGCCACATATCAACCAATTGCCCTTTAGTATAATTATGTGGAATAATCTTTTAGACTTTGATTTGAAGGAGATAGGCAGGGAGGGCCACTTCTAATTTATTTTTTTAGAGCGGGCTTGTTAATAAACACTTTTTTGGTGCAGGGCCCGTCTGGCAGCCTTAAGTGAAATACCCTCAGTACTGGAGGTCACATTTATCTATTTGCGTGTTTATCTGTCAGTCAGACGTCTGCACTGGATTGGCTGCAGGTGAAGACCGTCGGGAACGTTATCCCATCATGATCTTTTTAATGACAGTATCACTGGAAGTGACCCTCTCGGATCTGTCAAAATATCATTGCATTGTTTAGATCTCATTAAAATTTAATGAAGTGCAGCGGCAGCGAGCGCTGCTGACAACCTGATGTTAGCCGCAGCCTTGAGACGTTTCTCATCCTCTTCAGTTTTAGATTTCCGAGACGCGCTTTGTGCTCTCGCCACATCATCACTGGATTGCAGAACATTTGAACCAAAAATACAAAGAATCCTCTCTTTCCAACATGTGCTACGAGTACTACAATGTGGCACAATGCATTTACTGTTTAACATTAACATTCCATCTCCTCAAAAGTGAGAATTTATCGCTTTTCTATGATTCATATCATCAACAAACAGGCTTGAAACGCTGCTTTAACAAACCAGGAATTTTGGGGATGATACCTACATGTAGCCTCTGAGAAGGTGTGAGGGGCTGGCTTTCATTTACATCTTATAGAATACAAAAAAAAAAAAAAAGAAAGAAAAAGAAAACACAAAATCACCCACAAAGGCCTTTAAAATCTGTATAGCATACGACACCCTCTATGATCAGACCCTCAATTCCAATAAGGAAAAATGGGGGAATCACGACACCTCAGGGAGAACAAGAGGAGGAGCACAGAATATGGCAATAGTAGGTAAGAGTATGGATTCAGGGAAGATGTTGAGAAACTCTATCAAACATCTAACTTATTAAAAAATAAAAATGCCAAAGATGTTATGTCCCATGCACCAAATGCATTATCAGCAGTTTCATCTGAAGAGTCCTCTGACAGCTAAACAAACTTGTTGCTAATGTATTTCTTATGAAAGGTAACAGATATTTAGATAAAATCTCCAGTACGCCTAAACACAAAGACAAGCACATGGGAGCTGCGCTGAAAGACGATGATCGCCTCTTCTTCCTCATCTATAACAAACAGCTCACGTCTGACATTACGTTACAGTGTTTTCTTTTTTGGTGTCTCATCTTAACCTTGGCCCATTAAAAAAAAATCATGAACTTAACCCGTAAGAGTTTGGCAACCATCTCGACGCCACACACAGTCACATTAGTAGCCGGGCCTGACCTTAATCATACAGTCCCATCAGAAACCCGCTGACCTTAACCTCCCAGGAGAACTCTCCTCATTCACACACTCACCGGGACCTCCGGCTGCCCATTTAGCGCTTTAATGGTGGGAGGCGCCCGCTCAGCCACCCATTTCATTGTGTCCCCCTCTGCCGAACACCCCCCACATGCACACACACAGCGCACGTATACATATACACGAGTCTATGTGCACAGGCAGGCGCACACACACACGCACACACACACACATCAAGGGTTTACATCTGCACAAACACAAACAGATATTGCATCAGCCTTCGCTCCACAGGGGGTTAACATCAACATATGTCCCTGTCACACACATAAAGGTGAAGGTTGTAGGCTTGTGTGGCCACACGTGCAGCAGAAATAAAATGTTAGAAAGTCCTGATTTTCATTTTCAGACTTTTTTTTTTGTTGAAAAGTTGTCAAGGTTTTATAAGCGAGACTTTTGACAGACGTTCTCGGCTTTACTGGAGGCGTGCGACACAGCTCCCATCCACTCTGCGGTTTGAGCAGTCTGTAAAGGGCAAAAAAGAAATCAATTCCACCCTGACAAATGTAAATAAGGTCTTATCGGAGCAGCAGCGACGCATCGACAGCATCAAGCGAGCAAATGTTCCACTCGCTTGCCTGTCATTTAACTACATCACCAGATCACTCCTCCATATTTTGCCCCGAGGACAACCAATTCTCCATCACATCTGCGTGCATATGAGCTCTGGCTCACGTGTGTGGGTATGTGTACGCATGTATGATAACATATGTGCGCGTGGCTTTCATGTTTGCTTGTGGACAGCATCACTTTACATTTATTGAAATGAGCAGCCCTCCCTGGGGCGCCTGAGCGGAGCTGAGGCCTGCAGCCATGCTAGCATCTATCGACTCCCCAGGATTAGGGCTTGGCTGAGGCTGCCTCTCCCCTGTGGCCCCGGTGAGGTGACCTGCACCGAGACAAAGTTCAGGAGGGTAGAACAGGGTGAGCTCTCCCGGGCACAGATTAGGGGCCCTGTCTCCCCCAGCGGAGGCATGAAAGCGTGAAACGATGCGGTGTGTCTTTGCACGTGCATGAGAACACACACACACAAATAGCCCCATCAAACAGGCTCAGGTTTGTTCAGGCAAAACTCCAATTAGGAAAATGTGTCGCATGTCACAGGTAGATACATTTCTCAGCGCGATATTACACAAATGCCTCAAAACACAAGATTATTGTGTTGTACTTAAGAATAAGTCAAAACGTAGTTCTTTAAGTGCTAAAGTGCAATGACTTTGTGTAGTTTAAAGTGCTTTGATTCGTTTTCAATGCAATGATTGTGATTAATATTTATTTGACCTCACTTTGAAGTGATTGTAGTTGAAGACAGTCAGTCACGTTTTCATATAAATACATTTCAATGTTCTGCTCGCTTTGTTTAAAACTTTGTTTAGAAAGAACATTTTAAGAGAAACTATATGAATTCTGCATTTAAGCCACAGTAAGAACAAAGAAAGACAGAAAAAACTGTCAGAATTAAACTCAAAGTGACTAATTTGCAACTGATTATAAGCACTACACAAGAAATCAAACAAATGAGCTATAGTATATATGGCAATAGTTATGGGCAGCTAGGAATATCGGCTGCTTTTAAAATCTGCAGTCCAGGGATGTTAGATTTTCTGGCCATATTTGAGTTTGTGTGTTGTTATTTATCTCAAAAAAAGAAAAATTTGACTGTGTTTAGTACATCCAATTTGCTCTAAATCAAACCGACCGTGAATATCCATTTCTGTTCACATTTAGCTCAAATTAATTACAAACTGCTCTGCAACATTAAAGCAACTCATTTTCTGAATGAAAACCATGCTTGGGCAGCTTGTTTGTGGTATTACTGCCTCTCATTAACCACATACCTCCCATTTATTCAATCTCCTCTCACTAACTTGCAAGTGGAGGTTTGCTAAGATTCTCCTTTGCATTAGAAAAAAACTAAGCTGCATCTTCCAGATATGTTTAATCGTGTTTATAAACACGCTTTTGACAAGCTTTTGGCTACAAAAAGGCAAAATGATTGACAATTTTAAAACTCAGGGAGGCTCCACCAACAAGGAGCAGAAAAGCTAAAGGCAGCTTCAACACTTTGAATTGACCGCTGGTAAAGACCTCAATATGTCCAAACTATCAAAATGTTTTTAAATGAGAACATCTGCTCACGCTCTGTCTCTGTCTCCCCGGGAGGACATCCGGTGATGCACAGGAAGTAGCTGCAGCTGCAGAAATAGCAAAAAAGAGGGTTGTGATCATGAACAGCAATAGCTACCACACTCGGCCAGACAAAGAAAACAGCACAGTAAATAAAAGCCAGCAGTGGCCACATGGTTTGTTTGCCAAGTGATCCCTGGGTAGTGTAGTGCAAAAGAAACACAGCAATAACTGCTTGCACCAAATATATCACCCAATAAAACACCACGGGAATGTTGCCGTTACCACCTTAACACAAATAAGAATTTGTAATAATTGTGTTTGTCAATTAAAATAAAAGACATCTCCTGTGACTTCATCTCATGAAGAAAATATGTGTAATCACTGCTTTGAAGCACAGCTCGACATGCTCCTTAAGCAGGACATTTCTTGAAAAACACAGTTGTTTCGGTTGGTTCTTTCAGGGTGTAGCGTTCACAGATCCCTACCTAAGGCCACTAATTGCATGGAGAAATGCAAAAATCTGTGTTCAAACAAGGCCATCCATTACACTGAGGCAGACAGGGATAGAGAAGTCTGTTTTAGATGTTAAAGTAGTAATTAAGGTTTCAGAGATTTTAATTGGTTCTTTTGTTTCATATAAGCCCCTTTTGCCTTTGAAGCTACAATGATCAGTAGTATTCTTTTTTTTTCAAGAATTTCCCACCAAAAACATAGGATCCACACTGAAACGTGCAATTTTTTTTTTTTTTTTTGTTTTCAGAGGCTGTATCAATCACATTTGCACTTCACCAAATGAAATATCACCGTTTCTGTTAAAAGGCAAGGGGTTACATACAGGAGTTGGCTAATCCGGTGGAGGGAGGGAGGGAGGGGGGGGCGAGGTACAAAGAATGAACTCCTTAAGTCATGAAGTGGCTATCTTGCCTCTGAGTGGTATCATCATCATCTTCATCTTCATCTTCATCACCACACAAACCCCTCTCTTCTTCGGGAGTGGAGAGGCAAAATAATTGGATTCTTTCCCACAAATAACACCTTCACCCCTGAGCTTAATTAACTAGACAGACTGCAGGGCCAGGGTCCATTCTCCTCCACTCGCCAGGCTCTTGGTGAGAAAGAGGAAAACCCAGCTGTTATTGCCCACTGGCCTTTATTACCATGGCTGAACGATAATATAGGTTATTAGGGCAAGTTGTTGTGAGGAATGGTCTTTTTTTTTTCCACTCGCCCCTGTTATACTGATGTGCAGCAGCCTCTTTAAAATCCTTACATAAATGTCAAAAAAATTGAGTGCCATCCATCCATCCATCCATCCATCCATCCATCCATCCATCCATCCATCCATCCATCTGTGTAATATAATTAAAAACAATATCAGAAAAAAAAAAAAAAATTTTCCACTTTCCATAGAAATCAAACTTTGCTGTTATGCATTACATCAACAAACTTTAATAACTCATCATGTCAGGTTATAATAAGACAAAGTATTTCTATTATTACAGTTCCACACATGGCAGTGTATCCACTGTATCTGCTGTTTTGCGCATTGATCAAGCTATACACATTTATCTGATGTATGACATCATATGTGTGTATCCATCCATCTCTATATCCGCTTTATCCAGACTAAACGTAATTGAACACAAACCACAATTAAACTACGACGCGCTACAATAATAACCTCATTGAAAGATGACAATGTGCAATAGTATCTCATCTCCACACAATCCTTAGAGGTGTCATTTGTCTTGGGTGGGGGCCATGAATGACAGTAGTCAATATACTAACAAACAGAGGCTTTGACAAGTACTACAGCAAACAGACCAAGACTCAACAATCTATCACAGGTCAGCTGATGCTACGACGCCGTTGGTCAATGCATTAACAGTAAAAAAAACACCAAGTAAGATCAACTTAAGGGGATAGTGTGGCGTGGTCTGTGGATTTAAGGGGTTTACTTTATTACCGTGGGTGTTGTTTTATGGCAAAGTGCAGAGTGTGTGCGCTACACCCACAAGGTCCTTCTCGATGCCACCGTTCATATTATAACTCTTCCTCAGGTCCTTAGGGCCACTTTGTATGGAGGAGTTGCCATTTTGCTGTCACCAGTCCCCCCACACTTCCCTTCACCTCTAAAGCTCCATGTTTGTTGTTCCATTCTCCTCTATATCTCCCAGAGGAGCTCCCTCATTTTAATATAAATAGAATGCTTCATCATGCAGTGGCACAAACTTCCCCATGTTGCATTGCTCCAGTGGCATTAGCAGCAGCAGCTGAGGTAGGAGGACATGCCGAGGGGATGGAGCACCGGCAGCACGCAGACAAAAAGCAAACATGTTTTGTTATAGTTTCAAATGGCTGGTCTGGTTTGTTTTGTCCGGGAGGCAAAATATGGAAAAGTAACAAGAAAGAAATATGATGCTGAATAGCAACAAGACGAAGTAGCGCTGTGACGGCCAAAGATGGGCTTTATTTCCAAGTGGCTTGATACAGAGTACAAATTGGGCTTCTCTTAAACATAAGATAGAGCAGCAATCAATTCTCTCTTGTCAGTATGCCAGTGGGCTCGCACAGACATGAGGGATTTAATAGCTGACTGATGGGCAAACTGCAACTCTATTGAGAATTTTTCCTTTTTTATGTGTCAGATGAGAAAGCCGCCGAGATCTAAGAGAAAGCACTTCTTAGCCAAACTGGACCATGCCCGCCTCGCTCTAATCAGATGTGCACAGCTGTATCCCAAATGCCAGAGGGATCATTTGACGAGAGATATTTGCAGCCCCTCTCGGCTCGGGATTTCTGCTCTCTCCTCTGTAGTGGTAAAAAGGCCTGAAAAGGCCAGCGGGGCTAGGACACAGCCCGGGGCGCTAACTGCCAATAGCTTCGCCCCTGAGAAGCACCGACTTGTGCCTTGTGATCGGTGGACACCTAAAGCCGCCACCATTGACTAATTGTGCTTCATCTGGGTGCAGGATCCATCTTGGCTAACAAGAAAGCACTAGAGGTCTTCATTTAGCTATCAAGCCTGCTCTCCCCGGGGAGGGTTCTGAGTGCAGCTGCTGTCCTCGCTCCTCTCCCAATCAACACATCAAACGCCAACCCCAATTCATTTTCCTCCCTCCCTCGCCGTCCTCTCCCCTCCCTTGCTCCATCTCGCTGCGAGAGAGGCAAAAAAAAGGAGGAAAGTTCCAGGATGGTGGAACCAAAGAGCAAAGAGAGACACAGCGGTGAATACTGAGCGGCAGCTTTAGCCCGGCCCTGCGAGCACTCTGGATTTAGCAGGATATTTATTCTTTTATATCCAGACAAAAGAGATTGCACATGCCCTCCTGTGTTCACCAGAGTCACTCCGGAAAATCAGCAAGGAGCAGCCCGAATATAATCAGACTCCATTATGAAGATTTTTAAAAAAGCTTGGCAATAATCTGGCATAAACAACAAGGCAAATGCTGGCCTAACCTTTGCATGTGGTTGGCATGAGACTGCCAGCCATAATATTCATCTATCTCTAACTTGATATAATCGATCTTCAGAGCCATGAGATTTGTCAACAATGCAACTGTTACATCAAAGATATAAGAAAAGAAAATTATATATTTAAACAATCTCCCCTCAGGGATCAAAAAAGTATTTCTGATTCTGATATCAAAGATTCTTTTTTATTTTTGGTTTTTTATTATTACTTCTTATTTAAGAGAGAACACTGCGACTATAATTCTCATAGTCACATTTACTATAATTGTTTGCAGGAAGACTAATTCTCCATTCCAGTGTGACACATGTTACATGTTATTTCTGCCGATTATAAAATAATTTCCTCAGAAAAGAAACTACATGGAGGGAGACAGCGGCATGTCTCCCATTCAGCCTCCTCCTCTTCTTCTTCTTGCCCTTTTTTTATTACATGCAGGAATCTAATAACATGCACGTAACCCTACAGCTCGCTGTCCTCTGTTAGCAGCAGCTCAAGTGTTTATTAAAAGCCTAGTTTAGCATATGCTTTGATTAGATAACTAATTACAGAAAATTACCTTAGTGCCAAAAAAATGTATATCTACGTCCTCCAGGAAATAAGAAGTTATTGAGGGAATTAATTCCTCTAATGTGATCAATCAGGAGAGGCTGCTCTCACTGGTTGTGTACACTCTCATACTATAACATGTATGCATGGTGGCATTAATGTAGTTTGTTATTAGATGTGATTTCACTTCCTAAGCTCCTTTAATCAAGGCAGGGGTCACCGCCCGACAGGCCAAAGAGAGCTGCAGTGATGTTGTGATGAATGTTAGGGTCTTTTTAGTGATAATCCTGTTTTGATTCATCAGGTGAGAAGCTCGTTGACATGACGCTTGTCTTTTTATCTGCCTTTACATGGTCATGGTTACTTACTGTACTTCTGCTGGGTGGGCTGCTGGACCTTGAAACAGCTCAAATCCTTTTGTCAGTTTGTTTTAAAAAATGCAAATATTTTCTTCTTCTAGTCATGATAAAATTCTGCAAGAATATTAGATTGCTAAATCAGAAAAAATATCACATATTCATAATTTTTGCCATCTTTAACATTGAGTTTGGCACAAAAAACAAGGAGCATCAAAGATAGCATCACTAATGTGCAACAGTTGTTCCTTTACTGTTTCACTTGTTCTGACTGTTTAATCTTAGATTAAATTAGAAAGTGAAATATTTCAAATGTAAATCTACACAGCTTATTTAAAAGTAAATAATGCAGCTGCAGTTTTGAGGTGTACCATGACCTGCATTTTTCTTTTCCTCTTTTTTCAGTATATAACAGACCCTTCTTTTTTTATTTTGTTGCATGTATTAGCTGTTGGGTAAAAACCTTGTAGGTCCAATTTTTCTTTCCATTTTCACATTTAAACCTAAATTAATATGTATAAATGCGTGAAAGTCAAGCTGAATTCAGAGCATCGATTAGTTGAGTATATTATAGAGTAAAATTGACAAAAAGATGACAGTATAGAGATATGTACAGTGTACAGTGACATATATTTATTACATTAAGTGTGACAGCATGTGCTGAAAGCTGCATCAGTGTCACCCAGACAAAGTCCTGTTCCTCAAAAGACTTAAAGGGACTCCGACGCTGACGGTAGTCCATAGGTCACACATCATATCTGACTGAGCGATAATACACAACACTGCATCTGTGCAGCACTACAGGTTGCACATATAATGGGACACCAATAACCAGAAGGTAATCATTTCAATGAGATGTTACACCAGCTCACATTAGCGCATATAAATTGGGTGATTAAAGCACAAGTTTCATCAGCTTGTTTAACTCTGATCTGAATGTCATCCTCAGCTGATGCATCTGTCACATTCCAATCGCCAATAATCAATATCTACCAACTATCAGCCCAGTTTGGTGACAACAGAACAAACTGGTGTGTCGTGGTGTCGTGTGAGAGTCATGGGTCGTAAAACAAAACGGCATTTCAACTGTCACGTTGTTAAAACACAGCAAATGAGATAATGAAGCTCTTTTAGGCAACTGGGTGTCGAGTTATTTCTGCACCAATCAATAGGCTGGTAAAAAAAAAAAAAAAAAAAGTCAATAAACATATGCGTAAATTGATTCCATCTGCTTATTATCATATAAAATAGCCTGGTAAATATGCAACTAATTACTGGTGACACTCCAATATCCGATAACCTGCAAAAGTGATGCTCATGAATCAACATTCAATTGAATATGTTATTATTTCTGTATCAATAAAAGACACGGGAAATTAGTTTTAGTGTACTCAAGGCAAAAATCATTTTCCTTCTCTGTCAGGGTGTTTACACTTATTAGCTCTTGTTCTAAAATATTTCCTTTATATTTTGGGGCTCAGCATGGCACAAAAAGCTTCGGGATAATCCTTTGAATATTAGCGACTGTTTCACTTTTCCAAGTTAGTTTTTGTTGCTGCAGGATCAGATCTAAATGAGACATCAGTGGTGATGTGTGTGTGCTCCTCTACACATTTTTTCCACCCAGACAACCCATTTGATACATCAAAAGAAAAAAAAAACATCTGAAGACTTTATGCGTCACTATATCCACATCACTGCCCTTCTTGGCATGTGCATCCACAGGCATCCATGCCATCTAGTTCAGCATCTCGAAGATGCCAACCACGCAACATGCCATCCTGCCATCTTTTCCAACCCTAATTCACCAAGCCACGCAGATTTTCTCGCCTAATCCCCCCCCTTTGCTCGCGCTGGAGTTCGGTAATACGATCTGGAGAGATGACTGAATTCCCGTTCCGTCCAATATCGCCGGGTCGCTCGTCTCCTGCCTCCCTGGCTCTAACAAGATGAGCTGTTTTCCATTTGGGCCCTTAATGCCACTCTGGGCTTCATTTTGCAGATCCCTGATGTGCCACAGTGAAATCATAGCCCTGGACTCAAACCTGCTTGTTGATCTTGAGATTATTGGCCGACAACAGGTTTCCCCCCTAAACCCTGCCCGCCCTCGATGGGGAAACCCAGGCGTGGGATGATATTGAGATGTCTTCCTCTGTTTCTCTCTCTTTCTTTCTTTCTCTTGGTCGTCCACAAGTGCTCACAGCTGCTGGCGCCACCGTGCCGCTAAGCAGGTTTTAAGACGGGTCCCAGTCGAGCCGTCTCTCGCCCAACCAGGAGGCAGAGCCCTGGATCCAGACCTTTTTAAGTGATCATCCTTGTATCATAACAGATTAAGGGCTGCTGCTGCTCTGGATTAGGCCTAATCTAACCTTTATCCGCTCCCATCTTCACCTGAAACTTACAGCGACCAGGAAGTCAATCGCCAGGCCCCCGTGATATACAGTGACACTGATCTTCCTTTTCGCGCTCTAATTATCAGGATTAAGAAAAACACTTTTGAGTAATTATTTTCACATCGGATAAACATTAGGCTTGCACGGATTTAGCTGAGCTTTCGCCCAACAAGAAGCGGAGATCTGAGCGGGCTTACGAGCTCCAGACAGGCAGATGGAGATCCTTTCTAATCAGGAATAACCAACAAACAGACAATGGAAGAAAAGGCGAAGAACAAAGAAATAAATGTCCCTTTTTCATTTAAACGATTGGGGATTTTCACAGCTGACGACAAACTGTACACATAATGCCTTGTCATAAGTATATTTACATTTCAGATAAGAGAGATGGTACGTTGTGTCTTTCGCTGTAGCACAAGATTTCATACTCCTTTGCATGTCTTGAATTACTGGTGCGATGTTTTCTTTTTTTTAGCCCTGCTTGCTAATGGATTTGCCAGACAAGTCACACATTTGGAGAATTCTTCTCAGAGGAGAGAAAACGTGGAACCATGGGAAAAAGATGACCTTCAGAGCTTGTCTGATATTATATATTATTTCAATCATACACAATTACAAACCGAAATCACATCACAGCACCAAACTGAGTCCCAGATAACCTTTTAAAGGGACAATTCCCTCAGAGGCGTGACCCCTGACCCCAGGCCTGCCAGCAATCTTCCACAGGATGACTTGGCTGTGGTTGCAGAGGTTGTGTGCACTGACACACACACACATGGACACACACTCCGTCTCTCTCTCTGACCCTTTTCTGAGTGTTTCCATCTTCCATACATCTCTTACTTTATCTCTGTCGTGCAAATATTAATGCACACTTTCCCTGGATAATTATTTATTAATGCACTTGTCAGCTCACCATGTTGAAAGAATGGTTGTCACAAAATTATAGTGAGTAAAAAACGAGTGTGCCACTTTGTTTTTACACTAGTTTTCTGTACGTTTAAGTCTGAACCTTGAACTTGAGTCATGGACTTACGGAACAGTTATGTTTACACCTGTTGGCTTCTTCAAAGGTAACGCTAAATTGCATCTTTCCCATAAAAAATTTAATTTATAACCAAAAAATCTACCAATGACATCTGGACTTTACTCAGCTTCAGCCCTGCATTCCAGCACACTGTATCTGAAATAGGAGGATGACGACTTTTAGCCTCAGAGCTGCTGTTTGTATGAAATCTGAAGTTTTTCTTTGTAATATCAAATATTCAGAACTAAATAAGCAAAAGTTGATGTGCTTTAAAAAAGCATTTGGGATTAGTAAGGATGATCAGGAACTGTTCTTGAACACCTCTTCTGCGCTCCAATTAGGTTGTGGAACTGGAGCTGCCCATTGTACACCACAAAAGTATTACTTGGCTGTAGTTGCTTCAATTTATATAAACCTGATAAAAGCCAGGACAAGGCAGTGCCGAGATTTATAGCCAAGCTAATTTTCCAACACTCATCCAGGAAATGACAATGCTGTTCCCCTAAACTCTGATTAATCTCCCTGAAGTGTGGTGAACATTTCTGTGTTGCCGCTAACCCCTCGCTACCCTCTGACATCCCACCGCTGCTACGATGAAGACCTCTTGTGTCCACCTGCCCTCTGCCTCTACTCAGAACCAGATGTGTCGTGGCTTTGATGTGGACCAAACTTTTTCTGGGTCAGGGAAGGACGAAAACCCGAAACTGGCTCGCATGAAGCCACAACACACGCAGAACTTCGGGCTTTCAGCACAAGCATCATGTGAAATTGTGAAAAATGTGAATTCTTTAACTTTGTAGCCACTCCATGATCAGTCATGTGCAGGGGGGACAGATGTTCTCTTCTGGGGTTGTGGGTCTGCTCTTAGTTTTCTTTGAGCAGTGAGACCCTTAAAGGCAGACAGCACTGATGTATAAAAGTCTGAGTTATGGCCATTATTCTATACCTTCAGTTAATGTTCCTTTCAAACTTGCATCAGAGGCCATTCGTTCTGAATGAAACACGGCCTAAACTTCAAACTACACAAAGTTACCATTAAAATCCTGAATAAACACGCCAATGGAATTATTGAACATTGTGTCATAGGCGGCGACTGATGGAGTGATGGGGAGTAAAAGATGAACTGATTATACAAAGGAACTCTGTCAAACACAGGACTTTCACAAAGGAGACTGGGGTTTGTTTCCAGTGTGAAACCACAAGTCAGTGCGACGTGTCTTAACTTACCCAAAGTGCTTAACTTACACCATGTATGTAACGTGACTTACGTTAAGTACCTATATTACATACATAACGTAACTTGACTTGCATAAATAACATCCCTTTAACCCAAAGCATGCTCTTTTCCTAACTAACCGAGTAGTTTAGTGTAGTGCAAATGGGAATTGTGTATTTATTGACTGTGTTTCATGGCTGGACGAAGCAAAAAGTCTTTTTAAAATTTCACCTCCCGTCATTCACTGGTAAGTCCTTTGTTTGTCTAAAGGTATAGACAACCTATGTATGGTCAGCAATAGCCTTACACCACCTTCTCCACCCCAGTTTTGTATTTACAGTAGATGATCAGGGTTTTGTTTTGTTTTTTTTAAGACAGCAATAAAACCAGCCTAATAAAACTAACCTCAGACTGTAGCTGAAGGCGAAGGCAGCATGAGAAGGTGAGTTTCTCGTTTTCCCAAAGCTCTGTTGGAGGTAAAAGAAATCGCCGAGACCAGACATGCCACTGGGCAATGCAAAGAGGGAATGAGAAATTAATGGATTACTCAGTCAGGAAAGAGGAATCTCGTTGCTACTTTGTTGGGCTTAGTGAGTACGTCTGTGAATATGGAGCTTGAAAGAATTGCTTCAAACTAACTGTATATTCAGGGCTTTGGTTCAGGCTATTGTCCCATAATTACCTGTTGTTTATACGAGGGATGGGCAGGTTTGGTGTGGTGCAGACTTCCTGTGCAAACAGGAGGGGCTGAGCAAACCCAAGGTTCACAGATGAGACGTTTAAGCCCTGTTGAAACGCAGGAAAAATAATATCAGCCAGTAATTGTTAACTTAAGTTACAACATGGAGGGGTTTCACTTTGATCAACAGCTTATCTGATTTGTCATGATGACACAAGTCCCACCAACGCGGCACTGAAGCATGTTTACGTAAATTTTTATAATTTATGTTATTTGCAGCTTCTGACTGGAATGCTTGCAGGAGGATTAGGGTCAACTTAAATAAACCAAACTATGCTGTTTATTTCTATTGCTAATTATGAAATGCTTGAACAGGTGAGGGAGGGGTTTTATGGGATGTCCTGCATCTTTGACATCAACTGGAAAATCGATATTTAAGCTATTGCAATGCTGAAACTTTAAGTGTAAATGTGAGTGAGATGATTTCGTTGCATTGTTTAGTGGATCACTAAATAACCCAGTCTGTTAACTGGTAAGTTTGTCCACTGAGGTTAAAGCAGATCAGACGTGAGAGGACAAATTACAAACAGACTGTCTTATTTAGCTGCTGGGATGTTTGCTGGAATGTGTCCTTTTTGGTGAACTAGAGAGGTAACCTCTCACAAGTCACAAGTCATAAGCTGAAATTAAAGGCAGTTTGTTTTCTCTAGCTGGGCTTGATTAGCAAAGGAAACATTCGGCGCACATGCAACATTTATAAACTTTCTTAAGAGCATAAGTGCAGTTTACTTAGTCTCTTGTCACAGAGGCAAGAGGTCAGCAAAAGGCTGATGTTTGGAGAAGCACATTAAATGTTGGTTTACCCCTCAGAGTTATTTTTGAGACTTTATTGACCACAGCTGGCTTCTGTATGACTAACGCTATATAATACAGGGAGATTAAACCAGGGTTGGCAAATTATCACATTCAATAGTCCTGTGGCGCATTCCATTAAAACATAAAGAGGCCTGCTCAGAGAGGGAAGAGACTTAATCTAAGTTTTCTCTGTGTGGTGAAGGAACACAACAGCTATGAGCGCTTAGCACAAAAGATATTAAATTAATCCGCAGTGTTGATGATGAGCCAGTAATGTTTCTATTTTTTATTTAAAAGGGCTCAAATACCAGACATAATAACTTCCCTAAAGCTGGGGAGGAATGGTCAAAATCACTCCAGCAGAGGCAGAAATATCTGGAATTTTCATCATTTGCATAACTAAAGATTACCTGGTAACCTGGTAAAGTGTGTCCTATCAGGATGTACCTGATAGACACCAGCTGAGCCGGTTATACTTAACAATACAAGTAGGTACAGAAAACTGATTGCTGCTATTCTAGACAATTTGTGCATCGGATGCATAGCGTCTCCATGTCAGAAGCGTCCCAGAATTTTTTTTTACAGATGCCGCTTCAGTCTATACAGAGCAGATCAAGCAAGACAGGAAGTGAGACAACGGAACAATGTAGTGAATCCAGTAAATTTTCAAAATAAAACAGCCTGTGCAGAGTCCCAGTCATACATCAACAATAAATACAAAACAGACAATAAAACTATTTCACTATGACTTCACTACTTGCTCATGCACAAATATCAAGGCAAAATGACCAAATAAGCGAAATCTGAGCAAGCTGACACAAATATGGCAGACAAAGCAGGCAGCTGCGAGCAGGACGGGACAAAAATGTGTTGCATACGCGACATTAAGGAGACACATCTGATGGAATCTCAGAATAAGAACATGCATCCATAATCTGAAAAGCCGAATCTAGTCCAGTGAAAATGTTTGTGTCAGTGCAGGAAGTTCTGTGCCTTCAGTAAGCAAAGCTGAGGTGGAAAGTAAGGGTGTGGTGGAAGACAAGGAGGACATGTTTTAGCTAACGAACCTTAACCACAACTGTGATTTTTTTTATTTGGTTTACTGACCACATTGTAACACGCCTTCAAACAAAGAAACTCATCAGACTTTGTCAGGGAGAAAACTGCAAAGTCCTGGACTTACTCATTTCCCTGAAGCTTCCTCAGTCCAATAACCTTTCTTCTGTTTCACCGTTCTATATCTGACCTGAGAAAGGTAATAACATAACACAGACAAACCTTCTACACTGAACGTAGAACAAAAGAACAAACAGCATCACCAAGTCAAAGATCTCACCGTCGTCTTCTGTATTTCCTCATATCCGTGTGTCACAGCTCCCACGGCGTGGTCCACTCATCATCAGCAGTAATTTGATTTTGTCGTTGACGATGACAATGATGGAGATGGCGATAATCCCCTCTATGCATTCACAATGGAATATTTCCCAGTAGCCTCTATTGATCGGTACTGTTATTTGCCATGAGGATCAGTGTGATAATTAAAAACTAAACACATTTAGCATCTGACTTCCAAGCTTTTATTACCTCAGACAGTTCAGCCGGAAAAAGAAAAGGTCATATTGAGGGATGGAGCGCAGGATGGCCGATGGGTTTGACAGGTGCAGGTTTGTTTTGGATATGATGGATTCTGATTTATTGTATGAAGACAGATTAGTCGGTGATGATGTCTTTACCACAGACATCTTCTGAAAGACTCAAAAATTGTATTCGGTGCTCCACTGTTTGAGATTATTCTGCTTTTCTCAATGGCACAGAGCAGAGAAAGATGACAATTATAAGAAAGAAAAAGAAAGATGATGGCAGCCATCGCAGTTGTGCACTTTAGAGATGTTGTCAAAAATACTTAAAGCTCATATCGACTCTAAAATCAGGTCTAATATTTTCAACGCACAATAAATTCTGGCATAGTGAATATAACTCAGGTTCCAGCAGACAGACATTATTCTCTGAAGTAAGTGTTGTTTCTACTTTTCAATGTTCTTCTTCTACTCTCTTTATCATAGCCATGCATCATGTAGCCTACGCTGTCAACTTCTGACGAAACTAAGCTCTGCATAGGCTGGTTTAGTTGCTCCAAACCAGTTTATGGAAATGTACCTAATTCAGATTTTCTTCTTTTTCTTTATTGCGACATTTAAAAATTTCGCTGAAAATTCACTCAACAGTGGACGGATACACAGCTACCATCTCATGGCGGTTCATGAAATAGTCATGAAATTCAGTCTACAGGGTTCATGTTCATTGACACGAATTCTCCCTTTTTTTCCATGATGCTCAGCACAACTTTCAAACTAATGTTTTTCATTCTTAAGTCTTTCGTGCCTTCACCGCATCCATCATTGTTCTCATTGTGCGGTCAAGTTAGCTGCAATAAATATGAAACATTCAGTTAGATTTTCAAAATAAAGCTTCCAGAGAATCATTTTAGGTGGCGGTCAGAGTTGGCTTGGACACCAAAAGTACCTGGTTATGATTAGGAAAAGATGGTTTCAGCTGAACAACAACCTCCTTAAAACAATCAACATTGACTATTAGTTTCACATGGGAATCTAAAGTCAGTCTCCTGTGTAAAAGTCCTGTGTTTGACCCATCCATCCACCCAGACCACCTCCCAGAGTCGAGGTCCTAAAGTCATGTGTCATGAAAAAAATGCAATCTTATATCCATGTGAACAAATCTATCGATGAAAGATTGTGAGAACAACACAAACTGCCCTGATAGTGTTATGAGCCGCTAACTTACCACTCTGTCCAAAGCACAACTAGAGTGACTTTGTTGGTCTTACACTGGTCTTGCAGGTTTTAACAGCAGTACAAAGACACTAATGCAGCACATACAATCAATAAATCACATCTGTCAGTCAACACGTCTAATAAGATCATAGCGTCCAACATACCGAGGCTCTAACAAGTGATAACACGGTCCATATGGCGGGCAGATCAGCACCAGTTTTCTTTTCACTGGACCATGCACTGCAGAAAAGCATATTTTAACAAGGAATTTAATGTACTTCTTGACTTAAGATTAAAATCTACATGTAAATTCTGCATTCATGAATGTCAGCAGTTTATCACAGAAACAGTCATCCTACCTTATTTTTCTACTTCAGGTTGAGGCCTGCATGGAGGTTGGTGTTGGGGGGGTGCTCAGCTAAAGATGAGCAGGCCAAGACAAATGGCTTCTCTTGCTGCTATTTGGCAGCTGGGGCCCTCAATGGCTCCCTGAAGACACAACACTTAAGAACCACAATAAGGTGGCAGCGGCTCTCTGAAGTCCAATAGCACTGAACATGATAGAAAAGTCTGTAATCTGAAATCACAGCTGTCTAGGTCTTGTTACTGGGGACACAGCAAGGGTCCAATAGCTCCCAGAGGTCAAGGCATGATGCCAGAGACATCGGTAAGTTTCATGAGAATACTTCATCACTTTTGTCTTGCAGGGGAAAAAAAAAAAAAACAGACAATCTTCTATCAATAAAACCCCGGACAATAAAGCAGATGTTAAACAAAACAATTTGTTTTTGTTGTCATTTCAGAGACATTTATGATCATTATCTCTACGGGGAAAAAAATAATCTGAAATGTGTTATTTATATGTTGTTTGACTGGCAGTGTGGAGGCTTAAATCAGGCTGGAGAAAGTTTTGCAATCAATTGTTCTGTTCTCTTAGTTCATACTACCTTAATAAAGCCACTTTGCAAAGAAAACCATAAATATACTGTTAATGTTTGGGATCCAGGCACCATTACAGTTCCTCAGGCAGCAGCAGAGCACAACTGTATTCATGAAACTGCAAGAAAACATGACATGTTGTGTAAAAAAAAAATAATATCTCAGTATGTAGGTGATCAGATATTCAAGATTTTCTGTGTCTGAATGAATTTTGCATTGCCAATATTTAAAGGAATAGGAAGGCATTTCGGGAAATATGCTTGTTTGTTTTCTTGCAAAGCGAAATGAGAAGATTGATACCTCTCTTCTACCCGTCTGATGAATCTGAAGTTGCAGCCTGTTAGCTTAGCTTAGTACAAAGACTGGAAACAGGGGAAACAGCTTTCAGTCTTAGTGCTAAGCTAACCGGCTGCAGCCTCATATTTAATATACAGATATGAGAGTGGTATCAATCTTCTTAACTCTTCACCAGAATGAGAGTACTTCCCAAAAAGTCAAACTCTCGCTTTTACAAGCTGCATTTTATTGTTGTGCAGATAAAAAAAAGAGCATACAGTGTGCTGCAGTCTAATACAACTCAAGAAAGCATTTTATCTCTCTAATAAATTAACGGCGTGGCCATAGGCCCTCGCCAGGAGCAAACAGAAGTACTCCCCTGGGGAAGGCAATTTAAGGGGAGAGAGGAGGGGGACAGTGCATCAGGCCACCGCTTGGACGGATCAAATCGACCTTAAAGACGATCCAGTGCAAGATGCAGCAGAAATTGATGGCCGTGTGTCAATGAGATGGAGACAATGAGGGCGAAAGGTAAATGTCCCTGGGTAGATGTTTGTGCATGTGCATGGCCGAAGTTTACACTGGGCCTCTCACTGTGTGTGCGTAAATCATGAATATCCTCGCAGCCACCGCTGTTTAAGGCCCCTTTGGAGCAATTTTACCTATTTTATTAAGCGGCAACTATTTATAAATTTCAGTGGAAGTGGATATATGGCACGCCATTGAAATGGATCCATTCATACGTGACCGAATCAGATGATGGATGTGGCATTACTAATCAAATTCATTGTGGTAGCCACTTGGGAATTTGGGCGAGTGAAAACAAGCCTCGCGTGTTTATGAAATGCAACACAATGCCAATTACATTACATAATCTTAAATTATAAATGCTTTCTATGAACTCGTGTAATAATTCATACCAGGGTGCACTATTTGAAACACTGTAGCTCAAAGGGAAGTAAATCATAGACGACATATCAACATAAATGATCGAGGATAAAATCAGCAGACCATAACATGGACTGGACCTCCATAGAGACACATTCATCTATCTCTCTCATCACTTCATTTTAATACCTTTTATATTTTAGCTAGTGTCTGGCTGACCCAACACGGTGTATGAAAATAGCACATGTTGACATTTCAGTGACATTTCTGTGTTTTCTGTTCCATGTTTCAAAGTTAACCTCTTGTTTTATTACAGCTCCGGAGAAGAAAATGCAAAAAATAACCTGAACTGAACTCATCAAAAATGTTAAATATGTAAATCCATGAACTGAGAAACGGCATTGTCAGGATAGGTTTTTTTTTTTTTTTTTGTCTCAGCTGACTTATTTGACAAGCTGGTCAGTTGGCGAGGTGTCCTATTTGAATAAGCAAATCCCTGCTGTAATTGGGGTGCACATATTTTGAACAAAAACAGGAGAAGATGAATCACTACAAACCACATTCGTCCAGCCAGACGACGGCGGAAATCAACCCGATTCCCAGATGTGTCGCCCCCGCACCCCAACCCCCCACTCCCAGGTATTCCTGTAACCTCTGAGACTATAAGGAAATGAAAAAGGATTAGTGGGACTCTGAATCAACGAAATGACTTTAAATGACTTCTTCGGGTAGCCACAGGCCAGGCGCGCAGCATGTTTAAGTTGACATTTCAATTGTACAAGTAATTTGCATTCGATTTGACTCTAAATGACACCTCCATATTAAGGATTCCAACAGCAGTTTTTGATTTCCTCAGTTCAAAGATGAGCATAAGAAACGTGGCTTAATCAAGGTATGTAGGACTCCTGTCAATCTCTGACCAAAAAAAACCCTCTAACAAGGTGAGGTCTTAGCTTCAATCAAATTCTTAACGTGTCCACTCGTGACACAAAGCAAATCTTCAACCACTGCACCACACCTTATTAAATAAAGATCACTAACTGAACATATGTATCTGTAATATGGCAATCTGGTGGAAATTAGAAAAAAAAAAAGGGGGGGGGGGTGATTGCTTTGAGGTTATCACATGAAGCTGCAGACAGTGAGCTTTAAATCTGGTGTGATCCAGTTGCTAAGATACTTGGTAATGTCACTGAAACAAGCTGGTTGGAGTTCATGCATGTCCTCACATATTTTGCCACTGTGAGGATGAAGCCTGTCCTGAATGTGGTTGTATAGTTTTAACTTAGTGAGTCAGAATTATGAGAAAAGGTGGACAGAAACATCCTATAATGGCAATAAACCATCAACTACAACACAGCAAGTATACTACCAATCTCCAGTCATATTATCTAATACTGACTGAGGTGGGAAAACCTGTCAGTTACCATTTCATGTGTTTTGTATAGTAAATCCAGCTGCTTCAGTCGTCTTTTCATTCAAGAACAATGAGATTTTAAGACACAATGCTTGTTAATATCAGACAGGCTAAGCACTTTGTCTGTTATTACCAACAGTAAGTAGTGGGGAGAAAAATCCTTCTTAATACCTAAAGACAGAACATGATTTCCTAGACTATTAAACTGAGGCAATTTGGGAAGTTAGAGGAACACGCAGCTGTGGGGTGTTGCGTTTGAGGCAAGCTGCACTGTGGTAATCCTCAACTAGAAGAAAATCAAATTAGACGCATGTGAAATGAGATAGTTAGCAGTTGCTGCTAATAAAAATGAAGGACTTGTAGAGCTCCTTGCCATATTTCAAATCCTGTGCATTTCTTTGTTAGTGCTGTTCAGTTTGTCATAGGTTAATATTTGCACTTATCTGCCATCAAAGGTACGTATAGAAAATCAGTCAATTCATTCAGTGAGAAATAAGCCAAGAGAAAGCCTCAGAGATCGCTCATTTGATGGTTGAACACAGCCAGTTCAGTCAAATTATCAATAAATAACAAAACAAAATTAAAACAACTTATTTTTCAGAGCAATTCTGTGGATACATGTTTGTTATTTCAATAATGCCTCTTTGCACTGTGCAGGCCTGCTGTCACTGTATTCACACCCTGTATGGTTTGATCCTCTGATGGGACGGGATACAGGCCACATCCCGCCTGTGTGAGGGCACAGCCGACCATCATCCCATCATTATCTGTCTGGCATCCGGTTATTCCATCAAACACTAGCTCCTCTTACTTAACAACATACGCATGTTGTTATTTACAGCTATACGGCAGCATGGCAGGAGTGCGCTTACCCTCAAGCACCATTTTTTTCCTCCTTTATAGAACTCAGGACTCAGTTGTCACCTTTCTATCCATTTTCTCAAGGTCAGAACGTGATGGGTGGATGGCCAGACGCGAGACAGAGGTAATGAATTTGGAATGGCATTTAGAGCAGCGAGAGGCTCGGGACTCACACCTGACTCATCACGCTATGGATTCAGAGACAAGAGATAGTGTTAACGAAAACGTGTGGCTCACCCTGGGTTCAGACTGACAGAAAGACAAAGAAATTAACTACTAATGGAAGCAAAATTCTCAGCTAAAAAGAACGCAGTATTATCTAATATTGATTATTAAAATCTCATTTCTCTTGATGCAAATTTACATCCGGTGTGATGTAGTTTTAAAAAAAAAGCATTTGCAGTTTGATTGTAGTGTTACTGTGCTGACTAATCTGTAAAAGAACAGGAGTTGAGCTGTTTATGATTAAGCCAAAAGAGCATTTAGAGGATCTTTTATGTGGGAAACTGTTCATTCACCAAAGAGCTTGTGTATTTCACCAGGCTAACATGCTGCTGTAGAAGGGATCTCCTCTGTTGGTTTAGTTAGCATCAGATGGTTAGCGAAGCGAAATACCACAGCAGTCTGCAAAGATAAGTGACTATGTTCAGTGAGTAATACATTTTTTGACTACTGTTACACTAACTGAGTGCAAAGGGTTTAAAACCGAACTTAGTACCAAGAACTACAACTTTGTCTGCAACAACAGATGAACTGTTGACCACATGGTTTGATAGCAGTCTTTATTCATTGCCCATTTTTTTGCCCATTCTTTATCATGTGTTCAAGTTTCTTATAAGGTACCTAAAAGACAAAACTACCAGTACTTCTGATGCGTATCAGTTTTTTCTGATCAGGCACCTGTGGTTAGGATTTAGGCAACCAAAAGTACTTGGTTAGAAAGGTTGGTTGGAGAAGTATTGAGAAAGCAACGTCGACAGGATACAAACTGTGGCCCAGTGTTGCACATTCACAAACTTTGTGTACCAAACTGTCCATCCTGGACTAAGATGCTTCGTAAAAGCCATTATTTGCATGACTGTAAGAGGTCCATTGTAAGGAAAACGCAACGGTAGCGTTAAGCTCATGAACTTGAATATCATGGAGTTTGCCTGCGGTATTTATCACTGTCAGCTGTTCTATAGGACAACGTTTTGAGGTACATTAAAAAGATGTTCGGACTTTCTAAGTTGATGAGAATGGCGTGGAGGTGTCATTGTTTTGGTCTTGGTCAGGCTCAGCGCAGTGGCACAGAAAATGACGTATAGTAAGCCCAATTGTCTCATTTAGAGAGGAGAAACTGGTTCAGCCTGAAAAAACAACCTGTAATATCAACAAAACCCCTTTCACCTTTTATGCATTCTAGGCCAGTGTTTGCTTTTGTAAATGTCCGCTTACACCCCAGGGCATATATCTGCTCTCACAGGCCAGAGCAAGCAGAGAAACAATCATGTTTAGGCCATCCATGAATGACTGATACTTTTCAATTGTCCTGTCGGCAGGACAGAGGAGACCAATAGAAATGTTTTTCCAAGCCTTTTACTGCTCTCAATCTCCACGCCGCTCTGCCACGAGAGGAGAAAATGCTTGTTTACCCAGAAACCAACGGGCCTCGCTGATTGCCATCCCAACGGTAATGGCCAAGGATGAGGCAGATCAATAGCCATCTACACCCATTCCTAAAGCAATAACATTCAATAGGAAAACCCATTTACTTTTACTTACCTTTGCTTTATTTTGTTTTACCATAAGGACAGCCAGTTCTGATGAAGATGGGATTTGACTGGATGGGCAGTTGTGGTTATGGATCTTTTTCTACTGTCTTGCTATTTTTAGTGAGATGTGGGTAACAATGAGCGTAATAACAGAGACGAAAAAGGTTAAGATGGTGAACTGGCAACAAAATTTATGAGAAAATGGTTCATAGTCGTATCAAGACCACATCATTTCTGCTTGTTTCTGTGATAGATATTCTGTGTTTACTCATCTGACCTTGAAGTCTGGACACTGATCGAGAGCAGGGGCTTTACTGTTACAGCCAAGCAATGATTGTCACCATATAAGGACAATACCAATTTATGGCCCGAGGAACATATAAAAACACACAGTCATTATGACAAACAATTTAGTTTTTCTGCTTTTTTAAAAAAAATAAATAAAAATACACAATTTACCCCTGACGGCCATCAAATACGAGGTCAGAAAGGTCAGCTAAAGGCTACATTCATGTGTGTATGTGTGTCTCGTGTGTGTCAGCACACGCATGTGCGTGCTCTCACTTGCTGAAAACAGGAAGTTTAATAAGAGTTTGTGTGTTCTGCTGAACTTGCCTTAGAGCCAGTTCACAAATCCTCCTGCAGTCAGCGCAGCCAGCTCTCCCAGGTGAACCGCTCTCAGATCAAATTATCTCCAGCTCTCTCAGATAGAGGAAAAAAAGGGCTAAAAAGTTGCTTTATTTGTTGAAAACACTTTTCATCACCCTATCATTCAATATTCTCTTCAATATTGCACTTCACCTCTGTATTGAACCACTGCCTCGCACACCTTTTGTCTTGCCAGAGTTTTCTCCTGATGCAGGTGAATTAAGTTTCTGTATCTTTTCCATTCTGTGGCTGTTGTTTGACTCGATCTACCAAACTAAACACCCGTTCTGGCTGCCCTCTGTATAACCTTGCATCTAACTCCAAAGACTTCCACGAATCCTTAGCAAAGCTTCTGGGAATGATATTTCTTTACTTTGGCACACCGCTGACCTGCTGTAGATATTTATTTTCTTTTGTTGTTTTTTTCCAAATGATGTTGTCACATTCAATGCGCACTACTCTGGACAATTTGTCAGACTGGTGTTGTCACTGGTGCGTCAGCACGAGACTCTATAAAGATGCTGCAGTTTTGATATATACTGCATGCTCTGCATAAATAACACTCTGCTCACCGTTTTTAAGTCAGAACCAGTTTTTGGATTCTCCCTATCTGGACATTTACTTAAGGAACATATTTCATCTGTTTCTGTTCAATCCAGAAGCAAATGTTCAGCACACCTCACATGACAGAGAGTGAAAAATATTATCGGTGAGCAGGCTACAGAAATAAGCAATAATGTAGCACTGCAGTAGAGTTCACAGGGATTTGGAGAGCTCTTTGTGTGCTGGCCCAGCAGATATTTTCTATATCTGTCCAAGTATGTCACTGGCATAGTCCTTTACTGTAGTCCTACATTGTGTTTGGGTACATTATTTATTATAATTCACATTATAAAATTTAATGGAAACTTCTACAGTCCATGGATCAGGTGGACTCTTGACTATGTCCATGTTTTTAGCTTAGAAACTGATAAACAACATATTTCTCATATCATATCATACATATCATATAAAAAAGGTGGGGAAAAGGGACGTTATGTGTCTGCACTTTAGAGGTCAAATTCAACCAGTAGCAATATGTATTTGTTGTTTACAATCAGTGTAAGAAATCAGTTCATCTTTACATGAATATGATTTAAATATTATACAGTATAACTGATCACCCATGTACGCTGGTAGAGTTTACAACATGAACCATGCACACAGTGCGGGGAGGCATGCCAACCGTTTAATCCTGCTCATTTTAAAATAGTTTGCTATGCGAGAACCAATCCATTTGGCTAATTGCTTGGCGAAGCTTGCCACGACCGCCTTGCTGCCAGGGAGCGATATCAAGTATCAGCCACGACTTTCAAGGATGAAATACCAGATATCAGTGCTGAGATTCCTCAACCCGCAACAACCCTTTCTAACTCATTATTTTTCACAAGGAAATAACTCATGGTTTCACCTGTACAGAACAAACAATATTAAAATGTTAAAATATGACAGTTCAGTTTCCTCTTGCTACCACTAGTCAATGCAGAAGTGACCATTTTGATGGAGCAGCTGCAGGTGTACTTGAATTCATGTGGTCCTAACTGGGCTTTGCCCTAAAAGGTTAGGAACACTTGCAATTAATCATCCTGTATCTGCACTGCAACAAGTATTGTTTCCAAATTTATCACGATGCCAGGCCTTTGCAGGCATCTGTGTCTCCCATCATGCCATCCCACAGTAGGAGACATGCGATGTCAGCTGTAAATTAGGTGGCACACTGTGACCCCACACTGTTCCAGCTTTGGTTAATCCAAGGCGAGGCAGGCAGAGGACACAGCAGGACACACTGATCCCTGTGACTTAGGTGCTCAAACACCATTTGTGTAATTTATACTATATCCCAATTTGTGGATGCCATGTGTTTGTACTTTTGGGTTTTTTTTCTCTACAGCAAATCAGTTTAGAAATGCTGGCCATGTTAATGCCAGGCTCCACGCAGGAAGTGTAACTCCTACTTGTGGCAGCACTCGTGTCTTACTGTATTTAACCTAAACAAAACCTATCGGTTGTATGAGCATTATGATCTACCCGCTGGCGCTGCTATGGGTCCCACAGTGTGTGCAGGTTAATGTGGGACTGTCTGCAGCTCGGCTGAAATGCATTGGCTTTATCATTTGGTCATGGTGTCTTGTGAACAAATATCATCCATTTATTTTTTTAAGTTTGTTGCTCTATTTCAAACTTTTAACAGTAAGAACAGAACTTTCCAATTAAATGAATAAAAGAAAAACCTCATCCTTGTGGTCCAGGGTTTAAGGGGCTATGAACCACAACATCCTGGGTTTGAGCCTGAACAGTCACTCTATATTTCTCTCTTCTATCATTTCCTGTCATCTCACTACTGTCAGCTCTAAAAAAGACCCCAAATCCTAATAAAAGTCAGGATTTTTGGTTGATTTTTTTTTTTGCTGCCTTTTGGTGCCAACCAGCTTCCCTGCATTTTTAAACATATTAGTCAGTTCAGAGCTCTTACTAGAGTAACATAGCTGTGGTTTAACAGAACATAATCACACTGCAACGTGGGGGTGTTAAGTCAGATGAGTGACAACGACTGTAGATTATTAGCTAAAAGCTTATGATACAAGAATGAAAGGAAACCTGAACAATCTATATGTTTGTGTGTGTCTAAATGTGTTTGTGTACACGTCCACATGTGTGTACGTGTGTACTCTTCTCTCAACTGTGTCCATAAACTTCTCCCACAGTCCTACTGCCTTTATCAGCATAAAGCTCGGTAAACAGCTGCAGCCTTCCACCAAGAAGCCTGGGACAGCTGCTCGTCCACACACACATGCACACACACACATGCACACACACACACACACACACACACACACACACACACACACACACACACACACACAGTGACATTGTGTCATTTTAACACACATGTACACACACATTTCCTCTCCTCAGCCTCTCTCCAATTCTCTTGTATCTATCCCAGGTGGAATTGGGTTGAACAATGGCATGATGGGAAGGGTGTTGTTTGGTGGGCTTGGTGGATCGTGGAATCCTCCCCAAGGTGACCTCTGAGGGGTGCTGAGGGAAGAGTTGAGGGCTTTGACGGCGTAATGGACTGGTGTCACTCTGGCCAGAGATGCTCAGCAGAGTAATGATATCATCTCGATGCTGGGAGGTAAGAACCACACAACTACAATTTATTTGGGGGGGGGGGGGGGGGGGGGGGGGGGTGTTTACAGCAATTTCATGACCCTCAGGCCCTTAAAAGTCAATTGAATTACATCAAAACATTCTTGGGAAGCCACGTTAAAAAATACACACACACATTTTCATCTTTCTTTCACAAATTCACCAAACAGACGTTTTTACACGTTCGTACTGCATGTATGTTTTTATCCAGCAGCTGTGATACGTAGCTAAAGAGGCAAAAGATGTGCACAGACTGCACTGTTTTCTAATAAATAGGCTCACAGCAATGCAGTATTTTTATATGCAAAGACAGTAATATAAGTGGTAAATTATCCTGACAATTACTGTACATAGACTGACACTTTAGATATTGTGCAGTAAAAGAAGAGGTACCTCTATTATACAGTTCCTCTACTTTTTCTTTGCTATTAAATTATTATACAAAAGAGTTGCAAAACCAAGTCAAACACAAATAAAAACAGCAATAATTTGTAAATTAACTGTTAACCAATAATAATTTTTACAAAGTCTTTCTGAGCTCATGTAGTAACATCCTTTATCCAATCATGTGTTCACAAAGTGGTGAACCTCTCTCCATCATCACTTGTGAACGCCTGAGCCTTTCCAGGATGCCCCTTTCATACCCAATCATGACACTATCACCTGTTACCAGTGAACCTGTTTACCTGTGGAAGGTTCCAAACAGGTGTTTTTGGAGCGTTCCACATCTTTCTCTGTCTTTAGTCGTTCCTGTCCCAACTTAATAAAGCAGATATTTACAAAAATCAGTGAAGCTGATGAGCTAAATCATTAAATATACTGTTGTCATGTTTTTTTCTATTATCAAATGATCACATTGTTTTTTATTTATGTTTTTCACAGCATCTCAGATGATCAGAGTTGTATTAGAGAAAAGATCAATTCTGAACATTAACAGAATGAGATGATTCTGATGTTTAGAGGAGAAAAAAAACTTTCAAATGCAGGAAAGTTTATGTCTGTGTCTGTTTGCATGAAAAAGAAAATTAAGTAAATGAATTAGAGTAAAAGAGACATCATGTGTGTGTGCGTGTGTGTGTGTGTGTGTGTGTGTGTGTGCGTGTGTGTGTGCGCGTCTGCTTCAATAATTGGTCCAAACACAAAGTGAGACAGGGTGCAATTACAGCAGGAGGATAATTAGCAGATGCTGAAGCAATACGGCTCGTAAATCTGCCCATCGCCGATGATACTGTATGTCAATGAGGCTTCGCAGACTCACATGAGATCCAGATCATGCTTTAATTACCTTGAAATGAACCAACTTTGAAAAAAAAAGTATCCTGAACTTTCATATATATTGATCTTAATTATTTCAGCCCCAGAGGGTTCAACACACACACAAAGTGAAAACAGAAGAGTGTTTCTGCCTCCCCTCTCCTCCCCTGCCCTCCCCTCCTCCGTCTCCTGACAGAGATTTTGCTCTCTTGGTGTGGAGGTGTTCAGAAAAAAAAAAAAAAAAAAAAGGAAAGGAAAGGAAAAATAGCCCGGGGCACCTGGCAGAGGATTTGACCTGTTCCCTTGCAGTCAGAGGCAGAGAGGCAGAAAACGTACTTTTTCCCACACTAGCCATATTCAGGTTTAAAGACTGGAAAGTAAAGCGGTGCCCCTATAGGTGAAAGCCTTCATCTCTCTCTCAATATGTAGGTGCGTGCAGCGTGGAACAATCCGGACATTGTGCCGACCCGCCCCGTCTGCTCTCAGCTTACACACCCAAAATAAGATAAATAATAATAAAGGTTTCCACGTTTATCAAGGGTCCCGGGGTCTGCCGCGTCACGTTAATTTACTTTCAGTCTTATGGCATCACAGCTAGTCACGCGATGGTGTGTTAACCCCCTTGATGATGTATTAAGTTGGATATATAATACGCCGTAATAGATGAAAGTTCACCCATATGAAAACTTTCACTCGGCCTCCCTGTTTGGTCCATTCAGCTCTATTTAATGAAGAGTTCTCAGGCGTGGAAAAACACGGTATCAATTTTAAAAACAGACACATTCATGTGACTTCAGGAAACTCTTCATCCTCACAATGTTTTGAACATATAGACCTTTAAATTTCATCGAGCCGTGTTTTGAACATGAGAAGCTCTAAATTTAAGCAAAACAGGGTGTGATTAATCAACAATTCGCAGTCCTTTTGCAGAGCAGGATAATTATAAACACAATATATGCCTTCTATCGAGGCCAAATGTGATTTAATGTGCCACAGAAATATAATGAACTGGTACTACAAAGGAGAGTTTTTATGTCAATCACACAGCTATTTGACAATAACTCATGGTTTCCCCAATGGCTCTGGTACCACGGGATAACACTCCAATTCTGCTGCATAGCACTGCACAATAACCATATTTCATATTTCTGGGCGAGGGGCACACAGAATCGCTGACGGCGTTTTTCCTGCACTGTATTTTCATGGTGGAGTTGCGCCCGATGATGGTTATGATAATTTGATCTGAGAAGACACAGAGATTTGAACTAGCAGAAAGGAGGATGCAAATCCCCCCGTAAATCCCTACACTATATAGCCCCCAGCCTGCCGGGAGAGTTTAATATCTACTGGAATGATTAAACTGAAAAGGTGAAACCACCATTGTAGTAATAAGAAGTAGGGCTGTGCAACAGGGGTTGGGGAGAGGGCTAATAGTTTGCACTGCAACTCTGACCTCCAATGTACACAGACGATCCAGAATGCTAATTTCACATGCACATATGCATCTTTTCCTTTTTTTAATGATATAAGTCTGAATATCCTGGACAAATGGAGCAAAGTGGTTGATGATTTTCTTGGGCTTCACTCATAGCTGGACAATTAACTGCAGCAATAACAATAAAAAAGACAAATGCAAAAATGTAATTTACAGCTATATATAATAAGATGCTATATGTTTCTCCAACATCAAAAACATTTTTTGAATAACAAGTTTTTAATATATATTACCATTGTCTATTTTGTCCTGTAATTATGATCGAAAAGTCGTCAGAAAGGGAAGTAATGTCACTGGTTGCAACACCAAAGAGAGGAACGCTCTTAATTTGATTAACAAACTGTGTCATAAACGGGAAGCCATAATTTCTTCTGCTCACTAATTACTGTAATTGAACATTATCCTATATGCTGCTGCAGAAAAGTCTCCCTTAAATGCCAAAGCAAAATCAGAGGCTGTTACTGTTGCTGCCCGTTACAAAAAATCCTGTTGTGTCGCTGTAATTTAAAGCTGATTTTAACCACAAAAACACCACAAAACAAAATCAAAGCAACATCATCTTAATGCATCCTATGCTATCATCTCATTTTTATGGCTAACATGTTAGCGAATTGAATTCTTACGGATCCACCAGAGACTGAGCAGCATCAGACATCCCTCTGAGTTCTTCTATCTCGTCCGCCCGATCCTTCATTTCTTCATTGATTGATCACATTACTAAACGGTCAGTACACCATGGTGGGGAGAACAGGGCTTTTCAAGCACATGAGAGGAGCCAATCTGATTTTCCATGATGATGGATAATGCATGATAACAGATACTTGGTAATCTCATCCTGTTTATAAGTCGCTCGGCCACAAAAGTGTTCCACCGCTCACATGCCGCGCAGCGTATATCATGTCCTGTGTCTTGATTTACAAAATGAGTGGGTACAGTGTCGCCAGCCGCTTCTTTTTCCCTGCCAGCCAGGAGATTTATTGGGAGTCCGTAACAGACTATCCCCAGATCCGATCGCCTATGGTCAGGCCCCCGAACCAACTGGTACAATTCAACGCTGCATTGACAAGGACGTAATCCCTCACTGGCTTCTCACCAGCGAACACTGCCAATTGTGTTTGTTTGGAAACCAGGTAACACTGCCAGGTGTTCTGTGAAGCTGGGCGGGTGCTTTGCCGTTGTATGCTAGCATACAGCTGATGAGTGCGAGCTTAATGGGCTGGTCGCAGTTTGTGGGGCGTCGATGGTCGTTTGCGGCTGAAAGCTGAAAATATCTGCAGAGAAAGTTGATTCTCAGCGGGTTTTCAAAATTCAGGTGGTCCTTTGACTCATCAATAATGTTACGAAACCCTTTGTTACGACGCACATATAGTAAATGTATAGTAAATGTATAGTTACATTTCTATGGTTCACTCATCTTTCTTTCATCTGTTAGCATGTGTTTTCTTACTCGGCCGCTTACTCTAACATTTCAAAAACTTGTGTAGGAAAATTATCTTTGTTTTGATTGGCTTCTGCTTTCGTTGGTCAACAAAATACAATACCCAGCTGACACTGCGCCACCTGACTCCACACCCCTCATCTAAATGTCTATTAATAGTATTAATAAGTGTGGACCTTATAAAACTCATGGGGTTTTCACCAGAACTGAATCTGATAGGGCTGCTGGTGCTCTGTGAAAAAGGTCACAGAAGGATTCAAAATACACAATTCCCCTGCAAGTAAATTTAGTACTCTTGTAAAATCCTGCCCCATATAAATCTAATAATAGTATAAATATAATACAGCAGTACATGCTAAGAATCCTAAGAGTGAAAGAAGACAACAACAGTAGCAGAAAAATGAATGACTAATTAACAATGGCTTTCTCAAAACTTTGCAGAAAAATAATTTCAATTTTAGTTTTAGGTGATTTTTATGCATCTAACAAGAAATGACCAAGTCCTTTAATAAGCAACCAGACTAAGTCAACAACAGTCCTTCTGAGCTGACACGTCTAATATCTCACATTTATTTTTCTCTTTTGTAGAAGCAGCTCCAACATAATGTGTGTCCCTACTTACACTGACACCGGTGTGGTGATAATTGTTTAGGCAGTAATGAATTAAACTCTTTCTTTAGTCAGAAAATGATGAGTTTAGTGTCGGTCGTCACTTAGCGTTGTGCTACCCCAGACATCCCCTTACAAAGCTTAACTAAAGAGGCATAAATTAATGCAAAGAGAGTGTTGGTATAACAGAAAAAAAGGAAAGAAATATCTCATAATTACAGTTAAAATGATGCGAATATAACCAGGTTTGTCTGTTTGATGCTGTTCAGTGTTTTATTCCAACCCTTTTTCTTTTCTCTGGTCGACACCACCAGTCAGAACAGCTACCCCTGTTTGGACATCCTGTATGGGCCACTTCCTGGTTGTCTTTCCTTACACTGTTGAAGCCTTCCTGGGCTGAATGTCAGTAACTGTTGATTTTTGGGTATAGCATCAATTATAATAACCACAGTAGGATACTAGAGGAGTACAGTGGGCCAGAAAACGACCAGGAGCGACTGAGACGCGTAAGTAGGGTTAATTTACTGCCTCTCACTTCATGCTTTTGTATCTGAACTGCTGTTGTTACATTTCTATCTCCCCTCGAACCAGACCTGCATATTAACCTGTAACACAGAATAAAAAAGCATTTTTATCTTTAAGTATTATCCTGCTAAACAGTATCCAGGCACAAAAGCAACCAACTTGCAGGGTAAATGCGACGACTCATTCAGGCTCCATACACAGTAATTCTGCTCTAGCCCCTTTAGTCTCTGCTGGCTAAATCCTCTGTTAGAGATAGAGGCTGGGTTTGATCCCCTGCAGGATCTCAGTTTATCTCTCTTGCAAATCTGCTGCCAGATGACAGGGTTAGCTTTGTGGACTGTGGCTGCCCACGCTCTCTTAAAGATCGACACAATGCCTGGTGCCACACTGTTTCTGCTGCTTTACTATTCTGGAGCCATGGACTTATAGGGGTTTCAAAAGCCATCTAGGTCTTAAATGTGCCCTTTATGTGTGTTTATTTTCTCTATTTGTTCGTGGGCATCTTCATTAATATCATATATTTCCTCCATCAAAATCAGCCTGGACGAAAACACCAATCTTATAATTCAATATTTCAAATATCTAAATTATGATATCAAGAATTTTGTTTCATCTACCAATTTATGTTTGCAAAGTTTAGGATTATAAGAAAGTAACTGTTTATTTTGCAGTGATTTTGTGCTCATTTTGACATTGTGTGTAATTTTAGAGTGAAACTTTTAATTGTGTCCCACCTTCCTCAGAAAACATTAATTCATATTTAATGTTGTGCCTGATGTACCTAAAAAAAAAAAGCAATGCCACCGAGAATCATAAGAAGTGCAAAAGCAAAAAGTGGTTTTCACATTATCTGTACATTTAAAAGAAGAAAAAAGAAAAAGAAATTGTACTTGGTCTGTACAGTACTGTGCTACACATGCCCAGTGGCTGCCGTGCACAGGAACACGCGTGTGTCTTGTGTCATCATTTCATCAGCGCTGTGCAACCAGCTGCCGTTGCTGCTTGCTCATTAAACATTTGTAGAGTCAATACAAATTCCACCAAGGCTCCCTTCCTCAGGGCAAACACTGGAAAAAAACAGTATGTAAACGGTGCTGCACTCATCATTCATCTATGCAGAAAATAGAGCTATCTTCCCGCCCTACTGTATCAATAACTGAGGGATGGAGGGGGTCCAGAGGCAAACCTCCGCAATTCATTACGGGCCCGCGTCGCCTCCGGCAGACGAGGAGGTTTGCTTGCTGACAGCTCGTCTGTCTGCAGAGAATCACTGATTATTGTTAAATGTCAAAGTGAAATATCAAATCAGCATGTGAGAGTGCATCTGCTGGACTTACAGCATGCTGATGCACAAGTTTTACGCAGGAACTTTCTTAAAAACTTTAATCATCAAGGAAAACACTGGTGAGCCTGCCCTCTTCGTTGGTTCACATTCATTCAGATACGTTCACATCAGGGAACTTCCTTGTACAGTTTCAGCCTCACCGCTGCAGACGCATACTTTGATGACACTTTGATGATTGATTTTAGCTGCCAGGAGAGGAAATATGTTTCCCTTTTGCTTATTACCTCAGACAGTGCAGCAACTTGACCCTTTTAATTCACAGGCTTCCTTCGCTGACCTTTCGTGGTCATGCATCTTCCCTGAAATTTCACTGAAGATAATTCACCTGAAACGTCACATGACAAGGTGTGTTGTTTTCAGAACGTTTCCTGTACAAAAATGCAATCATCCTGTCAACAACAATTACAAAAAGTGAGCCTGAAACAGAAAAGAGTCTCGATCCCCGGTGCTCAAGATAAGTTCAGTCTCTTTGCCAAATCAAAGCCTGAGGCTCGGCTCCCCAGAAAGGGAAGCTCGTAAATATCATAATTGTTGGTGCCACTGTTTGTTTCTGTATAAAATTATATTTGACCTAAAGCTAATAGTAAAGCATTTCTCAACTTGCATGTTTATTCTCTTTACATGACAGTTTCTGATCATTTCTGTTTCATAAACACAATGATTTCTGTCATTGTCTGTCTTACTGTTTTTCTTGGCTTGAGATGGAGATGCTGTTATTTAAAAACACTGTGATGGGGGATTGTTTTTTCTAAATACTCTCTATATGAAATCTGAAATTAAATTACAGTACATTTTTGCACATTGGCTGATGCATTTATGTATGCATCTGCATGCATACCCTTCCCACCCAGAAAAATCGGGCTCCCCCAGGAGCCACACTGTAATTTGAACACTGATGTCTGTATGAACACTACTCTGCCCATACAATGTAAAGAAGCAAACACTCCATCCATAAAGAGGACTGGGTGATATCTTTCTGGCATTTTGAGATGGTTGAAAGCCTGGAATTAGAGAACTTAAAGATAGAGAGAGAGAGGGCCATGGCTTGTGACAAAGGTTTCCAGCCACTATCAAACCAGGACTGTTGCAGTTATGTGCTATTCTTCTTTGACCACTGAGGCACCGGGACACCCACCCTTCACCAAAACATGACTAATTATAATCAAGCTGTGTGCACATTAGCGGTGTCAATTCTGGGCAGTCATGTTCAGATATTTCTTTACTGCGCTGCTTTGTCTTGATGGGTTTAGGTGAAATAATCATGAATTTCTTTACCATCATCATCACAATGACTGTTCATGACGGTTCCACCACCAGAAGTGACATAAGTTTCAAAGCATTCTTAGGTTTTTTAATAATTATGATGTCCAGACAATGTTGGCCTGGTGGTGACAGCATGCAGATAAGCCTTGTTTTTTATGATTTCAGTCTGGCTAGATCTAAGCTTGTGCATGCATTTTAATGGGGTTGAAAAGCTTGCAGATACAATGTTTGGATTGTTAGTAAGTGTTTAGTAGAAGTTGCTTTCCTTTACATTTTGTATAATCAAAAGGATGTCTGGCTTAAACTATAACAAGCTAACTGTAGATTTGGGTTGTGTCAAAGCTTATATTTAACTAGAATGTTGAATTCTTAGACTACGTTGCCCTGTAGTCAATCTTTCTTTCCGTATCTTGCACCCAGGAAAGGCAAAGCACATCTATACATTGTAGTCTCTAGCATTTAAGAGATCAGTACATTTGATATTTGGAAACCGACCTCTTGGACCATATGGTATGAGCTTCTACTAACCTCAATGCAGCAGACTGAGCGAAAGCTGCAGAGACTGTATTGACTGCTGTGGTGAGTAATCTGGCTACTGGCATGCCGCCCCCGCACTGCGAATGTGAGAATAGCCTGCTGGGAGCAAAAGCACTCTGGGGCCTGCTTATCAAACGTCTTCCTGTGATCCCAGCTAGCTAGGCCCTCGTGGTTCATCGTGTGAGCAAGCCATTGCAGGAGACGCTGTAACTCCATCGGCTCCGCCACAAGAAACCTTGGAATCTTGCATAGCAGTGTCTCATAGCAGAACATGTGAAATTTAAGTATTATTGCTTTTGAAAATCCATGGGAAATATGAATATAAAAATGCTTTTTTTCACGTTTTTTAAAGTACTGTAAAAAATTTGTGAGTTACACTGACAGGCATTCGAGTAAAGGCCTTAAAAAAAACTACAAAAACAACATCTTAAAGTAGCTTTTGCGGCAGAGAGCACTTAGTTGCTGTTCAGTGAAAGCAAGTATTGCACATTTGCATGTCATATAAGTTAGCGTGCTGACAGACATAGCGTGCTTCAACCAGCTAAAGTTCACATGGGTAAAGTGTGCAAACACCACGTTAGTTTACTTTCCCCCCCTCACCGCTGACCTCGAATTTCCTATGCCGCAGACGCTTTGAAATCCAGTTTGTTTTCGGGCCCTTCAAAAGACAACACTCTCACTTTTTCATGGTGTAAATTCTGGCAAGCCTAAATTACAACAACAGATGCAAATAGTTTGTGTGTATTTGGTCAGATGTTTTGTATTTATTGCTTTTTATTACGTATATATCACAAGGTATCTTGGGCAGATTTTTTAAAAAAGTAACATTTTAATGTCCAGGACTTAACCTAGTGCATCAGCTGAAACCAGATTTAAGAGATAAGGCAAAAATGTAACCTTACCATGAACTTTGGATGAACGTATGACCCTGAGAGGTACGATCTTCCTCTGGTGTAAGGCTAAATAGGTCCAATGTGTGCCAAGTGATTCAGAAAGAATCAACATTTATTGAACTTATCATCCAGAATCTTAGTTTGCTTTTGATCTTATCACAAATTTCATGAGTGAAACTTAATCAAATTCACAACAGAGGAAACGTGCAGTGTTGGCATGCCGTAAATACGAAAAGAAATTCACAACATCGCTCTTGAAATTGTTTTCCTACCCAACCGGTCACGCAGGGGGTGAAGTTTACAAGAAATGTGGCGTGCAGAGCGAGGTGCCAGACAGTCAACACTCGACTCCACGAAACAAAAGTAAACACAAAGTCCAAAGATAGCTGATGGCTGTCAATCAAACCCATCCCCAGCTGCCTTGGCCTGTCAGCCGTCACTCTTTTCCCATGGTTCCTCTGGGCAGGAGTATCCCTGCCCGTGTTTTTAGACAAACAGATCAGATTCCTCCTCAAACAGGCCGCTGCCGTCCCTTTTGATAACAATGTAATAATTCAAAACAAATGATTCAGCTCTTTGATGAGAGCACTTTTATGGGTGACGAAGACTCACCCTCACACTGACATCTGTTTGATTTTATCTTCTTGAACTTTATCCCCCGCTGGAAAATTTACTGGCTCTGACCTGAGCGGTGTGTTAAAGTCAGACTAATAGAGGGGCAAAGATAACCGAGACACTGGGCAGGACAGCCTGTCTTAGCCCTCAAAGCCTGTCACTTAGAGGGCACTTCGACTACACTCTCGAGAACGTTTTCAGCACAAATTTTGCAAAATGAGCACCTTTTAAAATCCAAATAATACCTGCAGTGGAGGTTCACCTGATAGATGGTCAAATACAAGGCTCAATAGGCTCAATTCCCATTTTACAGGAAGTTTTATTTTAATATTTTGGAATTTTTCCTTAAAATCTTAGCTTAAGGCCAACCAAATACATGAAACATGACCAAACTCCCTTAACAGTCTGACAGATTTTATTAAGGGACTCTTAACTCTCCACTGAAGCATGTTTTTTGCTTTGCATGCTCACTGTGCAGAATGATGCACAGGCACAGTTTGACAGTCGAGGCCTGTTTTCACCTCCATCTGCTGAAAGGGGAAAGTTTCTCCGTGCTCACCTGAAACCTTTTCGACCTGCACGTACGAGCAGGATTTTGTGACATCGCAATGAGTTTGGAAGCCAACAGGCAATGTACACGCGTGATGAGGAAACTTGAATTCTCCAGTGCAAATGGGCTTTTCATTGAAGAACAGGACACATGAGAGCTTCTAACAAGGTAGGCTAATTGAACTTTTTTGTGGAAAAGACAAATTAATGCTCAAAGTGTTTTCATATGCAGTATCTTAAAACATATCTAGATGGGGTATCTTTAATGATAATAATTTTGTGAGTGTTGAGTGTGAAACTAACTCCATACATTATCTCCTATTGATGACCATGAGAGGCAGCTGAAAGCTTTGGGAAAACCTAGTAAGTAAATGCAGAGTTAAGACTTTTTTGTGAAATTAAACAAAGGTATTTAATTTAACCTCAAGACAACTATTTCCTAATGTGTCACATCATTTTTTCACCTTGGCAGTTGTTTGCAGAAGAGCTGAGGTTATTGCAGAATAACTTGGGCTGATCATCGGCTGCACTTCACTGGAACATGTGTGAATCAAAAACACCATGAAACCGAAACCTGGCCCTCTTAATTCTTAATATCAGCGCTACCTTCTCATGCTTCTCTATATTTCTTCCTTTGACGAGGGCCGGGGAGGGGGGGGCTGCTCCTGCTCTAGACCCTGGCCGTGGTTGGAGCTGTATGCTAAAGCCATGGTCAGGCCCCAGAGATTTCCAGCCTCTTAGATGCCTATAACTCATCCCTAGCCCTGCTTCTGAAGGGAGATTTTCCCCCCTCAATCCCAGGCCCGAAATATCCTTTCAAAGGCCGCAGACTGGAGACAGATATGTAGGTGTTTTAGATAAGGTAGGAATTGCATTAAAGGATTTTTCCGTTTTAAAGCTGTTGCCATCTTTTTTTGCCCTTTCCCATAGACTTGAGAAGAGTAGTTGAGAAAGGATGGGAAGCGGGGTAAGGGATGTACTTTGGGACGGACTAGTCCGTACATTTGTGGTCAGTTCACAGCTCATAAAAGACTAGCGCTAACCTCAGTAAAAATTGAATAATGTAGAGTGGCTGGAGGCAGTGCAGAACCTTCTCAAAGAATACTAAAGTTATTGACCCAAGTTTGGAGGAAAAGCCTCCCAGCTCATTGATCTCTTCACCATGATAATTAAAGGGCAGCGAGATGAATCTTCATGCGGAAGAAAATAGAAAATTCAGAGTGATGAATTTTCAGAGTGATGAGGATTCTTGCCAAATGCAACCGTTAAATTAAAAGCTCTTACCCAAAACCTCAGAATGGGATAATTTTGTTTTGCAAGCCAGAGTTGTGGCCAAAAAGAGACTCTGAAAAAGTCAACAGAGTCTCACCCACGCTGCGGCGTGTGAAAGTGAAAAGACCGTTTAGTAAACAGCAGATCTGTTAAGGCCCTGGTGTGTGTGTAGGTATGTGCACGACATTCCCAGCTCTCTCCATGCTTCTCTGTTTCATAAGAGCTTACGCGTCGCTTTGGCATTTACTTTAAAACTTTATAATTATGTGGCCTCCTTTTTCCCCCAGCCGACTGTGTTTACATTCGCCAGCTTAACATGCACACGGTCCAGTCCGCACACACGGCTCCCCCACAGTCCACATGTCGTTCTGCGGCAGTGTTTGTTGGACCGGGCTGCAGGGAGATTAGTCGCCTCGTTCCCTCGGCGTAGTGCTCCTCGCCCAAAGGGCTTGGCTGCTCATTTTCAAATAGGACCTTGAAGCCAGAAATTGAACCTTATTTTGAAATTAGTATGTATTTACCCTTACCATTGTGCTGAAAAGGAACTAAAAATGTCTGTCATATTATACTGTTATCATAATCAGCCATAAACAGTCCCTCTGCATTTATATTTACTTAAACTGAAATGAAATACTTCATAGTCTGATAAGAAATATAGTCAATAAAAGGGTGAAAGTGACATCTAAAATTCACTTTTCCAGCATCGCAGCATTAAATTAAGTAATTACCAGTGGCCTAATTTTTAACACACAGTGTAAATATGGGGGTCATTTGTTTCCTGTGGGGTTGCTCTATGTCTCAAAGCTTAAAAAAAAGAGTACAGGAAACTTTCCTTTCTCTTTTTTCTGCACCACCGTAGCAGATTGAAACAAAAAGGAATCATAGTTTTCACCTGGTAAGTTTATTTCATGAAAAGTGTCCTTGAGTATTTTAAGAAAAAAGAAAGTCCTCTACTTTAATATACCAGCGGTTATGATACAAAAACATCCAGTCATAAATCAGTATTTGAAACGCTGCTGAACCAAGCCTGGATATTTGCTGAAATAATATATCACATATCTCATATTGAGAAAATTACAGACAAGCACACTCAGTGTAGGGAAGGGCGCTAGACTAGACAGGGACTAGGACCCACATGGTCAAAACCCACACATCAGTGGATTCGTAACGGCATGAGAGAGAAAAATAAGACAGAGAGACAGGGAGTAGGGAAACTTGCTGAAAACATGCTTGTGGCAGAGGCTGAAATCAAGGAAGGAAAGACTAAAATTTGCACAGAGCAAAGCTAAAGATAACTTGCAAATGGTTTTGATTATGAGGCAAAAAGTGTAGCCGCTCGCTCTCCTCCTTCTGCCTTCATCACATCTTCACTTAGAATCCGCAAACCAGGACGACTGCTAAAGATCTCAGAAGGTAAGACTTCATTTCCATTCTTTGCCACTCCATTGTGCTGTTTTTTGTTTTTTGGGGGGGGGTTTTTTGCAGCTCACTGGCTCATTTGTTGTTTGGTGATGTACATTTTACTTATTGAGCAGTGGAGTTTTGTACAGCCTAGGCAGAGATTAAGACAAATTCTGATAAGGACTGGAAGTTGACTCTCAGCATTAAGGAGGATTAATGTTTAGCTCTGTGTGGCAGGGGCCTTCTCAGTGGCTGTGTTTACGCAGTGTTGCAGACCCCGCATTAATCCGAAATTAGTATAAAAGATCAGCTGTGGCCACTGAGGCGAACCTTCACAGGGCTTAGGCCAGTAATCAAGTCTCACTTTGGGACAATGAGCGCCTGGAAGGTCAATGAGAGGCCTGGGTTGAAGGGACGAGGAGATTGAGGTTGGGGGTGGGAGAGTGGTGAGGGACTTTTGGTGACCACATGGTTTAATTTAGGTGAGACACACACACACACACACACACACACACACACACACACACACACACACACACACACACACACACACACACACACACACACACACACACACACACACACACACACACACACACACACAGTGCCTTCTCTTTACGTTGGGCGCTCATGATTTGTTTTTGTTACAGCTGCTGAGGACATTAGTGTTTATAATTTAACACCTAAAAGACATTTCTTCCTTTTTCCTGCAGCCCGTCTGTAATCTTATACGCGTATTTGATGTCACACAAGTTTACATTTCACGCACTAAGTATTAGCTCTGTCCCATAATTATAATGTGTGCTGAGGGATTATAACAATAAATAGTATAAGGCTATCTAGCTGCTTGTAGCGTAGGACAACATCTCCTGTTCCAACGCAAACCAACACTGGGCAGAGCGGGTAGGAGAAGCACGGGAGATGTCTCGGCTCCAGGACGGGCTTTTACAGCAAAGTAACACTGCATCAAATTGAAAACAAGAAGTATAAAAATCAGCAGTAAATTTTCCACTGCCAAACTAGAGCTGGCTGGTGCAACACAAGAGGCAGCACCGCTGGATTCACTTAGGAAAATAAAATAAAGGAAATATAGCTCAGCATAAACCACAGCCTTGGGATGATGAATACTCCCAAAACTGTTGATATCTGCATTATTTTGTGTTTTTAAACCACTCATACTGCGAGCGGCCACATTCAAAAGCTGCTTCCAAAGGGAGAGGATTTTATTGACATTTTAAATAAGGCTCACCATACAGTACATGTAGCGTTACAGTGTGGCGGAGTGAATGTCTCCGCCGCTGCAAAACGAGTCCGAGGAACTTGTAAATACTTTCCAAACGACATCTATAAAGTTCTTAAATTATTTATTTATAGGGATTTCATAGCGCCCGGGCAAATTACAGTGCCCTTGAAAAAGGAACAGAAAATCATCAAGTATTCTTGGCACGTGCCGAACTTCACTAACTTTTCCACAGTAGTCCCACCATGGCTGTCTTTTGTGCACACATGTTAACAACAGACAAACTGCAAATGAAAGGGTAACGGTGCAAAAAAACAACAGAAACACAGCCAAACGATAATTTAGGGCATTTGCACCACATTGTGGTGGAAGCAGCTCTCTTCAAGTGCCAGCAGGGTACCAGCAAACCCCCCACCCCAACCACCCACTGCTCCTGCTAAGATTAGACAAATTAAACACCATTATTCACGTCACTCCCGCAGCTGGCCTTTTAAGTGGTTCTGCGTTAACTATCATAATGGTTTGCTTTGAAAGCCACAGTCTTCTCCTTAATTTACAATATGAAAAAGCACTTTTGGCCAAGTCTCGGTGGGATTTTTCTTCTCTTCTGCCTCGCATTGCTGAGGAAAAATAGGTTTTCTTTACACTGCAACAAATTAGAGTGAAAAAAGTTATTGTTAGGACTTCACTGAACTTAAAGCATGATTCCCTCTAGATTTATCGCTTGTTTTCTTACAGCGGGGAACATTTATTTCTGAACGGTAATGTTTTGTATTGTATGTTTGGTTAAAAGTCAGCCAGGATTCTTGAAGTCAGCTTTAATAAATCATCCCTGTACACTATTTTATCATTTCCAATAAGACATTCCTGAGATTGTGTCCTCTCAGAGTGAAGACTAGTAGGTCTCAGACTCTCACATCTGTCCATACGTTTTTAATGTAACCTCCTGTTGGGAAAAAGCCCTTTCATTTTCCCTGTTGTATCCCCATAACCTGATAATGGATGTGGTATTGGCCGGGAGCCTGCGGACTGAGGACGGCCGGTGATGGATAACCTAGTTTCAGACCCATCATCACCATACAGCATGTGCCTTGTATCTGTAGTGAAATACCCCCCACCCACAATGACCGTGCTCCAGACACGGATTTAGGGAAGTGACAGTAAGTGACGTCCTGTTAGCTGCATTTACATTTAAACCTCTGCGACTGGCATAAACTTATAACAGAGAAACCACACAACAATGGGAACACCACATAAACAAAAACTTCATTTATGCAGCACCGTCTAAGTCTGGTTTCAGGCATTTTATGAATAAATGTACTTATTAACTGAAAATAGGTCGACATGTTATTATTGATAATTATATCAACAACTAATTACTGAGAAAGGATGAAAAATGTCAAATAACTGCAGGTGAGTCATTCCCAAAAACTGCTGAGTAATTAAGTCATAACAAGACGAACACATTCAAACATCATCACCAAAAAGGATCAATGGTCAAATGTCACAGCTCACCAACAGGGAGCGTTGACTTTTTCAGATTTGCTGCTAAATGCCACCAAAATATGACTTCAGAATCAACAGAACAGAAATGTCAGCCGAAATTGTGCATGATGGGTTTCACAAAGGTGTGAATGGTGGGCTTTAGTTATTTAAATTTAAAGGGGCCCTCCACCATTTCACACATGAAGATCAGTTACTTGTCCCACTCAGCCTGTGAGAGCAGTTGCATAATGTCCTGTGGCTCTGGAGGGAGTTTTCCAAAGCCTGAGAAAATAACCCCAATGATGGCATCAGGGTTATCTTGGCTTGGCTCGAGACTTGAGGTCCCGACACCACAAACGTGAGGCGAGGGGTTTGAAAAAAGTGGGCATTTAGGAGGCAGGGACAGTCTAATGAAAGACCGTTTTTTTTAGGCCTGACCCAGACTGTGCAAGGGACTAAAAGTCAAGATATCTCAGCTTCTGTTGCTTCATTTTGCTGGATTATCCCACTATGTGTACGGCAACAGGAAGCAGTGTAAAACGTTGTTATCTGATGAGTCAGCCATCAGTAAATACTACGAGTCAGTCGCAGTATCCACCCTCAGTGTCTGTTGCCAACCAGTAAACATGGTGATGGATCTGTCTCGGTAATGGCAGCCATCATTCAGAATCCCATTCAAGGTCTTTAAATTAGACTAATGTAGCGGATAAGTACTGTAGGGCACAAACTAATCAGCGATCATCACAACCAGAGCAAAAACCACCGTGCCTGAAGACACAGTTCAGGCTGCTCAATGCTGTCTCCAGAAAATGTCTCCAACCCCACAGAAATCCAATTAACACCATGTTTAATTTTCTCTCTCAGAGCACAAAGTAAGGCGAGCTGAGTTTAATTTTATAGATTCTTTCCATAAACACTTCAAGGAGAATCAGAAGGGAGATAAAATAAAACAGCTAAATTAGGTGTTAAGGTGTAAAACGTCCCTTTAAAAGCAAATCATAGCATACTGCAACATGTCTTAAAGTATCTGGACACACTGTGAAAACATGGAGGCCAAGTTTTTCTACTGCAGCAAAAAGGAAGAAAGCACGAACAAAGAAGAGGAAGAGGACTTTAGAGTAATCGCCAGTAGTTTATTAATGGCATAAGCACTGTTCATTCAATGCTGATCTGTATGGAGTAAATATGTGCCTCATGACACCAAACATGATTTCATGGACATGAAGTCAGTCGCAGCTTCTTCCCCTTCCAAATCACCAGAGTTAGCTGCACATTTTCCACGTTTAATGTCCCACTGCACCTTCATCAGGACATCATGGCCCTTATCAGGTGCTCAGATATTGTTTAGTGTTTCTGTTATTTTGGCCACATCTAGCCAGGCTTTCTCACAAATGTGAGTCAGGAGCTGAATAAAATTAATAACAAGCTCAGCTGAATATAGTGTACTGAAATCTGACTTGCATCAGGAGACCATAAAACACAGATTTTTGTTACATGATCGCGCTGTTATGACTCGAGTCTGTGTGTTCTCACCAAAACCAACTTTTGGAAAACGTATCCACAGTTCGAGCCAGTTTCTGGTGTCATAACCAACAGCATCGCTGCAGGGGCCAGAGGAGCAGAGAAACACAGCCTGCCTCCACTCGTCTGCTCCCAGCATTATTACCTTCGATGAGTCTTGCATATCAACTTCAAATCCAGCACCGGGGAGCTGCACATAACTTAATCGCAGAGGAGGGGTGGGAGGGAAAGTTCTGCAGCAGGTTGAGATTGTATGTCTATAAAAATAGTGACAGAATAGCTCATGCCTCAGTGAAACACGATCACTTTGTCTACAAGATGCGTAGTTGAGCTCCAGCTCACTAAAACGGCCTTTACTTTGAGTTTCAGATTTACTGGTGGATTATTACTTCAGTGCAAGCGTCCTAAGCAGAGAACTAATGATTATTGCACTTGCAGCTCATTTCTTGCATTCAGCTTCTGTAATATTTGACTTTTCAATGCAGTTCCACGACTTTTAGCACATGTACGAACATAATACATAAACACTATTAAATGGCATGTTTGCATTGATATTTCTGGGGACAAACCTTCAACACTGGGGAGTATTTTTATTATAAACACAGAGGAATTGTGGTTTGCATTAATCATCTGTAAATTATGAATCAGCCGTGTGAACTCTTTTTGTCGGTGGGAGCCGCAGCGCCGCAGGAGGTAATTAGTCCAAGCGGGGTTAAAGCTGTGACACACAATCTGAAAACAGCTGTACGATTCACCAATGCAGCATGAGTGTGTTTGTCCCCGAGTGTCTCGAGCTGCAGGCGGCTGGTTCTCATCCTCACTGCTATGATTTATGCCTGACACATCTTAGTACAGTAAAAAGCGTCAGCATAGACAAAAAAGACGAGGAAGAAAAAAAGATGCTCTTCACATTCACGTGTTTTGCATTTCTGCCTGCATGGGCGAGGATGACATTTCATTTCTTACTCCAAGTCATCTCAAAAGGGCTAATTCAATTTGCACTCCAAGCTGTTTCTAATCCTCTCTCCCTTCTCAGTTTTTCACTCCATCGTCTGAATACCAGAACATTTGCCGTTTGATCGTCTTTTAATGGCAAACGTGGGGCATTTTGACACAGCTGTTGATAAAGACTGAGAAGAAAACTGTTTGTCAGAGTCTGAGGAAGCACTGGTGGGTTTTTCTAAAAAGATGCACACCACAAAGTACCCAAACTAACTGACTGCAATGTAAACCCACACGAGGCACCGTGAGACTGTCAGAGCAAAGAGACGTTTTATAAAGAGCAAAAAAGTCCACGAAGGGTAGAGGGTTGGGGTGGATGGATGGGTAAAACACAACCAAAAATCAAGGCTGACTTATTTTAACTTATGTAATTTCATTTTTGTACCGTACTGAAGTTACATCATGTACGTATCCTCACATATGTAAACGTGCATATTAACCAAGCAACGATGAAAAGTCAACATCGACTTATTTTGACTTCATAACGCACTTACGCTGTGTGCGTAAAATAAATACCTAGCTAAACTTGCATCATTAACCTAGTTATTTTAACCCAAACCATGATCCTTTTCTGGTAAACTAAGTAGTGTAAGTGCCTAAAAGTTAACCAAACTGCAACCGTTTTCTAATGTTAACCACGCATTAGAAATGCTTTCTGGTTGGCGTCTCATACAGGTGCTAAAGGGCACCCTGTGCGGCTCTATGAGATGCCGAGGGGTGTGAAAAATCAGAGACGGTACAGACCTGGGAACAGCCACAACAGCTGTATTAGGACTGTGGAAAATATGTCCCCTAAATTACTTAAATGTGAAATAGTTTTGTCCTTGAAAGTGCAGACCAGCTGTACTTAAGCCACAAACATAAAAGGAATTGTTGGACATTTTGGGAAACATGTTTTCTCTCTTTCTTGCAGAGAGTTAGATGAGAAGACTAATAGTACTGTGTATTGAGAAGGCTATGGAGCTAGCACTGGGTGGTTATTAGCTTAGCATAAATGCTGCAAACAGCCTATAACTACCAATGACACCACAATTAATCATTTATGTTTATATAAAAATGAAGCAAATCAGATATGTGTTAATTACTCAGCTTTGGAGAAGTATATTGTTTAGGCTAAGGCTAAGCTAAGCTAATCGCCAACTAGCTCTGGCTTCATTTTTAGCATACAGACAGAGGCAATGATTTTCTTCACCAACTCTCAGCAGGAAAGTTGACGGCTACCTCAGTGATTTAGCATTGACCTTCCACAAAGCTGAGGACCTAAAAGACTAATTTACAAAAAGAACGGCAAAATATAAAGCACCAGAGGCCAAGATACGTTCCCTAAGAGTTAAAATCCACAAATGTGAATCATACAATTCCCATAATGCAACTCGATGCTGTCTTTTCATTACACCCTTCATGTGTGGTAAACACCCACAGCGTTCAAGCTGCCTGACCCGAGTTTGTACATCATATTAAACCATGTTGATACCATCATCGATGTGTTATTTTCTCACACTCCTCCAGAGTCACAGAAGACATTACACAACTGTTTTCACTGGCTGAGTAATATGAACAGCAATGTGTAGTGCCCTTTCAACATGCTGCTCAGTTTTTTTTTTTCATAAAATGTGATTATTAATACCCGCCAGTAATCACAACAATGCTTCTGCAGCAAGGCCTGCCGTCAGCTACTGCTAGAATAGTTGCAGTTTTGCTGCCTGCGCTTCTATATTTAAGTGTCGTGGTCATGCATGATCCATTGTGGGCTCAGAGAAGCGCTCGTCGTGCCAGGGTACAGTATCAAACAACTGCCGCAAACTTTTGCCATGAGAGTTTCTCCACACTGGCCACAGCTTGCCTCCGCTGCACCCGTCACTAACAGCCCTCGCAAGGTAATCCTCACCCACTTATGTCTAGCATGTGAAGAAAATTTTCCCACCCACTCGTCAAATTAGCTTCCAGTTTTAGTGCTTTAGTGCTTTTTTTAAGAATATACAAATCAGGTTTTTAACCTGGTGACATGTCTTAACACATTTTTCTTGTGGAGAGTGTTGATCTACAAACTTTCCTTAGTGATCAGGTGACTTTTCAGGATTATTTTTAATTGTGTTTTTCAGAAAATGGCCAGTTTGTAAAGCTGTAAAGGCTGTGCTTGCACACAACAGCAGCTGGGAACTGACTTTGGCGTCTGAAGTCAATGTGAGCATTTGGCATGTAATTCTAGGTCATATCAGCAGGCCGCAAAAGTGAAAGTAAGAAGGGAAATACTGTACATTTCTTAAGTTCTCAAGTTGTCTCTAAGGAAAATACTCTCACGTGCAGCATGTGAATAAATAACACTGAGTTTTCTGATTTTTCAACCTGTGCCAAGTAACATAACACTAGACATAATAGCAGAGATAAACTGAGAGTTCTGGCTACCTGGCAGGCTATGGGAGAAGTTTCTCTTTACCAGCCCTGCACGCCATGTCCCAGCGCTGCATTTCTGTCCATTAACACATCCACTGTGTACGCACTCAATTTGAGAGCGTAATAAGAGGCAGATGAATCTTGCAGCCGCTTGACTCACAGCCGGCAGAGACCCTGTAGGAGGGAAAATTTGTCCAACTAAAATCACCCCAACAGGGGGGAGCTCTTAGGTCAGAAGCCCTTCAGTTGAGGCAAGCAGGCTCGCCTATGAGTTTGTGATGAAAACTGTGTGATCCATCATCGCCAGCACGTTCGTGTGTTAAGGGACTGTAAGCGTGCTGGGGGCTCCCACGGGCCTCCACTTGATCACACTTAAGCTGAGCTACATGGGGCACCAAAGCTATCACTCATTATGAAAATGGAGGGAAACTGAGATAATTCCACATTAAATAATTAAAGTAGATGCTCATATGCGCCACAGTAGATCTGCAGCAAGAGGTAAGCAAGTATCATGCTTGTCTCTGGCTTGGGAACATGGCTAACTGTAAACTGTATGAGATAATATGTGTCAAATATGTAAAAAACAACAAAAGAAAACAACTCATTTGATTAGAGTTTTTAAATTACGATTGGCTCATTTGATCAAAAAACATAATTCGAGGTATTTATGTCACTATAGTCCGACTGATACTGGACTTTTGAGGCCAACATGGATTTTGATATTTCAGAGTTTAAACCGACAATAATTAAAAAAAAAAAAAAAAAAAACATACTAAATTTTTGGGTTGGGATTGTTGCTTGAAGAATTTCAACATCTGTTCAGAGCAGAATATTTTACCATTGAAGTGGAAAGCTAATGTAATTTACCGCTCACATATTTTGCCATTTATTCACTGCAACTTCTTCTTACTCATTAGCCAACTTAAATACCAATACTCATATATCTGCAATAAGACAATACTGGACCATACATCAGCCCAGTTGATCTATCAGTCTGGTTCTAGATTTTACTGAGAATCAATAAACTATAGTATATGAGTATTGCCACACAAAGCACAACTAATTGGTAATTAACAACTCAACTGACAATACTAATAATACATTTGCAGCTGCACTGTACATTAACTTAAAAAGACGAGATTTTCTTGACCGACAGCTGAAGCACATTTGAGAGCTCCACTTCAGGCCAGGCGTTAAAAGTTTTTACACGGAGGAAAATCCCAGTAAAAGCCAGACTCATTAATCCCCTAAGTGCTGTATTTAAAATAATCATCCATCCTCTCCCCAACAAGAGCTATTCTTAAACAGGAGTACCATCTTGTCTTACACCAAAGCTAAAGTGACCCCCCACTTTCCCCACTAGCACAAAGGTAGCAACATCCCTGCATCCTGGAGCCAAGACGAGTCTGGCTCTGATTACCATGGGAGCTACTGCCTCCGCCTGAGAAAAATGCTGCTGGTTTAAAATAAATGTTATTGTTTGTCACAGGAAACCAATCTGATTACTGTTCCTTCTCTCATGCGCACACTTAACGCCGCGCACCGGGCTGTATTTACGCATGTGGTTTTCATTCAGCCTCCCCAGCGAGGGGGAAACGGACACCTCGCGTTTTCGTCTTTATTAAGTCACACTTTGGGGAAGGTTAAAATGGGGCTTGTTTACACAAAGTATTTGGCACATCTTTAGAAGACAATCTGTCTGTCCACATCAAACAATAGATTGAGTTTCTGTGCAGCAGCAGCGGAGACGGGCTGGGGAGCGGCAGAGGGACGGCTCCTCTGATAGTCGTGACGTCTGTGTTTGCTCAACCTGACAGCGTAAGTGAGGTGTCGTTAAAGTGCGGCGTGAAGCTATTTTGGTGTCTGCAGGAATTGGCCATTATGGCAGTATATCATTTCACGTTAGCCATGTGTATTGTTACAGTAAAGTTGTGTATTTGCAAGTGTGTCTTCAAATGTAGCCCATAGCTGACTGGAAATAGCTTTTGAGGAGCGCCTCTACCTCCTTCCCTGTTCTCCCTTCCCTCTCTTTTTGAGTGTGTCCCTCTGGGGATTAATGAAACACACACACACACACACACACACACACACACACACACACACACACACACACACACACACATCCCAAAAGCAGTGCACAGAAGAAAAAAAAACAGAGTGCCAGTAAAAAACAGAATAAAAGGCTTAAAAGGCATCTGGGAGGTAAGCTGAGAAACCAAGGGACCCGTCAGCAGGGTCTGCCAAGGCTTAGAAGTCAGACTGTTTGTTTTGCTTCATATGTCGACGCGGCCACTCGTTTTCTCCCAGTGTGGTTCTGTCCCACCATGATTCTCCACCAGGCTGCTTCTCGTAAACTTTACCTCCATGGGACACCTCTGCTTGACACCCAGCAAACCAACAGCATCCACCTCCCAGAAATAAAGGCAATATGTAAATGTTGTGAAAGAAGCCAATTAGGAAATGTATCTTGTTTGAAAGGGCTCGTAATGGTTTAATTCCAAAAACATGTTTTCTGCCTCCCTGGTAATGTGTCACATGTGAGGCTGTGGCTTTCTGGAGAGCGGGGGTGGGCGGGCGGTGAAAGGGGGACTGGGGGGCGGGGGTTGAACGTGCTTGGTGGCAAACATTTGTTTATGTTTTCCTCCTGGTGCATCATTTCAAAGAGCAGCGTGCATGTCCCATCGCGGGCTTCACATCTCCCGCCGATTGGAAACACATTGCAGCGCGCTCCGCATGGTGAGATGTCAAACCAACAGTCGTGTCATGCATGAGAGAGGCAGGGTCAGCGTTATGTGACGCACTTTTTCAAGAAACAATAACTTACGCATTTAATCAGGGAGACATCAGCTCATTTGGTTCCACTTAAATCCACAAGTCCCTCCTGTTGAGCAGAAATAGATTGTTCTCTGCGACCCCCGCTCCCAGTGTGAGGGAATAAACTGGTGTGTGTGGTGGTGGTGGTGGTGTGTGCATTGAAAAGGAGCTAAATTGAAGTATTTTAGATATTTCTTACCCTATCTTTTACTCCTTTTAAGGACGGGAAGTAAACATAGCTGAAAAGAGAGTGAATGTCTGTCGAAGTGAATGAAGGAGGCTATAAAACACATGTGTTTCCTGCTCCTCTTAATTCTCCTCTTCCACTGTGCTAAGCCTGAGCACATGGTTAACAAGACTTTGCTTTTTAATTGCTGCCATCAGACAGTTTTGAGGCACACTACCAGTGCGATGTCCTTGAATGGACCACCAACCCTAAAAACTTGGGGGGAAACTTATTATTTCTTTCTAATTTCCTCATAAGTAGCCCCCCCGTAACCAATTTCACATTCCATTTAACATACATGAAAATCACATCTGTTCTCATTTTGATTGAATTGTAAAAAAAAAAAAAGTGAATCAGTCTTTTTGACATTTCATTTGTTAATATGTCTCTCCTCTTGCTGTCAGGTTTAACATATTTTTGAATTAAATTAGGATTTTTGCAGGTGACACATTCACGGGGAATGACATTTATCCAAGCCCTGAGAAATGGTCATGGACAAGATTTTTATTAAACAGTAGAAAAGTAATTTTGCTGCTGGGAAGATGGTTCACTGAATCATTTAAATAGTGAAGGAATTACAAAAATGCAAATACCTACACTTCACAGATAACTGTGTGATCTGAAAGTGTGATTATCTGTCTCAAAATTACCACTTAGAAGATATGACAATACATTTGTGTCCAATGTATTTATAATATTTTAACGTAACTGCCTATAAAATTACATAAAACCCTGCGGTTTTGTAATAGTGACAAAGTATGCAGACAAAATACACTCAGGACGTATTAAGACACCGACTTATCTGTCTTGTACAAGAAAGAACAATCAAAAACTTCAGTGTACATTTTCTGACTAGTGAAAGTGACGTATTTCTCTCTGTTTGCAACCATAGGTCGCAATTTCTAATATTTTTATCATCCTTTTGTCTCACAGACCTGTAAAACACAGAGGAGGTTAAAGAAGCAAAGACAAAAGCAGCTTATTTTACAGGAACCACAAAACTATAATAAGTAATTACATGGTTAATCATGGGGAATTGTAATTGTATTATTGAAATACAAAACTATCCTGCTGTTGGTCTCGTTAGACATTAGTGAGCCTTCATTGAGCCACAGTTCAACTTAAACCAATTCACCCATACTTTAATTTGAAATCTGATGGCAAAGAAGCAGTCATGAGTATTGAACTATAATCGTAACGAAATAAGAAAATAATCAAAATTTGTCTTGTCCATTACATCTCAAGAAAGTCCTCTAAGAAAAGTTAACATTCGCCTTCATCATATTACCCTCAGTCTGTGTACAGATGCCTGCAGACAGTGAATATGAGGCTGACCAGGTGTTATCTGTGTGAGCCTCCAGTAGCCGACAGCAGTGAGGCAGCGGGCAGCACAGGGTGAACACGGTGCTGGGCAGGGTAAGGCCTTATCGCCGCTTTAATTTTTCTCCCCAAGGTGAGCTGGGAAGAGATCAGTGGCACTAAACCCTGGGAATTACCCTAGATATTGGCCCCCTGTGCTCTGCAAATGAAATCCTGCCGTCGGCAGGAAGAACATGGTGGTTAACACTCTGAAAATCAGTTTTTGTGCAGACCACAGCTGGTGCGAAGGGGCAAGGAAAAGTAGTGGAGAAAGGAGAAGCAAGGGGGGAGAAAAGAGCAGGGGGGAAGGGCGCATTACTCGTAAAAGAGAAAAAGACAGAGGGAGAAGACTTTGCTCCTGGCCTCTTCATACTTTACCATATCTGTTTTGTGCATATTGTTGTGCAACAAGTGTCAGTAACACAATTATTTCCAACTATGCAAAGTCTACATGGCAGCAGAGACATACTGAGACACGTACATGGACAACAGACGAGTGCAGAATACGTGACAACATACTGTAGTTTGTATTTTCTCTTGACCAAACTAGTAATGAAACCAGAACCAGGGTCCAGCTGTCTGGGGGTCTGAGCAGGGGTCTTGGGGCCATGGTGAGTGGGTGAGTGGTGAGATAGAAATCACTCACTGTGATCATAACCTTCACAGTCCTGAACCTGACCAGCTGTCAGGCCCGTTAGCCTGAACGCACTGTGAGCACTGTGGGCAACAGAGTGCTCACATGTATTCTTTATGGCACATCTGAATTAGATTTTAATCACAAACGAGTTCAAACTGAATGAGGATTTTTCTTCTGTTGACATGTTTGGTTTCAGATAAACAGTCCTCTGGTAGCAGCCACTGCTGACAGTCCCACAGCTTTATAACTGACATCATTACGTCCATTTTCACAAATCTATGACCAAACAAATGTTAATATTTTGTCTCATCCGCTAATGCCTTTGTTGTGTCTTAATCTGTAGTTTTGTTTTTTTTTTAACTCATATTTTATACTAATATTTGGTAATTTAGCTTTTCTGTGATCAGTTTCTTGCTAACCAAGCTAGCCACAGTAAGCTAGCTGCCTGTACTAATGTCTAAGTAACTGTTAATTTACTGTTTATCTCTTTTTTACTCTTGGTTAATTACTGTATTGTACTTCCTATGGGGACTTAATGTTGATATTTCACCAGTGTTTCTCATGAGGGACAGAGTAATTTGACAAGTAGTCTCCACCCTTACATTTCCATACAATGGTATTCCATCTTTTTATGATTTATAATCTTTATCAGTGAATTTACTTGTTATAGTTTTGGATTAGCTCTATCTTACCCACATGATGTTTTTTATTTCACATTGAAAACGTGAAAATTGCACAAAATTTACATTTCAAAGAGTCAAAATGCTGTTAATTGAAGTAAACTATGCTTGGCACAGCTGAGGTTATCTATCAACGTCCGTATATTTGAACTTGCTAGCAGCAATGTGCTTCATAGTCACTGAAAAGGGAGAATTTAAAGAGTTAGTAATTAACAAAGTAAAGTAGCTAATGACCTGGAAAATTAATTATCAACAACTCTTCCCACCGCCAAACTGACACCACACGAGAGGAAACCGTATACGCTGTTATATTTCAACACTCACTTGGGTCAGTCTCAGTTTCCCTCACATAGATATACACAAATACACTTCCATACACGCAGCATGCATATGCACACACACACACATCATCACCCCCTGCTTCCCCCAAAACACACACACACACAGACAGTATTTATAGGTTCTGATCAGGGTGTAAAACAAGACCATCTCTCTTTAGAACAGCCCTCACCAGATTCTCCCAAAAATAGCAGGTGCCCATCCAGCTAGCCGCGGTGGGAGGATTCAGAGCTTCAAAATAAATGGAAGGATGTTTACTCATCGCCAGAATGAAAACAGCGCTAATCCCCAATCAAGTCCAAAAGGCAGATAGTTAGCAAGGAGAACTAAAAATAGTCCAGAGGGTAACACATTCCTGCTACGATTGAGCTTAACTTTGATCTTACTATACGCTGGCCCTTATGCACAGAAAATGATTAGCACTTGTGTACCGTGATTTAGGACATACTATATTTAGATGAACTTAAAGGACATAATATAATGAGTGCAGAGTATTAGTGCATGCTCCACAGTTCAGTGGGATGGAAACTGTAGAGTGGTGGGGGTGTTTGGAAAACCAATGGAAAGTTTAGCTGGAAAACATAGTTACTACAGACATAACTGACCTTGGCAATGGGTATGTTTTTACTGAGCTTGGGTTTCAATATGAAGACCAAAATGTCTTAATTATCTGTGAAAGTTTTTACATAATACAATGCTACTACTGATTCATTTGCAATTATAGAAAGCCGAGAGTAAACACAACATGAACATCTAAAGCAACAGCTTGAATTAATTTGTCAAGTACTGACTATTTAATCAAATCTGAATCAAAAATTACCAGTTTTGACACGAGTGCAATCAGCCATTTTATTTTGAAAGGGGAGAAATAAAAATGCTTTGTCTTGATTGACAAGGAGATAAAATACAAATGGATGTTTGCGTCCCAGTGAGTGAATCACAGGAACTCTGTCAGGCCGCAGCTATTAGGTGTGTGCAGCGCCACAAGTATCAAATGGTCCATTACAACTGAAATATGGTTTCCATGATTGTTCAGCTTTTCAGTGACATGTAACTGCGCTGTGAGTGTTTCTGAGATGAAAGGGTGTGTTTTATTTTCCTTTGGGCTTAAGTGTTGGAGTTTGCATTGGCCCTGTTAGCAGCACTCCCTGCAGCTGCAATATTATCTCACAATTTACCTTCATTTTGCATTAGCAGTTCAGTTAATAGAGATGAAGAATGGGGACATGATTTTCCTGTGCCAGAGCCAGAAAAATGGCAACAGAAAATCTCCCATGAAAAATGATGACAACAACAGATGACACTATGACACAACTCAGAAAAATGTTCCAATTATCATATTTCTTCAATAATTATGAAGAATTTACTGACCTTGGCAGGACAGATATGTCACTCGCTACTGATGGCTACAGAAAATCAAATACTTGGATATTCAGACCACACTCCCCAAAAATGGCCACATAGGTCACCAGCGCAAGCATCTTATTACGCCCCATCGTAACGAAGTTAACTTACGTATCTAACTGAACTTGTGTAACTAACGTACTTATTTTAACCCTAAACCAAGTAGTTTGTGCTTAAACCTCACTAAACTGCAACCCTTTCACAACATCGTGTTTATTATTGTTACCATGACGCAAACAAACCACGACTGTTCCACAATGTTAACCACGCTTTTCCGGTATGCCAGTCGCTGGTATTCTCCAATGGTCATATTTGTCATTCTGAGAGTCATTGGCAAGCAATCTGATCTGTCATATAGGTATGAGGCCGTGTTGAGATATCAAGGCCCTGTTATAAATAATCAGAATTAACCATACCGGCGGCAAAAAAACCCATGTGAAAAGACTGAAGGAGGAAATCAACATGTAAACTCTGAGCATTGAGGAACGTGGATGTGTTTCCTGAGACTGAAAAGTGTCACAGGAGACTGGGCTGACATCACAAGTCGTGCAAATAGCTCTGATATTCTGCAGATTAACAGTCACTTTAGACTTATTAGCTGAGGAACTGTGCATATGCAGCAAAGCATATCATGAATTCATGTGGAGTGGAATTTTTTTGATATTTTCCACGTGGTTTGGAAGGGTGTTACCTGCACTTTTCCACATCTTCCGCCATTTGGCTGACAATGACTGGTTTGTGATTGAGGCAAACAATGACGGTGGTTGACTTTTAGGTGAAGTGATGAAAGGGAAATGGCCCTTTAAGTGGAAATTGTCCTCTCATAAAGCCTACCTTACATGATTGATTAAAAGGATTCTAAATGGGGTTTTATTGTGAAAAATTGAACTGGCTTTAGAGCATTTTTTTTCCTGCTGTAGCAGAATTCAGCAATCCAGCCAGCCAACAGTAAGTAATGACCAACAAAATGCTGTAGAAGGATTCAAGCAAGACGAGGTTTTTCTGCCTGCGCACTAACTTTAGCACAGCCTTACAGCAGCGAGTCCCATCTCCTGCATGCAGAAGACATATTGCAGTAATCCATCTGTAAACAGCCTCCTCCTCATCCACAGTGGCAGATAGAGGGAATAAAGATGCAGTACACCATGTTAAATAGTGTGATGCATTTTCCAGTCAATGTTTGCTGGCCTCCGTCTAAAACCTCCTCCAACACTCGTCTCCATGAAAGCCCAGTTCCAAAAAAGTTGGGACGCTGTGTAAAACATAAATAGAGCAGAATAATGTAATAACTTGCTAATCATTTTTGACATATACGCAATTGAAAACAGTGCAAAGACATATATTTAATGTTTTATCGCATCAAATTCATTGACTTTTGTAAATATCTGCTTATTCTGAATATGATGCAGCAACACATTTCAAACAAGTTGGGACAGCAGCAACAAAAGCTGCTGGTGTATTCAGCCCTTTTTAACCTCCCTTTTCATCTATCTATCATTACTACAATTAGCTAATAGCAATAACTACACTATAGTCTTGTTACTGTGAGGTTGTCAGGAAGCCTGCTGAAATTCCAGGAAGTCAAGAAAGCCAAGAAACGATCCTGCTCATGACCCTCCATAAACCCAAAAACTGTGATTTTCACACTTTGGTTCGTGTACGAATAAAACAAGTGAGATGCAACGTGGTAATTAGTGCGTATTAAAGCTGCTGCCAGGTGTATTTTTTACCTTTGGACAAAACCAGGCTAGTTTCTTCTAGCTGTTTTCAGCCTTTATGCTAAGCTATGCTAACCGCCTGCTGGATCCACTGTTTCATCTGTGGTGAACAGACTTGGGTGTGGTATCGATCTTCTCACCAAACTCTCTGCAAGAATCATGAATTTGACATTTCACCAAATGATTAACAATGAAATAGTCAGTACGGTGACGTTATTTTCCTTGGACTTTCTCTTGATTTGGTTTTTACCCTCATCTTTGTCTAGTCGGCTTTGGTGGCCATTGATAATCATGCTAAATGCAGTCTTCTGTTTATTGCAAACAAACTTAAGTCTGGTGCCTTAAAAGATCCTTAACTTTCAGCTTGCATGCAGTTTTTCTGGCCTCCATCACCATTAGGTTATACTCAGAAGCTATAGAGATCAGCAAATTCTGACCGGTTTATTTAACAATAATGACTGACACATCCAGGATATCTAAATCCAGCTGAACTCAGACATGAACATTTCACCCAACAAAAGATATAGTTCCCCAGTCTGTCTTTCTCTCGTGCAGGAAATTCTGTCATCTCATGTTGCCCGCCTTGAAAAGTACACATGGAGAAGGCAGACATCATAAAAAAATGCCTATCCACCTGTTGTTCTGGCATTGGGGGAGCATTTGAACTCCACCTGCAATTCTTTGGTCTGGCAGACTGTGATGTGTGTGTGTGTGTGTGTGTGTGTGTGTGTGTGTGTGTGTGTGTGTGTGTGTGTGTGTGTGTGTGTGTGTGTGTGTGTGTGTGTGTGTGTGTGTGTGTGTGGACTAAGTGCGTCTCCCCATAAACAGGTGGGGTTCCCCGCCACAGATATCGAGTTCCCCTCTTTGATAACCCATTACAGACTTCATTAATTTCACTCAGTGCAGCCACGCACTCGCCGTCTGACAAACTCACTGAGGAATTTTTGTATGGCCGCACCTCCTTGGCCTTGTGTAAGTTTTACAAGCAGAGATTAACATGTGTGAAAACAAATGTAATTTAAGCCTTTATTGTTTTAGGAGGGTGAACCGGACATGCCCAGTGTTAAAAGAGCTGTCTGCATCGGGCACCGCAGGACAATCTCTGATGACTTCATGACAAAAGCTTTCCTCTCATTTGGAAAAAAAAAATCAGAGGATCATTAAATCAAATTACAACAAAATATAATCGATGGTCCTTTTCTTTTTTTCCAATCGGGCAGTGAAGTTAAAGGAAGGCAAAGAGGAAATGAAAGAAATTGTGAGGTTGTGACAAATCATCTTTTACAGTTATGATAATAGGCCTCAAGAGCCTGCACACATTTCTTCCTTGAGCTCTTTTAAGCCAGGAAACACAAGTCTACACACATACATCTCACATGTCCAGCTGTGCAGGGCTAATTTGTGCTCGACTTTGTTTTCTTGACATTGATTGGTTATTCTTGAGCACATGGGACACCCGACACCGCAGCCCCCTTGATTCCAGTTGTGCGGTGAGTCATCTCTGAGTCTGGCAGATGACACAGTGGCGCGAGGTGAACTTGGATTGGGCCTGGCTCAGTCCACATTGAGGCTCTCAGCGCTGTGCCTCCAAAAGCATGTGTAGCATTGCTCCAAACTAACAGAACAATGCCAGGGATTAGGAGGCTGGGCTAAATTTAGTCATAAAGGAATGCATGCAAAAACTCAAGGACCCTCAGAGCAATGATTTCTTTCTTTTGTCGCCTTTTTCTTTAAATTAATTGTTCTGGTTTGTGGAAGAAAAGAAGCTATAGACATGTTTGTTCAAACATTGTATTCCTCTAAAATCGTGTTTGTGTCTGCTGGGGTTGGGTGGGGTCATTTCACAGCATGAATTCAGATCAAAAATCTTACAGCGGCCGCTTTCAACCAATTCCGTTCTAACGTTTTGTTTGATTTGTCATCAAAATAAGGCCATGATTTATGTGAGAACCCCAGCCTGTTTGTGGCAAACATGGTCTCACAAAATCTGGTGAAATAAGCATAAAGTTCACAATGGCACTGTCTAGTGAAGACAAAGAAAATTGGAGGATTATGCGACATCACACATTTTCAGATATTCAGATGTGGTTTCAGTAAGACAAACTCGGTCAGAAAAGCAAAACTATTCTGTTGATGTCAGGAAGTGTGGATCAAACATTAAATAAAAAGCAGCTTTTTGATGCTCTTTTTGATAGAATCACCTGTCGTCAGAGGTGTAGCACTGTTGGTTTAAGTACTGCAGCGCACGGTTGAGTTGTGGCTCTTTTCAAAGGTTATGTAAGATCCATTCTGAGGAAAAGTTGCAGTGCACGCAGAGGTCATTCATTTCCTGCAGCCGCTGTGGATGCAGCACAAGCGGACCAAGTTTAACAGGCTGGAGGAGTGGACGATGAATGACAGGATACTGTGCCAGCTTTTTATCTTCACTAGTTAATGTTAGCTAGCTATGAACTGGAGAAAAAATAGAATCCACGGTGCTGAGCATCGGCAGCTACTTGCAATTTTTAAGGTGGAATGTTTTTGTTCATGTTACTCAATGCATGAGTTGACATTGTTAATCAATAAAAACACACTAAATGTCAACACGAGAACTTTGACCACTCCGTTTGTTTGTATTTGCTCTCTTGCATGACATGTGCTTTTGTTGATGATTGGGTCTTTAACCGGATTGTGCAAACTGTGAATATTCCATTTCCTCCCCATTACCTCCAAAGAGTGTCAGAGTGTTGTTCACGCTCCAGCAGTTCTCCATCTACTGTGCCCCTGTTGTCAGTCTCAGCTGTGCCTGTTTGCATGAAACTGGCTTTTGAGAAATGTTGAAGTCATTCTTGGCCGTGTAACATCTGCTGTAGGCATTGCCAGTAGCGCCAAGGCCCTGCGAGTGCTGTCTTCTTGTTAAACGCTTGGTGCGCCCAGACACAAGCTTGACCTTGACACTTTACAACAGACAGCCCACCAAGAGGAGCAACGAGTGCTGGGGCACGAACTTGACCCACTGAGGGGGAGGAGGATGGAGCTAACAGTGCTAACATACATACTGTCAGTTTAAATTACAGTTATCATATTATGATTATTTCACTGCTATGACCATTAGTCTCTGGTGTTTGATTATATTGTCCAGGTGATTTTTCTACATTTTTTAATTGTTTTGTTTTGCACTGAAATCCAGTTCCAATGACGTGAGCCAGTAAAAGAAACTGATTGATGGGAAAATGAAACCTCCTCTCATCAACAGGCACATAGGAGCCACTTGTGCAACATTGTTTAAAGGATATCCATGTCATTTATTTTTAGAAAGTTATACCAACTATTTAAAAAGGTCCTCATAATGTAGATACACAGGTCACTGCTGGCTTTTTTCTTTCTTTTTTTTTGCCGTGTTGCTCAGAGGAGAGGCAGCATCTGTTGGGACCTTCAGCTCTCTGTATTGTTGTGGCTAACATGGCTTTGAACTTCATTCTGATGAGGCAAGCTTCTTGATTTAACACAAGGGAAGAGAGTTTTCTGGAAAATGTTGAGATATTTTTGGCCATAGCTGTAGATGCAGAGCATGTGGATGCCTGATTTCGAGATGATTTACAATGCTGAGGCATCTATAAATCCATAGTGTTGAAAAGATATAAACATACCACAGGGGCCGCTGAACAGTGGGAGTTTGAAGTTGCGGAGAGAAAACCAAACAAAACTGTTTCATCAAGTAATTTTTGATCTTCCTCTCGACTGAGTATTGATTTTTGTGGTTCCCTCTGTAACGTTGTATTCAATCTTTAACAGTTCAATGTCATGCAATAGTATCTGCTCCCATTTAATTAACAAGGTCAATCGTTACCTCAAACAGAGTGAACACTATCTTTGCACCCATGTTAATTTCTTACTGTCTGCTGTGAAGCTGATATTAAGAAGGAAAGGAACATGAGAAAAGAGAGAGAAGAAAAAACCTCCCCCACACAAGTCGTTCAGTTCTGAGTTCGCTGCAAACAGACAGCAGGAATTACTGTTATGTTGTTTGATTCAAAATCATATTGATCTCTGCGCCTTTTGATTCGAATTTTCCCCACTCACAGCCAAATCCTCCCACACAGGCTTTGCTTTTGAAAGATCACTTTCAGACAGTTTACAGATGCCAGCCGCACACTGAAAATTATTCTCCGAGAATATTACTTTAAAATACGTATTGATTCCTGCTCGCAGAAATGAGGCATTAATGTGGGTGTTGAGTGGAGTGGGGAGATACGGCGGTGAAAAATGACACTGCGTCATGAGCTATCAGTTTCAGTGGCTCAAAGAGAAACATCTGGTTGGACTCGGCTCCAAAGAACACAAACCCGGCTAAGGAGACTGCATAAGTTGGGAGCAGACAGCCTTCAAAACAAACGCCACCAGCTTTGTTGGCTTCTGACACAATTTGCTGGAGGTCTTATTCAGTTTCAGAGCCGGGAGTCTTACAATGATCTCCATGTGCAGAAGAAACTTATTGCGCCGCAGTGGGCCGAGATAAAAAGAAAAGCTGAAAAAAAGGTGCAGTTACTGTGCATGATAACAGATACCCATCCTATGAACACGTACGTTACATTGTTACCTCTTTGGACACTGTACATAGTTTGGCTTTAGAGTAATCCATCAAGCCAGGGTGAGAAATAGCCTTCTATATTTGGCCTTGACATCTTTAGCTTGTTCTCTCAGCGGGTACAGGGGCAGCTGAGGAGACAACCCTCTCCATCAGTCATAACTGCTGGCCAAAGGCCCACTAAGGGGCTTAAACCAAAGAATCTTCCCCTCATTCGTATAAAAGCCAAGCAGGTCAAAAGGTTCTAAAATGATTTGCATAGAGAATGAGTTACTGACTTTATGACTATCGTCCACTACTTGGACTGTGAGTGGTAACACTCTCTGAGGCCTACTTTCCTCAGCTGACAGCTTTGTCTGTTCTCACAATCAGTGCAGCAGTCAAATAACCTTAAATTGCTAAATCACTAATAGTGCTAAAGAGCTTGTCTGAGGATTTACTACCATTATCACCTCAAAAAACTAACACACAGCACTCTAAATCCTGATCAACCTGGATCCAGTTCATTTCAGTAGTTTCTTCAGCATCAGCCCGATGTAAGGTATTTAACACCACCCTGAGCCACAGAATACGAGCCCCGTAAAATGCAAGTGTAAGACCGGCGATAGGAAAACATTTGGGGAAAGGAGCCGAAACTGGGAATTGCTTCTGTAACGCTGCTGGGTGACCACAAAAATCTGTCTGCGAACCACGTCAAGACTGTGATCATTATTTCACTCTTTTCTCCAGCTTTTTGCCTGCGCCCGTTTACCACCACATCAGCATTTTTCCTCCAAATGAAATCTGAAGGCATTCCTTTCCCTTTCTGCACCCTTTTCAGAGACCTCGTCAAAGCCAATATGGCTTTCTCTCCCGCTACAAGACCCGTACCTCGGGAGCTGATGTTGTACAATTACTGCACACTTTTTAATACAAATGAATGGCTTTAAAGCTTACAGAGATAAAGAATTTTTCATGACAGAGATAGAGCTGATGGACGGACTGATAGCTAAAGCCTGGTTTCTTTCACCACAACAAAGGTTTACTGATGAACTGGCCTTAAAGATTCCCAAAATATCTGACAAATTTTGTGGCTGCGCTACTTTAAAGTCTAGATCAGAAATTTTCTTGTGATGCAAACTGTGCAAAAATCTAGACGGGAAGTGGAATGGAACATTTCATGCAGTGAAATACAGTGGTACTTAATACTTGTGGCCCTGCAACTGCAGATTTCTAGCTTAAAGAATACACCATCTGTGTGCAACTCAAAGGGTCTCACTGGTGACAATTCTTTTAATTTAGACATGGTAAGTTTACAAAATCTCCAATAATGCACCAAGAGAACACAACTGGGCATTATCTTTTTCAAAGAATCCATATTTTTTGTCGAATATGGTTCATATGGATTCTAAGTGTTTGATTTTATATGGGGCTGCACGGTGGCGTAGCAAGTAGTGCGTGTGCCTCACAGCAAGAGGGTCGCTGGTTCAATTCCTGGGTCGGGCCTGGCGACTGATCCAGAGTGTACCCCACCTCTCGCCCGTTGGCAGCTGGGATAGGCTCCAGCCCCCCCGTGACCCCAAAAGGGATAAGCGGCATAGAAAATGGATGGATAGATGGATGATTTTATATGTGCATAACACGAATTTCAAGTGATACAAGTGCAGCATTTGCAGCTGAAAATAAAGATCTAGCTCTGTTTATTTAGCTTGAATCTAATCAACTGAGTGTAATCTGCATCCTCAGCCTATGATGATAGACAGTATATATACAACTGTAACTCAACTGTAACCATAGAATCTACTTTTTCAAACACGTTGTGACTGATATCCATCTGATGTGAAATTTCTCCAGAACAGATAACTGGTAGTCTGCAAAATAAGTGACCTATTGGTTACTGTTCTGTGCTACATGAGCATATCATTTACTCTTAAGTCATTTCACCTTAGCCTTGTGCACAGTGTCTACAGTAATATCCTTGGATGTTTTAGATCTGCTGAACACAGTGAGGCAATTTCTAAGATGGAACATAAATATGCACTGGCAAAGGCTGATATCTTGTGGTTTCAGAACTTATCCCACAGAACTACTCATGGCTGAAATGATTGACATATTAAGTTTAAATAATGGTGTAGCCATCCCATGCTGTCTTCAAAGTGCAACTCGTGCAATTTCTGAAATGTTAAGAAGTATTAAACTCTGGGTCTGTACTATAAGCTGGGGCAGGGTTTCATCCTATAAGAACTGAATGCTGCAGGGTGGTTTGAGAATTGCATGCATTTATCCATTTTAAGGACCCAAACCTCTGTCCAAGTGGTGTATACATTTCACATACAGCAAGAAGCAGCAAAAAATAGTCCATTGTATTGTATCACAGCAACGTCTGTTGATGATGCAGATGGTTTCCAATAAAAGCTGGCTGATAGACAAACTGTAGTTCAGGTCACAGCAGAAAGTGTCCTTCTGAAAATGGCGGCCCTAGAAACTTGGTCATGTACAGGCTAACAGCTAACATACTAGCCAGCTAGGAACATTTAGTGTGAGTTGGTAAAAGCTCTTCTACCAGCTAATCTGTGAATGAATACCCTTCAGCATGTGTATGAGACAGAGGAGGTTTAATATAACTCCAACGCAAACCCCTCTGCTGCAATATTAGACACTCAGAGCTAAACGTCTGCAGGACGGATGCAAGGATAAAACACAGGACTGTCAACCAGGAGACTGGAGTTCGTCTCCTGTTCAAACCGAAAGTCAATGTTGACTTCTATTAGCTTCCGTCACGTACACAAATGTACTTACTTTAACCCAAAGCACGAGCTTTTCCTCAACCTAACCAAGCTGTTTTTGTGCCTAACCAAACTGTGACTGGTATGCATTAAACACCTGCCGGGGTACGTGCAGGTAGTTGGTGCAAAAGTTATAATAGCTTCCTCTGTTTTGGTTCCCCAGAAAAGCCAGCAAAGTCTATACGGTTTGCTATTGGTCAGCGGTGTGAATTGTTGTGTCAAAGTTCACCAAAGTTGAATTTAGTCTAGTTTCGTTTCTCATGATCAGAAAAATATTCATTTCATAAGCTTTATATAACACGATTCTGATGAGATACAAACACTGATGTTATATTTATATCAAAAAGATCATAACAATGACTCTCATGTCAATCAACAGTTTGATTTTTTGCTTTTCCCCCCTACATGCATGCAAAGGACAAGGATATTAATGTATCATACAGCTCACCACTTTTCTGTATTCTGCACTCATCTAATACCATTTCTGTCTGAGGAGAGTAAAAACTAGACGGCATATATTTAAATGTACTACAAGTGTTTGATAATGTTATCCGACCGTTGCATCTTCTGCACTACTTGTAGCAGACAGCACTTGTGAGTCTCAAGAGTCCTCATTCTCCGCTTGAGTTGACCACCACCCAAGCCAAGAGAGGCGGTATGAAGTCATCACAAAAGTGGAGAGCTACTGTGCCACAGAGACTGATGTTCAAGGAGGGAAGAAAAGTTGGCAGAAAATCAGTGTTGTGTCACTGGAAAGGATTTGCAAGTGGGAGGAGGGAAAACCAGGGGAAGTAGGGAGGGAGGAATTGAGAGAGGAACTCGGGCTGAAGCGGAAGAGGGATGCTTCGGAGAGAGCAAAAGGAGGTTGAGGGGAAAACGTTGGATGAATAAAGCAGAATGAAGAAACACAGGGAAAGTTCTGGGGAGTGGGAGAAGGTGAAAGAGACTTGTGGTTGTGAAGGAGAGAGAACGACGGTGTTGATAGAGGAGGTGAAAGACATTTTCCCTGGCTCCAGGCCCAGCTGGTGTCTACGCTGGACCGCTGCGGGTGTCAGATCTTTATTCCAACCCTGGAGACAGCTGGAGGTGTCAACGCCGCGCCAGCCTCAGTTATACTTCCCCACAAAACTCAGCCATGTGTTTGTGCACACAGCAGCCCCACTGTCACAACAAGCAGATATCATATTGACACAGGTTCTCCCTCATCTTTCGACTATTTGTACAGTAATCCTGAATCAATGGTTTGATTTGTTATTCCACCACTTGAGAAATTCTATTTAAAAAGGAATAAAACTTACTATTTGTATTTTGAAACTGTAAAATGGCCACTTGAAAACCAGAAATCACTTGTGGGATTTATAATAGAGCATGACAAGACCCAAAAGAAAAGTTATAGAGGGGCTTTCATGCCCCATTTACATTGAAACAATCACTCACTACTGGGGTTTCAAATTCTCAAGAACCACAGACAGACATTTCAGGGGTTAACCGTCTAACTACAAATCAAACTGGTAGGAAGGCATTTTATACATTTCTTAATGGGTTCCAGAGAAGAGGATGGCTCTCGACTATCATGTGTGTCTCTGAAGCTCCCGTGTCACCTTTGAAGAGTTACAGCTTTACGTAAGAAGAGGGCAAATTCAAGACATTAGAAGAGATGAGAGGAATTTATTTCTTTTCCTGTTTAGTTTGATGAGTTCTTCTCAAGCCGAGCCCAGAAAGGTAGCACATCCTCCCACTGAGACATAGCGTAGAGAGCAGGAGGCTGAAGCATGTATGAGTGAGGCACATTCCTCAGTAATGAGGTTAGTTCTGGTCTGATAGGTGAATGACGACGATATGACCGTCCCTGCAGGAATCTGGTAACAGCAAGGTCCAAAATGATACGTTGAATTCAAAAATAATACTCAAAACCTTTGCAGAAGAAACAAAGGGAATTATGTGCACTAAAAATAATATTTTATGATTTAAAAAAACAACTTTTTGAAGGAGAACGAGTCACGTCTCCGCTTCGCTAGACTGGAACTCTTCCAGCCGAGATTTGACAGATCACTCTCCACTCAGCTGCAGCCTTCTTCAAAATAATGTGTCCACTTCATGGAGGAAAATCATTTACTATCTATAAATCAGGGACTGAAATTCTCAGAGTGATCACTTATGCTTCACTTTTTCACGTGATTGAAGAGGGTTAGAGTAAATAACTATGACGAAACACTATCGGCAACATCGCCGTCGTTTATAAGATTAAAATAAGCAACAAAAGGGAAGTTAAAACTGAATCCTCGAAGCACTGTGTTTCATTCTCTCCACAACCAAACAGCTCTGAAATACTTAACATATCATCGCATGGCCTGCATCAAACTCAGAGAGCAGATGTGTTTATGGGAAATGGGATGCCTAATAAATCTTTGGCATAATGTTATTGAATTAGTAGGGACTTAGGACCAGATACCATATTAAACCCTGTCTTTTCCAGTTCACTGCTTTTGATGGCGATATATTAGAGTCCCACATGATATACTTGCGTATCCGCCGTCGTTTTTCATCACCTCTAGTGAGGCACTGGTGAGGGGGTGACCATGAATAATAAATGAGTCTGAAATTTCTGATGGAATTTCCATTTGCGCTGTGAACAATTTTCAGGAAAGAGGATTTACACTTAATACCTCACGGTGCCCCCTCCAACAGTTGCTGTTTGTAGCACAGATTAACGGTGAGATCTCCATCTCTTCCATGGCATGATGTGATATTTGCTGCCATTTAAAAGATACTTATTAATCTGAGGACTCAAATCTTAGACGTTCAAGCTGAATTAAAGTGACTACCCCTGGAATGAGTATTGGTAAAGCATCAAATCTACAAACACACAAGTCTAATGCACTGCAAATAAACACGTTACACCCCAATATCACATCTTTACAAGGCTAAATCTTATGATATCTTATTTTCAACAAGTCTGTGTGCCTGGTTCAGGAAGATGTACTTTTAGCTTTGCTGATAGCGATCCATTGTAAGTACAACATTCATACTGTCAATGACATGAGGATCAGTTACATGAATCATGATGCTGATGTCATTATCACCAGCCAAAAATGAGATACTGATACTGAGATAAAAATCATTAAATTGAGCTCAATTCAAACATTTTATTGCTACAGTTCCTTGATTAAAATGTTCTTGCAGATGCTGAAAGCCACACACTACCAATGAATAGCTTACCTGAATGTCGACAGTATCAACATACTTTTGTGTAAAGAGATAATAGTACGTATCTGGTCAGCAAGGAAGTGACACACACGCCACTTCCCGAGAGCCTCCTTGGAAACGCACTCAACATTACTCTAATACATTTTTAAAATGCATTGTCGAGGCATCTTTGTTGTTGTCAGTGCCGCAATGTATTGTGGTTTAGTGTCCAGTGTTTGCACACTGGAATAGCATACATCTCAGGTACATTTTAGTTCAGACATACAAATCATACTATTACTATATAACATACTGAGCTAAAGCCCATCAGGATTCATCCTCTGGGGACAAGGAACGTACAAAATTTCACAGCAATCTTTCCTATTAGATATTTCAGTATGAACCAAAGCGGTGCACCCTCCCACCAACCGGAGTTAGAGCCAAGCTACCAGCATGTCTGAAAATTCAGACAATGCCCAGCCTAAATTTAAGCCATGCCTGTGGTTTTTGAATGTGCAGAGTGCAAATATTTGTTCAGTATGGCACATGTTTTTAGATTGCACGATCAGTAATTTTCAGTCAAGCCTACCAAAAAATTCTAAACTCAAGTTTGTAAACCAAAGTTTTGCATGCTTATCATACATTTCCTGTTTTCAACAAGCCTCAGCCTTTTTGTCTTCTTGATCCAAGCAAGATGAACAAGCATATTACTGAACATCTGGGATAAGAACTTATAACAGAAGTACAAAAGCGGCGAGCATATTTTTTTCGTCCGGCAGAGTAACGGACAGCGTTTAATTGACAGCCTCTTATCACCGAACATGTCAACAACAGTCCCAGACTCTCCCTCCCATAAACTTCTTTCATGCATCGCCTCCTTGCCGCGACCTTTCCTCTCCTTACAACGTCAGCAATGCAGGACGTTCATCCCACTTTTCCTCAGGATGAAAGCAGAAGCTAAATACCTCACAAGTAAATGTAAACAAGCTCACACACCCTCACATGACACATCTTTCCTTTCTTCCCAACATGGCTCGTAATCGGATGCCTGGATGCCCCTTGCCATCGCTCATTACCCAGCATTCCTGAGGGCTACATGCCGAGGGTGCGGCAGAGAGACTGGTGCGAGGTTGGCGCGGGGCCAGGTGACAGTGATTGATCGAAGTATGATTGATGGCTGCAGCTGATGCTCCAGCTCTGTTTTCAATTGTTGTTGGATCTGGCACTTCTCACCTTGTAAAAGTGCTTTAAGGGGGGCTTTGGGATGGATGAGGGTATAGTGTTCGAAGTAGAGGATGGTAAGTGTGAAAAGTGGTTGAGTGGCAGAGCATGAATGGATGGACTGGACATTTTCTTACACTGCCGCTCTCGGAGAAAAGATGGCTGCTGTGGAAGTTTAATGACGTCGGCTTTGTTTTGTATGAGGCCAGTCCCTATAGCTGGGTTGTACAGCCTCTTATGCACCAGAGTCGAATATTTCTTCTTTGACTTTATCAAATATTTTGCATTTTGCATCTAACTGACTACAAAAAGTAACATTCATTTGACCATTATATACATATTTTAGCATCTGGGAGGCATGCTATGGACTTAAAGAATTGATCCTCCACAGGAGTTTACCAGCTTCCTGAGTACAGTAGCTTGTGACTGACTCTAATTTTTTGCAGAATAGTTGTATAACCATGGTTCAGTCTAGAAACAACTGTTAGAGCAAATCAAGCCAAAGCTCGTTATGTTGAGATGGCCCTTCCACGAAAACAAAAGCTTCAGCGGTTTCAGCAAATGCCCTAAAATAACATTTGTTTACATTCAAGTTATAAAGTGCAGCGTGATGTTACAGAGCCACAAAGGCTGCAGATGGAGGAGGTCGGGGCGGAGGGATGGGTCAGCAAAACGTCGGCGTTGGACAAAGTGCACCACTGTTCGCTTAAAGTTTCCAAACAAACGTCAACATTGGTTTCTCTTAACCGTGAATAGCATTCCCTGACCTTAACCGAGTAGTTATTTTAACCCAAGCCATGTTCTTTCCCTAAACAAGTCGCTTTTGTGCCTTAACCGAACCAAACCTAAACCATACTGTTTAAACAGTTTTTAAAATGATGACGAGTAACAATGGCTGAAATCCCCGATGATGACTGAATTCCCACCGATTACAAGATGCTACAAAAGAAAACCATAACCAAATACAGAAAACACTGGAGCTGACACCTTCTGCTCACTGGTCAACTGGGGGTTGATACTCTCATTGGCTGGACGATCTCTGGTGCTACTCTCATAAGGAGGAAACACTATGAAGACGCACAACAAAACTCCACTGCAAACCCATCTGTGGCAAGTCCGCTGACGTAGTATGAAGTCTGCCTATGGAGGAGGTTGGGGTGGACGGATGCGTCAAACACACCGACAGTTCTGTTCGTGTCCCATGTGAAAGCAAACGCTGACGTTGACTTAAACCAGCTAATCATTCCTCTCCAGGCTTGATTTTCATCAAAAGGCTGAATAAGTAAACAAAGTGAATTTCCTGTTTTCTTGTCATCAATAAAATTCCACCTCCTGTCAGCCCGAATGCTACTGGACACACTTTGCACATTGTCTTTGTGGGTCAGCGGGTGCATTTGGAGATACATTTGTAAGGCAGTGATGTGTTTTAAAGGCAGAAATCTCAGCTCGCTATTTCAGCCACTGGTATTAATGAACATCCCTGTTAATCCTCAAGCATCACCGCGGCCATACTGTTCTGTGAAGGCAGTTAAAATCCTAACTGTTTCCATGTTAAACGGAAATACCCGTTCTCTCTTTCCAAGTGCTCCGGGCTGGACGTTTAGCTGAGGCTAACAGGTGGCGCCTTCATTCCTCCACCCTGCTAGCCCACTGTTCCTGCTGGGGGCTGCATAGCTGACACCTTTGCTGTATGAGTTCCTGCTTCGCGGCCAGGACTCAGTCGCTATGTGTCCCAGCAGGGAGGCAACCTACCAGGAGAGCCAGGGTGCTCCACGGCATGCCGACAGAGAGTAAGGAAGGACATAAGAGCCTCATCTGTGACCTTCTGAGACACCAATAGCTATCTGCCCTTTACTGCACTGCTGTGGTCCCATATTACATCAGTAGAAGCAAACAAAGCAGCTAATGTCAGAAGTAAAATTACAGTTGTCACACTCCTAAAGCTTCATGTCATTTATGGTAAGATAAATTATTTTTGTGTATCAAATTAGCAGGATTCAATCGGTGGAAAGAGATTTTAAAGTATTTCACTTGCTCAGAGAGTCACCAGCCTGACATTTTTATCAAAGCCGCTGATATTAAAGGTACTGAAAAATGACTCCCTCATGCAGTGTACCAGCAGACACTGTTAAACCTGTGATAAAAAGTCTGCTCTGATTCCAGCTCACTTTGATTTGGCCGCTCTGGTTCAAAAGCTGAAGGGATCTGCAGTTTGTATGCTGAGGTAATTGGACTGATCGCTAATTGGGCGTCAGGAGAGAAAGAAGCAGGTGGGCACGCTAGAAATGTTCACTTTTTCTTTTTAATCAGCGGAGGGGGAAAGTAGACCTGTTCTGCTTTTTATTGTTTGATGTCAATTGAGCATTGTTCTAATTTCATTTCAAGCCAGTTTTTTTTATGTAATTTGAGGTACAGGTGAGCTTGAGTGCTGGAGCTCCGCAGAAAAAAAAAAATCTGCTTTATGGTGTTTTTCTTCTCTGTGGCCATAGACCAGTTATGGAGTCAGGAGTTGATCGATCGGTTTCCCCTAAAGATCCTTGAAGTTGAGTGGGATTGGTGACAAAGCCTTGGTTCTGTTAATATGGGCCCCCGATGACCTGACGGTATTTGAACTGCCCTTCAGGTCCAGTGATCAGAATGCTCTGTGTTATAACCATGAGCGCCATGGAAGGGGTTAAGACTCAGTTGGTCTGCAAGGGCCAAGCCTCCAACATACTCGAGGATCTGCGGTTCTCTTCGCAAGGATCATGGACCTACAACCTGTCAACCTTGGCTGAATTTATGTCTCGCTGGCCGATGGAAAATATCAATCAATCATTACCTGAAGCCGACCATTGAACGGCAGCAAATCCAGTCTGTAAATGTTTTATCTTCTCAGGCTATTCTTTTTAAAAAGAACAGTCTTGTTTCAGTTTTTCAGTCAATAATATTTTCAAAGCAGTATCTTCCTGAAGACGTCTGCCTCTCTACACTCCATCTCCTACAAATTTTGGGGCATTTATTTTTAAACTCTTTGCAAACATTTAGGTTTTTTGGAAAGCCAGTTCACCTCTATCAGTGTTGTGTTCAAGGCCATTTTCTCAGCTGATGTGTCTATAAAAATTATTGCGTGAAGCTGAGGGTTATGGTTAGTGTGGAGGGACATACAGATGAACCTACAGGATTAGGACCCCAATTCCAAGCTGTGCCTCTGCATGCACTCAAAGGTCTGCAATAAGTTAAGTAGAAAATGTTTCAACCCTGCCAGTGTCTGCTCAGATTACATTTGAAGAGCAGCAGTATGAGTTTGCATGTCAGATGTGTCATGCTAAATGTCTGTCTTTAACGGTCTCTTCGAGGCCATTTTCACAACTGCAGTCTCCTCTAATCTTGGAGTGTTGCTCAAACAAGCCTTGATAATGACATTTATATCTTGGTTCTTAAAATGATAACATGGCCTCAGTTATGTTTTGGAATAAAGCCCCAGGAGAAGGGGAAGAAAAACAGGTTTTGTTGCATCACTTTTAGGTGATTTCCATTCAGCCTGCCAACCAGAGCAGATTTCAGTGAACACTCCTACATTCAACCTGTTGCCTTGAAGTAGAGAATATCAGAAAGAAGCACATTATTCCTATCAAAACATATGACTTACTCTATTCTAAACCACTTTCCCTGTTGATCAATGTAGGATCTATGCACTTTAGAGGTTTCATATAATGATTTTCCTCAGAAACCTCTCAGGTCCTATTTATCAGCTACACAACCTCTCTGAGTTTGATCTAAATAATCGCTTTATATATTCTTGACCGTGAGTTCAGGATACGAGGCGAGTTCAAAGGGTCGTCCGCAGCTGAATCTCACAAAACAGGAATGTGACCAAAAAACGCACCGATTCATTTTGATAATCAAATTTTGCTTGTGCCATATTTATTAAAGTAACATATGAGAATATGCTGCAAAAGCAACATGAGAGCCTTAAAATTGCCCTGGATGAATGTTTGTCCCACCACACATGCAAAATGAAGTCATGTGCACCACCAGGGAAGCACAGCGTTTGCGTGATCCATCACATCAGGCATTATCAGTCATATAATGAAGGCTTTGGTTCCGCTCTCATGCTTTCTTTTTTCTCACACTCCTCAGACTTTTTTTTTCTCCTAAATAATAAACTATCTCATCCCTTTTTCATTACACAAGTATTCCAACACTGGAGTACCCTGAAGGTTAGAGAAGCTTTCTTGTGACCGGAAGGTCATATAGTCTGAATCTGCCAGATTTGCTATGAAAACCTGGGTGGGGGAACTGGATGAATACATCACAACCTCCATTAAAGTGCCCTTGAGCAACACATCGTGCTCTCATTGGCTCCAGTGCAGCTGCTCAGAACAGTTTACAACCTTTTTAGTTAATAACAAAAATCTTCTGAAATTCATAAAACAAAATCACACTTGAAGTTTGCAGAACTTTTCAGGAATCAATTCCTAAAAAAATCGATCAATCCATCAAACAACAGGTCTGATGCGTGAAATAAAACCTGTAAGACATACATTTAAGAGTGGGGGGAGGCAGAGGGAGGCGGCGCAGTTGTGTGAAACGATCTGGAATGAGATTTAACACTTCTAATTGCGTCTATCAACAATCCGGGCTTTCACGTCAAAGCCAATGTGTTTCCTGTTAGCTGCACACCGTTCGTGACAGCCCTGCAATTAATTGAAACATTAGAGAGAGGGGGGAATGCTCCGGGGGCTTATGTGGCCTTGGCTGATGCGTCACATGCACTGCAGCCCCCGAAAGACACGGAAAGCACGAGCTATCCAGCGTCGGCTTAGCCTAGCTTGAGTGTCAGCAGGCTAGCTTTCCTCCCAGTCAGGGGGAACCAGATGTAACTTTGCACTCAGCATTAGCACTTCTATCATGTCGAGGCAGCCGCCGCGGAAACGTCCCTTTCGTGACGAGGTTACTGCTCTGCTGTGTATTATTGTGTAAGTCTGCTCTTCAGAAAGTATTAGTCAGGCATCTACTTTCTGGTGCTCATATGATTCACTGACTTGTTCCACAGAGGTGTGTTCTGTGGATATATAGGGGAAAGGGTGAAGTAAGGAAAACGGGAACAGAAAAGGGAGTGGCAGGATGGAGACCGTCCTGAAGCCAAAAGATCACAGCCTGCGTGTCCTTCAGCAAGACACTAAAGCCATTGAGTGCATTATTTAATGAAATCCTAAAACTAAAAAAAAAAAACTCCCACGTCAAACATTTGCTTTATCGTCATGTCACATATTAAAGTTGATATACTGAGAAACTCGTCAGCAAAACATTTGCTGTGAATTTTTAAATAGTATAATCTTTTATGTCATCTTTCAAGCAACAAATGCCAAATCTTTGCTGGGTCTAGCTTCTAAAATGAGATTTATCGATGTTTTATATGTTTTAAATTGAATATCCTTGCATTTTAGTTGTTGTGTTGGCCAAACAAAAAAAAGCTTTTTGAAGATGCAACTTTGTGTTCTGTGTTCTTTGTGTTTCAATAAGCGTTTTTAGTTATTTTCTGGCATTTTTTATAGTAAACGATCAATCAGTGACCTAAAACAGAGTCAACAGATAAATCCTTGATGAAAAATATTGTCAGTTGAAGCTTTAACCGTGTCCTCAAGGGACACATCAGTCATAATGCACTTTTGGCCTAGTTTGTCTCGGCTATTCTGTGTTTTATTTCTGTCACGATAATTAGGTTTTTAGTTGTCATGCTTTAAAATGAAGAATACTAAAAGCCTTTGCAGTAAAAAAAAATTAAAGTAGATCATTTTGCTTCCTGACTCAAGTGTATCCATCTGCGAGGGTTTAGGCCACGCTGGCATTTTTCATATTTCTCCCTCTACAGTTAATGTGCGCATCAGTGCATCTGTTGTGGCGACTGATTTAAGTGTTGTGTGTCTATGCTGGAAAAAGAAACTAATTTCCTCAGATCTATTATTGACCATCGCTATAAGCCTATAAAAGTGTTTTCATTCTGACAGTGACAAACTACCACTCCTCTAAATCCGTACCGACATTTGTGAGACTCTTTTTTTATGTTGGAAAACTCATTTAGTCATGAAAGTCATGTCTAACATTGAGTGTCTGTTCACTACAATGGAAACTGTTGTGTGACATTCACTGCATGCCAGGGGTCAGCAGCGCCAGCCCGAAGCAAACTAACACGTCAGTCAAAAGACGGACTTGGAAACAATCTTAAGCATTATTTATGAGGCTGGCAACTGCCATTACAATGAACTATGACATCACCTAAGCTTCGCCCATTAAGCATTTATTTGCAGCAATGTGGCACCTCACACATCAAAGCTGTCCGCCCGGTATTCCCTGCACCTCCGACAGCCTGCAGCTAATTACATGATCTGATGGTTACACAAGGAAGGTTGTGGCTGGATGCTCGCTGCTGGGACAGTAAACGTGCTCACCGCTACCTCGACAACAACAGCTGCTGTGCCCTTGAGCAAAGTGCTAAACCCACAACCGGCCCAGTAGCAGCTCATTGGCCGACGGTGCGTAAACTGGGCAGCTCCCTGATATTAACCAAATCTTCTGTAATGGGGGGTTGCCGAAAGAAAACATTAGAAGGGGGGTCATCTGCAGAAAAGTGGACATTAGACATTGAGGTAATGGATATTTAGGGACTTGTTGACATAATAACAGATTAGATTTGCTTAGTTTTTTTTTTTTGAAAAGGGACAACAGCAAAGTCTACAGTGCTGTCTTTTTTATTATTATTATCATTTATGTATAATTCTTTTTTTTTACTGTCTCACCTGCTGTGTCTGCTGATAGGGTGTAACTTTACTCACGAGCCAGATAACACTGCATGCATTTAAAGAGGCTTTTTACATCCCTGATTCCAAAAAATACTGCGTAGAATAAATAATTGGACTAATCCATCCATCACAAATTTTTGACTCAATTGAAAACAATACAAAGACAATATGCCTCCTCAGCTTCATTGATTTTTCTAAATATCTGCTTATTCTGGATTTAATGCAGCGACACGTTTCAGACAAGTTGGGACAGGAGCAACTAAAGACTGGGAAAAACTGTTTGGGACATTAAACAGGTAAACAGGTTGATTAGTAACAGGTGATAGTATCATGATTGGGTATGAAAGGGGCGTCCTGGAAAGGCTCAGTCGTTCACAAGCGAGGATGGAGCGAGGTTCACCACTTTGTAAAGGATACTACTGCATGGGCTCAGGAACACTTTGTAAAACTTGTCGGTAAACATAGTATATTTTTAGTTTTTATTTGGCTTTTATTGAAATTGTGGCTGTAGCTCTAACCAGGCAGAACATCTGTAAACATCTGTTTTGGCAAATGAGTGATGAATATGGCGGCTTTCATGGTGAGGAAATCTGTGATTTACTTGAACAAGTCCCAAATCGAGATTTCAAGTTACTGTCACAGTACATAGGAGACAATATGAGACAACATGTAAAGATATACAAACAAAAAGTTTGCCTCATTACCAAACAAATCCAAGCTTGGAACCTCGGATCACTCTCAAATTGTGTAAAATGTGTTTTAAAACAAGGAGTGATGATGTTTCATGGTTTCTGCGGAGTAAAAAAAATGCCTTTGCAGTTCAATTGTTATGATCTGAGCCCTCACTACAGTAAACCTACACACCAGTCCTTCAAGTATTTGTGAGAGCAAAGAGATTATATCATCAGTCTGTGGAGCTCTTTCAATGTCCAACAAGAGCCTTTCTGAGGGCCGCATTTGGTCCACAGGCCAAACTTTGGGAAGCCCTGTATCAGGTTTTTACATCTACATAGTAAATAGAAATCCACTACAATGTCTTCTCTAATCAAAATATGATCAGATATCACACTTACTAGTAAGTAAGTAATAACACCCAAATGTGCCCTCTGGGATCAATAATACAGTTCATCTTTTCGAATGTCACTTTGATCTTCAGATATAAGCAGGCGAAAGCTTTGATTAATTTTCTCGTTTTGAAATCTCGCCTCGGGCTGATCTCACTTTCAAGTTGGAGAGGAAGCGATCCTGGAACAGTCGGGCTCCTTTCAGACTGACAAGAACAAACAGGATTTCTGATCAGCTGGAACAGGAAGTTCACAAACAGGTGGCTTTCAGAAAACGTTTCAGGTTATTAATGCTGCCGCTGTGCCAAAAGACACCTCCACCTGTGGCATATGGGCGGTTTGAGCTGCTCGTGTGTTTTTCTCGCCACATTTGAAGCCTACAATTTTGTGGGTGTCATGAATTTTACGAGTCAAATCAAAGATCGTTCCTTGCTCTTTTCTACTTGAGAGAGAAAAAAGTGACAAACAGCCTGGAGCTCCCGGGTTTTGTTGTGCTGCAGTGAGGTTGTAGCTTGACTCAATCCAGTAAATTATCTCATATCAGTTACACAAAGGCCACATTAAAGAGCAAAGTACAGCTTGTGAAACTGAATAATATTCACTTGAAATAATAATATAAAAGGATCAGGGCCTTTTGTAAGAGTTCAAACTGGACACCACAAGGTTATAACATTTTTATTGATATCTTGTGTCGTTCATATGAGAGTCACCGGCATATGAAGAGGTTTGACTTCACGTTCCCTTACCTTCACAAAGGCAGCGGCTGCACATCTGTACATTTCTGAGCCGATTTAAACATTTTGAGACTTTTTAATCCAGAAGCTTAAACAAAACTTCACTCACACTCTTCATTTGGATATTTGGTTATTTTAGTGAGCGGGCATTTGTTCAGCAGCAGTTTTATTTTGCAAAGATCAAAACTTTCACCCTGGTTCCTGCATGTTTGTACCACAAGACTTCACTACGCAACCATCAGCTGGCTCCCAAAAGAATGCTGCCATGTGTTTTTACATTTGTGCACGGTTCAGTATCCAGTCTGAGCAGCAAACAAAACAAGATGCCACCGGTGGAGGGCGAAAACGAAAAGTCCTTTTCTCATTTGCTCATATTGGAAAAGCATGTATATTGAGCACCATTTATCAGAAGTTATTAGCTTTGAACCAGAACCACAACCAGCACCGTTAGACCATCACTGAAGCCCCTTGAGGCCGTCCGCCTGGGAAACGGCAAACATCAAAGCTTCAATCTCTCCTCGATTATTCTTCTTTCCTTTAATCTTTCTCTGACTTGAAGAATTCCACTTTAGCAGAATGTCACATAATTACCAAACAGGTGCTGATGGACTCATAAGGATTATAGTCCCGTCTTAATAACCTCTACTCGAATGGTAAACAGTGAATTTTGAAGATACTGTGGCGTCTGTAACTATGGATTTCTACATTCTCTTTCCTCTCTTCCACCTTATTATACAGAAGGTGTTAATTATCAGGACATCTTTGGTGCGATGCAGTCATTGTTGCAGCGTCAACCCCAGAAATCACTTCCTGTTGAGTGTCAGCTTTCGGCCTTTCAGTTGACAGAATTTGACTTTTTGTGGGTGCTGCTGTTCTCGTTTTTGTTCAAGCACGGCAGCCATCAGAGCTAATGATAAAGACCTACTTCTTCTCCTCCCACATATCCTAAAATATAGATTTTTTAAATAATGTTGCTTGCACAAAAAATACTACACACTTATTGAATTTCTTCCCAGTAATGCCAACCAGACTGTTTAAAATAACTCACCAAAGCTTCAATGAAATGGACATAAATGAATTCACTTTTTCTTGCATCAATTGACGATAATGAGTTGCCCCCTGGCCTGCATTCACACACTTCTATTGCCCATCAGTTTTATGAAACACATTTCCAATTTGTACAAAAAACCTAAATTTTAAACCACCTTCACGCCAGTGGTCCTTATTTGTCTCATACCGTGTCTCCATTGTGTTGACAGAAATCAAAGCTGGCAGTGGAGAGAGAAATAGTGAATACGTATACCTTTAATCCCTCTTATCCTGCTGTTAGGCCAGGGTGTGTCCCCCGGTCTTCTATAATAGTCTGCAATGAGAAGCTTGAGTAAACACAATCAATGGAAGATAGTAGCGTACGCACCGCCGAGACTTCCGACGTCTCCCCCCTTTTATTCACCCCTCCATGTATTTGATTACACACCCCTACCTTTGTGGGTTCCAGGCAAATTACAACCTGAGACAAAGGTATTGATGCAATATTACATGTGGGGAGCAATAATCGCTGATGTTATCGCCGTCACAGGATTGCCTCGGAAGGAAAACCTGATTCTGCCAGAGGGGTGCCCTCTCTCCCCGTCTCCCTCTCTGCGTATGGTGCTCTTCCATGCTCTCTTACTCCTGGATTACAATCTCTTCATCCATTATTAATGAAGTTAAACTACTAGTGGCATGCTGAATGTGCTGCATGGGAGATTTGTAGCTAATCCAGCGCAAAACAGCCCCAGTCACATAATGAAGGGAAAAAAAAGCACAAATGTCAACAGTTTCACACTGGGACTGGATTAGACACCCCCACCTCAGCCCCCTCACTCACACCCGGCCTCGCTCTCTCTGCCACACACACACACACACACACACCAAATCTTGCATCATCCAGCGTGAAGAGTTATGAGTCTACAAACATCCACCTCCTTCCCTCACCTTTTCTGGGATGTTTCCCCGCTAACGGATTAGCGAATCTGAAGTGCTGATTTGAAGGCCAGAGGTCTGTTGAGGTCTGTATGTGAAATCGTTCAGCGATTAACAGCTGCAGCGCTGTTTCTTAAAATCTGCCATATTTCAGGGACACGACACTGACATGCACAGGGCATGCTGACAGTGTGATGGGACGCTGACCCTGCGTCATCTTTAAGGTTCTCGCGTGTCACATGGGGTTGGTCGTTGTGTTGTGGTGAAACTCTGCGCTCGTGTGCAGTTCAGCCATGCGACGCGGCTCCGTGAGATGCAGAGACGAGCATGAAACGCTGGAACTAATCAGAGCACGGGACATGGGACCAGCATCGTGATTTCAGATTAGCCACCCTCCATTTCTCCCTTTGTCGTCTTTTATCTACCTTTCGGCGGTGATGTGTCTGATCTGCATCTTGTTCCTTTGTAAATTTGTTATGATCTTCCCTTCGCTTTATTTTCTGCTTCAGTCTTCTCAAATCCATCTTGTTCTCTTGTGTCTATTTTTCTCAGATCTTTCTGAAACAATGTGCTGTTATCAGAACTTCTCTGTTCATGCTAGTTCGTACAAGTTGTGTTCGTTATGTTTGCAGTCCACACTGTTATCATTAACCAATAATCAGACTGAGTTCATTTTGTTTCCACTTTATTATTCAGTGTGACACGTTAGCCATTTTCTCTCAGTTAGGGTTGGTTATTTTGTCCTAAAGATCCAATGTTCAGTCAACAAAGAAGCAGCTAGCAGCAGAATGTTATAGGTCCATATTTTTAGCCCCGCCTACAGAGCTCTGATTGGCTCGGTTATTTTCCCAAGCAGCCACACAGCTGTCATTGAGGCCTTTTGGTCAAATTAGGAGAGCTCCAATATATTGGACTCCACAGCTAATTAACGAGGCTGTAGCTTTACACCAATTTTACGCCATCATGTTCAATGTTAAGTTATTTCCTGTTTTGCAGCAACAGAATCAGCAAGTCAAGATTCCAAAAAAATGCGTCACATGACAATCACGCTAATCAAATATTACAAGCCAATTGTGCAAAAAGGTTAGTTTTCCCGATCAACACTACAATGTAAGAGAACTTTATCCATTTTGTAGATATTTTTTTCTAATTTGAACAATAGAAAAAAAAAAAATCTTAACTCAAGGACCCCTTTCTAGCTTTTTCTGGAGCTTTCAAACCTGCCATGAAGATGTCCTCTGTCTGATTCATATAAGGGGAATAGATCGGCTGAGCCATAACTGAGCAAGCTCCACACACTGATGAAGACCATGAGATGTGTTTGAAAGCTCCAGAAAAAGCTAATTAGTGGAATTAGAGTTAACAAGGATTAAATTTCAAATTTATTTTTCAGATGCTGCAGGCTGAAAACATTTGCTTACTAAACTTAATGATGCCAAATAAAATTTATCCGGATGAGTGAGAACATGAAATACAACATTCGAAGGTTTATTTCACACATCTCAGCCACGCTACCCTCCACCGCCTCAATCAGCCTCTATATCCCTCCCTCTCCTCAGGCCCCCTCTCTCTCTCTGCCACAGTAGACCAATTAGGACTAAGCTGATTCCAGTTGTGACCTTTGGGTCCAGCTCAGGTCTGCTGACAGCAGAGTTAGCATGTAGCTGAACTGTTTTACATGTTATCGACAGAGTGGGAGGCATCATAGTCATTTTATCACACCAATTTCATTCTTGGCCGATTTCCCCTTAGGCAGGTTAGTGGCAGCTTCCCATTGATTTTTCATGTAATTGATCAGAGACCTGCTTGAGCAATTTATTGGCCCGCTCGCACCTGTGATTAAGGCTGAGGCCGCATGTGTTTATGCATGCACCCACTATTACTTTCCCCAAGATCAACCACGCACCATAAAAGCGCTGCTGTGCCGTCTGTCTGTGGCTGTCACTGTAATGAATGCCGTCCAAGTCTCAGGGACATTTTTAATCATGCTTGACCAAAGCCATGTCATGTCCAAAGTCAAGAGGAATGGAGACAGGCTCGTCTGACTGACCAGCAATGACAGGAGTTAATGTGTTCACATAAAAACATGGACCAGAGTTTAATTCAAAGTAATCCTTATTCATTTGAAGCCGCTTCATGCATGGGATTAATATTAGAGCAGTCGGGGGGCCAAAACCACAATGACATCAGCTAAGCATTTTCTTTGGAAGCCGGGGATAGGATAATTACAGAAGAAGACAAAGACGAAGAGCTGAGTACTTTTTAAATATACACCATGTTAGCTGGGCATGTCGGGAGAAGTGAGGGTAGCCTATCATGTAAGTCATTTACTGGCCTTGCGTATAATGTTCTAAACCACAAGCCATGCTGCTGAGTTGGAGTGCTTAGCGTTGGTGTAGCTCGTCTCCCTTTGGTACTGTGACAGAGCTGGAATAGTAAGGATCAGGCATAAAGCCGCTCAACAAGCTCAAGAGCTATCAAAGAGCCGCCCTTTTAATTTGGTTAATTTACAGGCAGCTTTTTCACTAATAACGTTCTTGGAGTGATACTTGACAAATGGAAATACACACAGGATATTTCTGTCTCGGCGGAGGCTCATCTAATGTTTTGTCTTTTCTCTCTTCTCTACCTTCCTCTCCTCTTCCTCCTCGTCCTCGTGCTCTTCTCTCTCTATTTTCATCCTCCTTTCAAATCAAAGAGGAGTCACACCCCACAATAAAACTGAATTCCAAGCCATTACTTTATTTCTAACATATTAGCAGTACATAAAGTGATTTGTTTAAAGATTTGTGGCTTTGGAAACACCAATTTGACTCCAAATTTTATTACATGGCCACAGAGTGTTGGCCAGACAGAACACTAGGCGACAATCGCATGTGGTTTGAGGCTAAATCTGAAAAAAAAAAGAAGAAACTCAGGCTGGTTTCTCAGGCAAAGAGCACCCCTGAATAATGGAACCACTTCACATCCGCATTACTCAAGCTTCCCGGTGCAACAGAATGATGACAGTGTATAATGTGAGGACTTGAATATTTCACTGTGGGAAAAAGGTTCAGATTCACTTTTAATCACAGCCTATAGGAATTAATTCCAAAGTCATGGTGTGAGGTGAGGGGAGAAATGATTTAAGTGCAATTTAATTGATTCCTCATGGCATGAGAAGGATGCAAAGGCTGCACACGCAGGAAGACAACACATTTGTCATAGTAAACCATTTATTCTATGTGTCTTTTGGAAATAAATCGAGGCCTCATTTCACAGTAAGACTAATAAGTTTATGTCAAAGCGCAATTTGGCAAAGAATAGAGCCCAAGCATTACAATGTTTCAACACAGTCTTTATTCATGGAGATATTGGGCCATATTCTGCAGAGTGTGCATACCAGATAATGATGCATGTGCATATTTTCATATTTCTGCTTTGGCTTCAGGAAACAGCATATTTGGCCGCTTAAAATAATCATATGAGGCCTTACAGATCTAAATATTGGTTCCAAGGGGAAATATGTTGTGTTTTAGGCATCATATTATGAGCACAACCTGTTCTTAGATGATGTGAAGTTTACAGTGTGTGAAGTGTGAGGAGCTGTAATTACTCACAGTGCAAATTATGTGCAAAAAAGCAGATAAATCATGCAAAATAAAACAAAGAGTTCACTCATTTCTTAAATTTAAGCCAAACTACAGTGGCCTAAGTCTTAGATTGTGTGTCTGCTGTGGCTGGCTTGATGGGCAGAGTCTCATATCTCCTCTTTAAAGTGAAGGCTTGGATGCGCGCTGATACACATGCAAAGCCGGGAAAGAGTGTTTTAAAGTCCTCTCCAGTATGCAGGAGGAGGAAAAGTTGAAATGTCCAACTGTACTGGCGCTGGGGGGGCTGATGTGCTCGTTAAGAATCAGGAGAGAGCATCAGCAGAGCAGGTCACCCTGTTTCTCACATCACAGCCCCATCAGAAATTCTTTCAAGTGTCCTTCTGCGTCGCCAAAGATGACAACGGCGAATCGATAAGCGCTTGAAATGAAAAGAAGCCGCCGTTTTGCCCCCGAGGCGAAAGATTTCATACCCGCCAGCCTCCTCTGAACTTCAGGCATTCCTCTGCACCTTTCTGCGTGAGAAAGAGGAGGCTCTTGGCTGCTTTTTTTCCCCCTTTGTATAAGAAGGTAAGCGGAGAATATATAGCCGTGCCGTCGTGCCTCTCCAGACGCCGCTCACCCTCTTTCTCTCCCCATGCAGGCGGGGCGTGATTTGAAATGTGCATGATGCTGCAGGGTTGATGTTTTCTTCACGGGTTACTGGGTCGTTTACTTGCATTTACCGTGTGTGTGTGTGTGTGTGTATGTGCGCGCTCACATGTTAGTGCTTTTGTGTGTACATGTGCCACATCACAACGTCTGATATTGAAGCGCACTGGTCAAATTCTGAGGAACTGGCCGAGCTGTGTTGGCAAATAGGCAAATTTTATTTATTTTTCCTATATTTGTTTGCATTGAGCCAACGCGCTGTCTGCACGCGTGTTTGCGCGAGTGGAAACGTGATAAAATATGGCCTTCTTGGGCCTTTGCAGAATATTATGAGGTATTTATATAATGCATTTAGTCCTGACTAAATAGGCCTGATCAAAGCAGCTGTGGAAATTGCATTAGCTCTTATAATTACACATGTATCAGTCTACACAAGCCTGCAGTAAGCATTTATTATATTACATATGTGTTTGGTGCACGAGGATTCAAGCCATTCCTCCCTCACCAAATTTTGGTCGGGGGGTGGAAGGGTTGGGCTGATGCGCACGTCTTGCTTCAGTGTCCCCTTTTGCCAGGAAATTCCCGTGTGGATGTGCGCATTAATTACTGGTTTAATGGGAGTATGACTAAAAATGTAAAAGAAGGATTAGGCGCGGGGAACGCAAGGGCCTACGTCCGGTCTGCTCGCCTCACTTAAGATGCGAGTGCAAAATCAGTCTGTATCTAACGAAACGGATCTATAAAGAACATTTGCATCCGAGCCAGCTGTTCACTTCATCTGCACATAAATCCGCAACGCGATAGGGCTCTGTCTGGCCCCGAACGAGCCTATTGCATCCATTTAAAATGCGCTTCTGGTTTCCACTCACCTCTTAATATTCTGAATATTGTGCTTTTGAAATGTGGTAAATTATTTTAGAATCAATGCGCGCAGTGGTCAAACAATGAGCTTAATTTGACGTTAATTAGGCTCTAATTTCCTGATGATGATGAGCTCTTATAGGAATCAGCATCTGTGACTTATTCCTGTAAATTAACTGCCAGTTGATGCATTTGTCGTGATTCACTTGTTTATTTTGCGCGCTCAGAGTTTAGATCATAAGCAGCCGGTTTTAGGCAAAATGAACCATTCTATGTTTTGCATGCCTGCACCTCAAACGTCGCAGTGTGACAGTAAACGCACCGGGGCGGACTAACAGGAACATCAGAGCTTTTATTTTCTTAACACGCGTCTTCTTTTTCAAGATGCCATCCTGAATTTTTGTGCGATTGATGAAAGTTGAGAGGCTCCAAGTTTGCCCTCTGCTAGACGACACATACATACACAAACACACCCCTTTAAAAGCGCGCGTACAAACACACACAGACACACACACACACACAGAGAGAGAGAGAGAGAGAGAGAGAGAGAGAGACACACACACACACACACACACACACACACACACACACACACACTCACACTCACACACACGCGGGGTCCCTCTCTGAGCTCAAAAGAAGGAGGAAAAAATGCGCCACTCTTGGAGCGTCTTTCAACGGGGGAAAAGTTGAGGAAGACAGAAGAGGACGAACCAAGGGGAGACTCGGATGAAAGCGCCTCCTTCGCTATTTCTCCTCACACTGTAAATAGATGGTTATTTATGCGCATAAATGAAACTAACTTAAACGTAGCGCAGCCTCTCGCTTTTTTTGGATAACATAGACGGGGAGCCACATCCAAGCACGTTTCCGGACACAAACTCCAGCGGCTCTGGACCTTGAAGTTGCCTGTATTTTCGCTATAAACACGCCCGCTGGTGTGTGTGAGTGTGTGGACGGTGGAATTTATCTCTTCGCTGCAGAATAAAAACGCCGACGGCTGGAAAAACCAAAACCTCACCGGTGTCAACAACTGGTAAGCGCAACAGAGCAGCAGAGGCACTTAAAAAAGAATAAAAGTGAGGTGTGAGTTAATGCAAGTGGAGGAATTTGTTCCACCTCGTGTTTTTTGGGCGTTTCTGATGTGAATTTCAAAGGGAAGGCTGTAGCATAAGGGAGCATGAAGTGATGTGAGGGCAGGGTTCGCCTCACAGGTCGGCGGATGATAATGATGGATCATTAGCGGTGATGCAGTGCGGAGAAATAGAAAGAAGGGGGGAACCAGACTGTACTGTCCTGTACTGTCGGTGGTTTTTGTAAGAAAGCTGTTTAGATGTCGGTTAAATAATCAGGGGAAAAAAGACACATTTGTGTGTTTAAGCATCAAATCCTGCTCCAAAGTGATGATTTGTCCGAGCGTAAAAGTCACCGCAGAATCCAATAAAATGCATGAAATTGGGGGTAAACATATCAATCCGAGGTTTAAATCCCACCAAAGTAAATGGTGAGTTAACTCTTTGCAGAAAATGACAGCTAACCCTGTTAGTAAAAAGGGAGCATCATGAGTTAAGTTTTCTCCTCATTTTGCAATATAAGGAGAGGAAAAAAAAAAAGTTGGGGGAAAGAGGCGACGTTCACGGTCTCACGCCTTTAATTAATACGGGACCATATGGTGGAGGTTAGTCGATTCATCTCCCGGTAAAGGCTGCAGTCTCATGCTCCACTGTGTTAATTTCAGAGGTAAAGCCAGTGTGAGGCCATGCCAGCTTTCTGTCTGCACTGGGCCCGATGCCATGTGAGTCACCGATTCACATCAACTGTTAGTGGTGAGAGCGCAGAGCGTCCGTGAAGTGACAGTGAACGGACGATTAACACAAGTATTGCTAATATTCACGCAGCTATATTTATAAAGCACTCCTAGTGGATCTACACTCATGGCATATATCAGAGAATAGAAATAAAATATTTATTTAGAGGTCTAATTAGCGTACTACAAAAAGCACCGTTATTACATGATCAGAAATGATCATTATTATTATTACCACGAGGACATATTAATTATTATTACATCTCATTTTATTAAATACTGTAAATGTCACATATATTTTAAAATATTTATCACCCTCGGTAATTTTTTTGTTCCATATGTTTTAAATCAGCGCAATAATCTCCATCTGTCTTTACCTGAAATGCAAATTTCTCACATAATTTACCGTTTTTTTAAATGAAGTTAAGTGTTTTTTCTTTCTTTTTTCCAAATGTATTTTTTTCTTGTTACTTTTAAAGAAATTCGTGCCTTTAATTTGAAGTCTCCCCCAAAAAGAGATTAAAAATGGATAAAAACAAATCGTTCGATGTGGAGATTTTTTACACAATAAAATAAAATACAGTTAAATGCATGAATAAGAGATTTCAGAGGCCGCAGAGCAGGCAGGCTGAAATATTGGAGGGAGCCCTCATTAAATCGCACTGATTAGATAACACGGAGCTGCGCGCAATAACCTCACACCCTCCAGCCTGACCCCCACTATTTCATTTTGCTGTGGGAGAAAGGGGAGGGATGGGCAGAAAGGTTGTGCAGGTACACACCGTAAAACTTAACCTCCAATATCTTCATCTTTTGAATTAAATCGCCTCACAGAAGATGTAGAGCAGGTGAAGGGAAGAACTGAGGAAAATGGTTAACAGCATGACTGCATGCAAATTCCCCCCGACTTGAATTATCATAAGCAAACAGTGTGAGCCTGGACTAATAAAACCCCATCTGTGTAACTTCATATCGAGGTAGTATGAGGGCTGCGATAATGAATTTTGTAATATCCCACCGACAGACATCTCAATCAGACTCTAATCCCGTGATTTTACTACGGAATCACTCCACTTCCAACTGCTGCAGGCTGCACCACAACACAAGATCCGGCTAATGCAAAACACGGCGGCTTTGATATATTCACACTGTACACGACTGACACTGGAAAAAATATATAACAATACATGGCGCGCGCTAAAGTGGAGTTTTACAGTCGAATTTGTCTTAAATCAAGAGAAAATGAGCGTCAGGATGATGAGATCAGTCATTTTCCTCCAGCGCAAAAATCAGCTTTCCTTTTTGTTTTGTCCAGCAAAGAGTTTCCTGAAATGCAGATGTCGGAGCACAGAGGATGGGCAGATGTTTCTGAACACAAGTCAAATTAAACAGGAAATAAGTTCCAAATAAAAATACACTTTCGTACCTGCTCACATCCCAACTTCTCTATCCATCTAAAATCTAACATCAGCTCTGCGCTTCGCTGAAGGCCTGAATTTTGCATCAATTTGAAATATTTTCTTCCAGACCAAAAGCTTTTTTTTTTCTATTTCTTGCAATCTAATACTCATGCTTTAAGCACACCACTATTCTTTTGGGTTTTATGTCGTCTCTAAACATTATTACTGCGCAGGTACGTCAGAGACCAACACAGGGGGTTGTTGACTCGTCTTAAAGGCTAATTATGGCTCTTTTGTCTGTTATTACAGAAGCGGTTTCCTTAAATTGCCATAATGGACTCCCACTGCCGCAAACTGGCCACCACCTGCGCGCAAATAGGTAAGTATCTGAGCCATATGAGTCAATACACGGCAGTTCTCACATATCATAGAAACATTAAATATATATAGATATTTAGAGATTGAATGTAAAATAACTGCCAATTTAACTGTACATAAAAACAGGATTTTTTTTCATTTTATATACATAAAAATGGCACTCTTGACAATTACAGGCCTTCAGGTTAACAGGTTGAGGGTTTCTTGTATGTGTTGCTTTCCACACATATTTATTAATTACAGCTAATATCTTATTCTTTATTTACTGCATTTTTTATTAATTCGCCTTCCTCAGAAGTGACCCAAAGCAGACACACACTGATGTCTTGATCCTAAAAATCAGATTTGGTTTAAAATAAGTGAACAGTTCTGGCACTGCTTGGTTGTTTCCCACCTCTAGTTTTATGAAGTGTCTTAAAACAGGCTGAACATCTTAAATTAAAAGGCAAAATAAGGTTGATTTCTTCATTTAAAAAAATCCAGTTCTGATGGATTTTTCCCCAAATAATCCTTCACTGTTTTCTTCGTAAGAGTCTGAGGTGTGAAGTGTGCTGCTAAAAAGCTGCTGCAGTGGCAGCTTTGCGGTGGATGTCACCGGTTTGTTCAAAGCGGTCGCTCAGGTGTTCTGGCCTCTCTGCTCGTCGCTGTGAGGAAGCTGCTGGCGTGTCTCTCGTTGTTTGCTGTCTCGGAGGGACACCTGGTGGTCGGACGTGGATCTGCAGCTGCAGGTTACACACAGCATCATGTGCGGATCTGACTCAAGTGAAAGCTCTGCAGCGATGTTATCTGTGGCCATGGAAAGGTGGACATATGTGACCACTGACGCATCTTTTTGGACCCTTTAATCTGCAATTTTCTGGCCTTTGGCACAGTGAGGTCGCTGCATGACGGCAAAACAAAGGCCATATTTAATAAAGTTTCAGAGCTGAATTTAGATTCTGCTAGCACTAAGATTTTTTTTTTCCTAGATAGCATCTAAATCAACGAGAGACTAAACAAAAAAGCTCGAAACCGCTTGCTCGACAGAGTCTGGGATTTATTAATTATTCTCCAACGTGGTGGGGAAATTACATCAGGTCTTGTTAGGGTCTTAAACGAATAACCAATAACTCTCATTCGGTTTCGTTTAGCCGACATTGATGGGGCTGTGTGACAGAGGGCAGGCTGTTCACAGCCTCCGAGCTGCGCAGTGTGGACGACCATTGATTAAGAATAATAAGATAATAAGACATAGACACACCAGCGTCAACTGTTTTGCTGTAATGTATGCAGCGCTTGTTGGATTGACTCCGGGGAAAACTAAATGTATAATGAAAGCCCATTCGTGAGGAGGAATATACTAATGGAGGAATCTGATGTCTCCTTAATCCTATGTAAAAAGCCTTGTCGTCTCCCCCCTATATTGACTGAATTGCTAATTAATGGCCCTCTATGGCGGAGGCCTATTGCGCGCAGTAATCCGCAGAAGAGAGATAAAGCATTCAGAAGGTAGAAATGAAGAGGAAACCGATAATCCACTTCAAGTTTAGTAATACAATACGACTGCAAGGAGGGGAAAAAGGAGCAGCAGAGTTCGCTACATGGCATAAAATAACTAAAATAACACATGGAAATTACTGTTTTATTATTGGTATTTATGTAGAATAATAGCCGAATTCTGAAATATATAAAGTTTATCCGATTCTTATTAATTCTGCTTTCTGTTTATTTCCTAAAATACATCTATTTTTACTTTCCTATATCAAACTGCCTTTTAATAAACGTTTGAAAATGTATTTGCTTAGCCTTAAACGATAAAGCATCAATAAAAATAAAAGCCATTACTCTTAAACTGTACATGAATGATAATCACTTAAACCATGCATCATCTTAACTGAATTACTCTGGACCATCCAAACAAGGTTTTATTGCTCTGTATGAGAGGCGATTGGTTCCCGAGTTTTCAGAAAGTATCTTCCCTCCCTCAGTGTGTGTGTGTGTGTGTGTGTGTGTGTGTGTGTGTGTGTGTGTGTGTGTGTGTGTGTGTGTGTGTGAGTGTTGCATACACTCTATGGTCTGCTGGTATTTATATATCAGGGGCTTTCACGGGATTAGCCCAGTAACTTCTTAACATCGAAGTCCAAATGCGCTGGCTGAATGGGCGTCTGCCTGGCCACGTGGACATGGGAAGTGTGTTATTTGATGGTGATGATGATGATGATGATGATCCAGTTGTGTTATGGAATAAAAAAAAAGAACCCCCAAAAAATGAAGATCAGAGCGTCATCAATATTTTTCACAGGTATGAATCGCACTAACTGTCGCGAGCGCGTCCTCCTGTCTGTGCTGTCCGTCCATCACTCCCATCACCTGTTACCCGGCTGACATTTCTCCACCCTTAATCTCCCACCTTGAAAATTAAAGTCGCATTTGTTTGATTAGACGTGTTTACTTTGTCTTAACGCGACATATTCTTTGGGGAATTATAGGTGCAAAAAAAAAATATATATATTGCTGGCATATGAGCCTAAACTCATTAAAAGTCCTCCTTCACAAATTCTTAGGCAAATGAGAGTCTTATCAGATTAAAAGAAAAAAAAAACCACTACGGGAGTGCTGGCTGAGAACGACTGAGGGGTCCAAACGCAAAGTGAGGAGAGATCTCCAGTTAAGCACCCAGATAAAGTAATCCGTCGTCAACAAACTGGGTCTGCGTGGTTAACTGTGGCTCCGATGGGGTTGATTTAATGGATATTTGAACCTCAACTCTGTGGAGATCAAGAGGATCGCCTCATTTGACAACCCGTGTGACTGGCAGTGCTTTTTCCTGAGCCTATAGGCTGCATACCGGGATGCAGCGGATAGTAAACCACTTTAGGCTAGTTTGGTCACGTTTTTGGAGCGTGTGATGGAAACGCACTACAGACATCTCCCTAAGTAGAGCTGGATATGAGGATAGGGAAGAGAGGAGAGGGAAAATGCTTCAGTTCAAACTGTTGATGTCTGATTGCCTTTAAAGTAATTTTACCAGCTTCTTTCCATTACTTCTTTCCTTTGAATGGCGCTAAAATTCTGCACCGCTCTGCAGCGCTGCACCAGCTGCGCCTGTGCGCCTTTTAACATACATGTCTGACAGTTAGCGTCAGTTGACAAGTGCGCACAGACAGTTTTACGGCCGGCTGGCACATCCCTCCTTCAGAAGTTACTTTTCTTCCTTTAATCGGGCGTCCTTTCACGGGATTATTGGGCTGTAGTAGGTTTTTGTGTTTGCAGTGTGCATATTTTTTTCATACGGCTTTCAGTACAATCCGCTCGGTGGCTCGCTTTATCCACACTGAGTCCCTGAGTAAACTGCGGTGACAGAGGCTACGAGCGTGCAGCTGAGCTTGGGTATCAATAGAACGGCGTCGTTTTACTGGGCCACTGGACCCATCTCATAAAATGAGACCAAACTGTGTTATTTTCATTTTTATTTGGTCTTGGGCTGCTGCGCAACGGCACCTCGGAGCGCCGCGGGTACACCGTGCGTCCCATCTCTCTTTACATGCTTTTATTTGGAAGAGAAAAATAAGCGCCAGACCCGGCATAAACACATTGGCACACATATCTCGTTTCTGCAAGCCCCGGTTGGCTGGGCTCACCGTCATATCCACATGGATGTGCCTGTCAGAGCGAACATGGGCGGGCGCAACATGGTGACGTGGAGGTCTAGAGAGGGGCGCAGTTGGATAGGCGGCGCGCAGGCAACAGCTGAAATGAACAGAGAGCGGTGTAGAGTGTGTATGCCTCTGGATCTAATATCACCTACCTGTCCTTGTCACTCTGATAGTCAGCCGAGGTAGCCGCTGCTTACCACCGATGCTAGTATGGCAGCACTCAGTGATCTATTTTAAAGCATTTTCCACTTAAAACTGAAGGGGGGCTTCATCTCAACCGCAAGAGGAACCGCTCTCCTGTGCGTCTTTTTGGAGAACTGAACACATTCCGCCGACGGACTTTTCCGCTCATCCTCGTTGTACTAAAGGGGACTTAATCTGCTTTTGACAGCCAGTTTTTCGATCTTTTACCGATGATCTCTATGAGGGATCCATTAAACATAGACCATCACCACCTAACAGGGAATAAACTTGCCTCCACACACCACACGGCTCTGGCGATGGCATCAAGTTTACAGCCGCTGCAGCGGTCTGTGGACTCTAAACACCGGTTAGAGGTGCACACCGTGTCGGACACGTCCAGCCCGGAGTCTGTCGGTAAGAACCGCCCGGGGTGCAGATGTTCTCAGCACGGCGCCGCAGATGTCACATCGATATCAAACAAAAGATGGCTCCAATGAAGGGAGCCTTACATGAATGCAAACAGGCGATTACAGCCATCACTTAACTCGCAGATCATTCGTCTTGACACTTGTCTGTTTGCGGTGTAGTAAAAAGTTTCTGTGTTATGTAGATGAGAAACAGCTTGTGTTGTGGCAACTAAAATTTGTCAGGCATTTACTTAAATACTCGGTGTCGAGATTAAATCAAAAGGTCAACCAAAAGGGAAATGCAAAAATCCAAACATGAAAAAAAAAGTAATGAAGCTTATTTTACGACTCAGAGCATTTGTTCCGCAGTGAAGTCAGCGATTAGCTCATCCATTTCCCAACAGCGCCGCGGATTCAGGATCTTTTTTGTGCTCTCTCTCTCTCTAAAGCATGCAGGCCTTAATCCGCCTGACCGTGACTGAATCAGCTTCTTTCCTCTTGACAGAAAAAGAAAAGAACCAAAATAAAAACGACGACTCCTCAGACGACCCGTCTAAAAAGAAGCGGCAGCGGCGGCAGAGGACTCACTTCACCAGCCAGCAGCTGCAGGAACTGGAGGCCACGTTCCAGCGGAATCGCTATCCTGACATGAGCACAAGGGAGGAGATAGCCGTGTGGACCAACCTCACAGAGGCCCGGGTCAGGGTGAGTATTCCCTTGGGTGCAAACAAAAACAATTCGTGTGTATAATTTCGGGTAATTTGTGCCAATTGTCCGGTTAACCCACAAAGAGCCTGTTCCTTTATATTATTACGCACGGACACCAAACTTTACGCATGGCTCACATTTCCTTGAAAATAATGTATTACACAGTTTTTAGCTGGAAAACAAGGAATCAGAGTCTCGTTTAAATACACTGCTGGTTGTAGCTCTATTTAATTAGATTGTATATGTCTATCTTTTGGGCTAAATATAACTGAAATCCTCTGCACACATTGCTAAATAAACTTTAATATGTGCTTCCCGGCGCATTTTAATCTTTTCAGTAATTTCACAGTGAAGTAGGACTATTTGTTATTTGCCTATTGAGTGTAATTACACATTATTACGCTGTTAACAGTTGACATGTGTCGGTGGCAGATACCAGTCGTGTTCTCCTGTTCGTGTGAAAGAGGTGCAAAGCTTGTATTTTGCGATTGTCGCCCTGGTGTTGTGTGATTAAGGTCAGCGTGTTTGCGGAAGCCTGCAGAGGAATACACATCCTCTCCACATTAAGATGGTGCAGGGGCAGCCCAGTGTGTATTCTGCTCAGATAAAGACCCAATCAAAGCGGAGTGGTCTGCACAGGGAAGCAGAGATTAATAAAGAGAGTTTGGATTTACAGACGTTCAAATTATCCAGGGGGAATGATTTAAATTTAGCACCAATATCACAAATTAAAGATTATGTGTCTGATATTAAAATGTAGATATATATGCTGTAAAATATTTACACTCCTAATTCCTAACCTGCTTTTCTTACTGCTTTTCCTCTAGGTTTGGTTCAAGAATCGGCGAGCCAAGTGGAGGAAACGGGAAAGAAACCAACAAGCCGAGCTTTGCAAAAACGGCTTCGGCCCGCAGTTCAATGGACTCATGCAGCCCTATGAGGACATGTACCCCAGCTACACGTACAACAACTGGGCCGCCAAGGGCCTCACGCCGGCCTCCTTATCCACCAAAAGCTTCCCCTTCTTCAACTCCATGAATGTCAACCCCTTATCCTCGCAGACCATGTTCTCGCCGCCGAACTCCATATCCTCCATGACTTCCAGCATGGTGCCATCGGCGGTCACCGGCGTGCCGGGCTCCAGCCTCAACAGCCTCAATAACTTGAACAACCTCAGTAACCCGTCTCTCAACTCGGCGGTGCCCACGTCCGCGTGCCCCTACGCGCCCCCGACCCCTCCTTATGTGTACAGGGACACTTGCAACTCCAGCCTGGCCAGCCTGAGACTGAAAGCCAAGCAGCACTCGAGTTTTGGATACGCCAGTGTGCAGAATCCGGCCACTAATCTGAGCGCTTGCCAATACGCCGTGGACAGACCAGTCTAATACCCAGCTGCACTGCAAAAAATCACCACCTTAGCAAGTCATTAGAGGCTAGTAGTGGCGCTTCAAGTGTTACTTTTCTCCGAGGGGAGTGAGGAAATCTGGCGGTGAGATAATTGTACTTTTTTCCACGTGTTTCAGGAAATGACTTGATTATATGGCATTTTCTGATACTATTGGAGTTGGTCGATTCTGACTTTTTCCCCTCGAGATATTGCCACTTGTACCTTGAAAATGTCCAAACATGTCAAGAAACACGTGAGATGATTCCATCGCACATGATGATGTACATTTTTTTTGTTTGTTTGTTTTGGTGGGGGGGGGGGGGGGGGGGGTATGATTTTGACGGTGATCACAAGACCAACTGGCTCGTGATGGTGGTCATTTTTTGCAGTGTGTGGGTAATCACAAGCAGCCGGCCACAGGAACAAGAGACTACTACAACTACTTTTTTCATTTTTCAAAAAGGGCACTAGAAGACTGAACCACTGAAGCAAGCTCAACTCCGGGTCGGAGTCAAACTGAAACGGGAGATTTTAGGTTTATTCCCCTTCTGATGAGTCCAGGCCGAGCGTCACGCTGCGCCACAGATTAAAAAAAGGCCTATTTCTTTTTCATAGCTCGTCATGAGGGTTTTTTTCTTTCTTTTTCTGGTGGATTTTGGACGATAATTGTTGACTGAAAAGGTTGTATATATTTGAATGATCATCTCCTGTTTGTCGAGGCGAATGCGCTATAACCCTCCAGTCCTCTCCAGGTTCAATTTATCAACGCATGTGGAAAAAAAAGAAAAAAAAAACAACCCTAAAAAGGAATCATGTTTTGCTTGCAAACAAAAGGGAATGTACATACTAAAACGCACCAGATGTGTGTTTCTAACATATTATAAATTTATTATTAATGTCTGTGTGAATATCGATTTAGAATAGCAATTCTGGATTTTAAAAGAAGAAGCATCAAAAATGTTCCTGCGACAAATTATTTGGTTTTTGCTCTGTGTATACTATTTGGTACGGAATTCTGTTTTTTTTTTTTCCAACATCCAAAAAAACTATTGTGTTTTATTTAATGGAAGTAAATATATTGTTCAAAAACATTCTGATGGGAGACTTTTATTTGATCTTTGTGTTAGTAGTCTGTTAGTGGAGTGCAAAGCAATGACAGTCTGTCTATAGCCTTTCGATTATGTGAGGTGCTTGTGCGGCTAATCTATAGAGGAAAACAATGGGCCGCTCCAATACACACAGCAGCGAGATGCTCCGTCAGATTAACTACTGAATACATGTCTGCTTGCCCAGCCAAGGGCCTCGGCTGCGGTCACTGGTGCTTGAAATAACACGGGAATCAACAAACAGGATTTGGACCACACAACAGTGACGACAGTCCATTAGTGTTTTTTTTTTCCCCCTCTGTGTTTGAGCTCAGAAGAGATGGCTGCTATGTGAAGGGATTATTAGAAACACATCTTTGAATCCACTTTTTGATCCAATTCATGCATTAATTAAGGGATTTTTTAATTTTTTTAAAAAAGCGCAATTTTCCTAATTCCGATTTTACCGGTGAATTTAATGATCTTTCAAATATAACTGTGATATAATTGAGCATGAAGGTGTTTGTTTAGAGTTTAGGATTTTTAAAGCGAGTCTTTTTGTTCCAGACTGACCTGAATGCAGCCGCAGCCACGCTGACGCATGCATCTGCTTGCCTTTGCATTGTTTTCTCTTATGACTCGGCGCGTTTTGAGTCACGCTTTACGGTGCGCAAATGTGCCAACGCTACGGTCTGGGGGAAATTGTGATTCACAAGCTTGAGCAAACAAGCGTACGCAGAGATACAGAGGTATGCGGGCCGAGGCTGAGTGGAGGAGGCGGGGGGACGAGTGCAGGGTCTTGGCTGCAGGCAGAGCGGGAACGCCGGGGAGGAAACACCACAACGCTCCCCGCAGAAAAGAGGCATAAACAGGCGCGACTTGGCGTTTGCAGGCTGAGCTGCGCGCACTTTTCAGACGCAGATGTGGATCATGTGGGTTGTTTGTGCTCAAATTCTGTTCAATCAACTATGACAATATAATGAACTACAATATCCAGGGAAAAAGCAAACGTGGCCGCTTGGTGAAAGAGCTGATTTAGGATCTGATGTCATGCTGCAAGAGGCCTTTAAGGTCATCTCTCGAGGGGGGGATTATTATGAGGAGAAATAAATCACAGCACAAGTGTTGTTTTTACAAAAACTGCTAAATAACAAACACAGGAGAAGCAGTCTTCTCTTTTTCCATCTATGAATGCATCTGATTTTCTGAGGCGCATCCTGAACTCCTCACCCTCCAGAATTAGCTTTCCTCTTTAAAAGGAAAAAGAAAAAAAGCAGTGGGCTCTCTTTGTTGCACAAGTGTCACCTTTTGATGGAGTCGGTAACGCGGAGCAATAATCAGCTGACAGGGGATAAGCCTCGGCTGCTGCAGAGGCGAATACGCAAGTCTGCGGCCTCAATACACATCCACACAATCAACATGTGAGCAGAGGGTGACCTGAAGAGAAGAGGCTCCACAGGGAAATGTTCATTTGGCTGAAACGGCGCCCAGGACTGCAGACCTTTAGCCTGCCGCCTCCTCTCCAACCTGCAAAAGGTAAGAACTCACTAAAGTTTCCATGAAAACCACCACAACCACCTTTTAGCTGCTGCGGCTGCATGTTCACTCATGTTTACTCACAGATTTCTGCACAGAAATTTCATAAAAACAAGCTTATTTTTGCAACATGGCTACTTATATTCTGCTCACGCTTTATCTGCGTTTCATATTCTAAATCCAGACACTGCAGTCACTTACGCGTCAAACTCATTTTTAAGTCGAAAAATGCACGCTTCCCACGCGTAACCGCGCATAATAATAACTAAGAAATATACATAATAAACTTTCTAAACATGTAGCTCATGTTTCAGTGGAGATACAATTATCAGTCTCTGGTTAGACCAAATTCCTATTTGTCCTGCCTCAGCTTCCGGACGCCTAAAACACACTAGTCCATCTTAATGTGAGATTTGTTCCGCCAGATGATTAAAAAAAAATCCGATGTGAGGAAACACACCGAGCCGACACAGCTCTCACCTCCACTCCGCTGGGAATTCAAATAAAACGCGAGGAAGTGCAAATATCCAAACGTGTATCGTTACACCTCCAATCTAAATAATTAACAATCTCTCAATAGTCATGCAGGCGCGAGACTTCAGGTGGTTTGGTAATAATGCTGCATGCGACGTATCAGGAGCAAGGTTTCTAATTAGACTATTGTGTTTTTCTGGAGAACTCGCCGGGTTTTGCTGAAGTTGCAGCAGAATATGAACGAAAATAGAAATCTCTGAGTGATTTTTTATTTAAAAAAATATATATATTGCAGGACATTTTAGCAACATTCAGTAGGTGCACGGTTATTTAACGCATGTAATAAATAGATATGGGAACTATTTAGGTTTAAAAGATAAGAATATACATTTCTAATATCAGTTTATGGTCAAAATTAAAGCTTGCTTGTTTTTGCACGTGTGCCCTATTCCACGCAAACCACGCATTTACCCTTTATTTTCACCCACAGAGCGCATCAAACAAGCATTTTATTTACTTCAGTGGAGTTTTAGGTTGTCTTTGTCTGGTCAGATGTATCAGGATGAGGGAATGGAGGCAGATTTCATATGTTTCAGAGCAGGCAGGCTGCTTCTGATCAGCAGTTTATTTTTTAAGTGGGCAGTGATGCAACAGGCTCAAATTAAACCACAGCAGGACTCTGGTGCTGAAAGCAAGCAGCTTTAAAAAGCTCATTGCTTTCATATTAAAGGAGGAATTCAGTCAATTTCAAGTTGTTAAAGCCAAATTTGTATCTATACGAAAAATAGTCTTTAGTTTAAAAAATTGTTTTTTGCACGGGGGGGATTTGTTTTTCACAATCTGCTCACGTCTGAAGAAAAACAAATATGGTGGATATGAGGGAAATAATGGTAATAGTATACATATTAACCTGTCTTGTATATCCAAATGTAATATACTTGCATGCATGTGTACTCTCTCTCTATCTCTCTCTCTCTCTCACACACACACACACACACACACACACACACACACACACACATACACACACGCACACACACGCACACACAGTATTCGGCAAGGTATCTAATTTAGGGCTGCTGTGGCTGATGAGACAGAACTCCTCTATGTGCCTCAGAATAAATGAAGGACAATGGCCACAGAAGATGCAGACAGTCGACCTACAAACACAACTAGTCTCAGCACTTTGCCAATGAGTGCAGCGGTCAGGCAGCAGAGAGGGCTGCTGTGTGTCTTGGGGGAGGTGGGAGGTTGAGGGTTTGGGGGTTTGGCTCTGGACCAATGGCGGCCCAGCGGCTTCAGCTAAAGGTCACATGTTGTGACCTCACACATTCTCACCCTCACCTAGGGCCCGAGGAGAAGTTCTCCATAACAAGACGCACAACCGTCCATCTCAGCTGAACTCTAAAAAACCTCAAAGGAGCTTTAAACGTAGCTGACATGGCCGCTTTTTTTTTCAGCACAATCAAGCAAAGATAATCAAATAAATGAATTGGCTTTGATGCACTGCAGCAACATTCACGTTTGATGTACACTGCGAAATGAAAAATGTCTCTTGGCCTCTGGCGTCTATTGAAAAGTGCCCTTTGTGTGAAAATATTGACTTCCTGGTGTTCATTTATGCCTGCATGCTTGAGAACAGGCGCACATGCAGACTTGCTCACTGCTGGTGTCTGTTGCATGCATGTTGGCTGTATGTTGTGCATCTTGCGCGTGGATCTACATGCACGTGCACGGATGTGTGCATGTATCAAGTCCTGTCACAGTGGGGGCTCGGTGCTGTTTGAGGGCAGGCGGCTGGCCAGAGCGTGTGAAAGCAGATAACCAGGGCGAATTTCATGACGCACACACTTCCTGCTCTCTGAAGTTCTATTAAAGAAGGATGAAAACAAAACACACATCTCAGATGTTTTCTCTCCAAATCAATTTCTACACATTACGCATGCTGAAAAGATCAGTAGCACTTCTCTCATGAACCTTGAAATAGTGGAAAAAAATGATCCATCAGGAGAAACTCATGAGTTTATCTGATAGAAGAAACACGTTGCTTAAAAATCTTTGAGAATGCAGGTTGTTTTTTTAGCTTGTTGTATATTTCAGACCTGAATCCGGAGCATCATTCGTCATAGGTCACGATCTGAAGTGTCTGCTGAAGAGCTTCAGTGTAAATGTTTGAGGTGTCTTTAAGCCATTTTGCTCTCTGAGGTCCCTAATTATACACAATAATACATGAAAAACAGACACAAGAGGAGTGAAAAGGGACTCAGTCCAAAAAACTGCTGCTGGAGCTCTCTGATGAGTCTGTGTTTATGTTTGTTCTGCCACTGCAGAGTAAGAGCTTGCATGCTCAAACCGTCTGGATAAAAATGCCATTCAAGCGGCATTATTTAGCATTAAGGCTACCTACAATAGACCCACCAAGCTGCAAGAAACACCTCTGAGCCTGTACGCCACAGGAAACACATCCCATAGATAGTATATGTCAGAGTTTCAGTTCAAATCACTGCATTTTCTAGAATCACAGCATAAATGTGCAGAGAAAGTATAAAAAATACATATAATTCATAAATAGGCAGCCTGCAGGCACGCAGCTGCCTAAAGTCTTCCTCGTGCCTCTTCATGTTAACCTGACAAGTCTAAGGCTGCTAACATTTTAGCCTTATCTGAGGCATCGTGTTCAGACACCTTCAGTTTACACAGTCTGCCCCAGATGGCATCTCTCAGCACTGTTTTCTTTAGGCCTGTCATCTACAGTAACGTCTTAATTGACGTTTACCTCTGTTCGCCGCTGTCAGCCACCCGGAGTCTGTGTCTGATGAGCAGCCTGGCAGAAGAGTTTCCCAGGCTCCAACTTCAGATAGAAAATTACACCTGAGCGCTTTTGTTTGTTTTAGTTTTTTCTTCTTTTTTTTTTTTTCATTTCGTGTCTTACAATACAATTTTCCCTTCACACGCAGGGTGAATTACAAAATGCTGTAGAAATTGTCAAAGTGTCTAGCGTCTAACTCAACGGCTCATGTTAGTTTAGTGGCCTGGGTGAAATCCTGGCTCTCCCAAATATCTTATCTAAGAAAATAAAATCAAAGTTCAGATAACAGCCCATTTCGCCATTACAGAAGCAAACTATTGAAGGGTTTCCAACTGAATCTCAACACTTTTCTGTACGGCTATAATCCCACATTACTCTGCTCAGAAAGATTCAACATCACAGTCAGGATGTTTCTTCAATATGCTTCCCTCTGGCCTTCCTGTAAAATCATGCAAAACATGCAAATAATGTGGACGTTACTGTGCGCCACATTTTAAAGTGTGAGTTATTTTGTTTGTCCCAGTGGAAACAAAAGCCTGAATGCTTCCAGAGTTAACGTCGTACATCACATGGCGTCTAACCAGCTGTACAAACATGGCATCTTTGGGCATAAAATGGACAATATTATGGAGAAGACCACTTAGGGAGAAGCTTTACATCATTTATCTCCATTCAGCTCAAAGCTAGAAGTCAGTAATCTGTGTTTCCTCAATAAAACATCTTAATATAGCACAATGTACTATTAATGTACTAAACGTCTCTTGTGTAACAGCTAAATGTTATGTCAAAAATATTAAAAATGAACTTTACCAGCTGGCAACTTGCCTGTTAAATGTATGTTTAAACGCTCACCACACACATGCTCTTCATATACATGAGCTCATGAGAGGCTAAATATTGAACTAATGTAATGTATTTTAATGATTACAGCAAAACAGTGTTTAAAGTAATCCTGTGCAGCATTTACAGTGGACACCCGTCATCACGATAGTGTGACTGCATCTCAGAAACATCCAATGCGGTGCAGTGTGGAAACAGTGTAGTGCTGCAGCATTGTATTTTCATTAAAAGGAACGCATGGTGTAAGAATATCTGACCGGCCAGACTGCAGTTTACCGATAATGATACTGAAATTTAAAAGTCAAATTATTTCCAGTCTTCGTGTCCGGTCCCAGAACCAGTTTCTGTGGAGAGTAATACTGTGACATCTGCAAAATGCTAAAAAGGGAGCTAGAATTCAGCTGTAATTCATTTTACAACTATTAATTGTAACTACTGTCAAACTACTTTACACCCTTTACTCAATGGCGTTTTGGTGTTTTCAACACCTTAAAAACACAAAAACAATAAATAAATTGCAACTTGGCAAAGCTTATGCAGGTTTAAGCTTAAAAAATCCTGTTCGGTGTCATCAGTGTTGAACACTGAAGAAACATCAGGTCTGAGCTTTTAAACTTGTGCCTCATGTACAAAATTAACAAAACATTGTGCTCTTTTGCTCTGAGAGAAGTCTTTTCTCATGTTTCACTGTCTGTCAACTTGCTTTTGTCTTCTGTTAAAGCCATCGCTTGAAGGAAATATCAAAATTCAGCAAACAGCAGCTGAAATCTGTAAATCACTGAACCTGCACTTTGCTGGACGTCTGAACTGCCCACACATTTGCTCCTCTGGACTGCAGACAAAAATTTTAAGTTTAATTTTGCACATAAGTTAAATAATAACTCTCAGTGTGCTGTCTCGGTGTTGAATGGATGACCGAGTGAGCAAGTGACATCCAGCAGCCTGGAAAGCAAATCAAACGCTGCCCACCAATAAACAAATGTCAGCTTTTGATTTTACTGCCTAGAAACAGGCCATTCCTCACACAGATAAATGGTGTCATTTACTGCATTTTCCTTGTTATATTGCACATGGCTTGAGATCAACAAGTTTCTGTCCACTCCTTCCAGGCTCAGCTGCTGCCCGTCTCCATCCTGCCAGCAGCAGCTCGTGGTTACCAGCCTATAACTCACCACAACCAGCACCTCCATCGACAGCACGACTTACAAGCTCTGCCTGTTCAGTCGCTGTGAGTCACTCTTCTGCTGGCTGAAGTGTAAAATGTTTACGCCTTATAAAAATATTTCTTTGGATTGCGCTCTTATTAAAACCAGATGTTGCCCATTCCATTTTCTCGGGTGCAAATATAGAGCTGTGTATTTTTTTATTTTTTTTAACTTTAATTTCTAGCATTCGTTTTTCCATCTCAGTGCAAACTATGTGGTCAACCGCTCTGCAGGTTTATTTTTCTGATGATGATGATGAGCAGCTGTTTGAAACAAGCGACTATTAATTACAGATGGATGTAAAGTGAACACAAATGTCTGCATCCCCAAAAACAAATACTGATTGATGCTTTCTTCATTTCTCCAAGTGTTACTCTCACATTCATGTTTTCATTCATATGCTGTGATTTTCCATTTTTGTGCAACGTGTTGTTTTATTGCAATCATTGTGTATTATTATATTATGACATTTATCAGGTTAGAATTTAAATATTTTCAGATTTTTGCAATTTTCGTGTTTTTTTTTTAATAGATACACTGAAATTAGTATCATTCGTGGTTTGTTTCATTTATTCAGGCTGTAATTTTAAAAAAAAAATGTCAATTTTGAGAAAACAAATCATCTTGAAATTATTATTCTTTCATAAGCCACTGTGCTTGCACAAACACTCTTATTTCATTGTAAAAAATAAAAAGTGGCACAGTTAAAGGAGTCAGATGAGAAGCTTGATATCACTCTCTTGTCTGAAAAAGGGAATATGAAGCTATAGCCAGCAGCCTGTTAGTTAGCTTAGCACAAAGACTGGAAACAGGGGGAAAAGGGCTAGTGAGCTCTGTCCAAAGCTAACAAACTCCAGCTAAAAGGACATTTAAATTAATGCATTGCGTCTTGTTTGTTTATCTTGTACAAGAATCAGCTTGTAGGAACACCACATTGTGGTTTTATGGGGGTTAAGTGCCAGACTCTATCATGCATTAACCTCCTGAAGTCGCTGGTTTCCTGCCAACCTCACAGTGGCAACAAGATTAAAGGAGGCTACAGGTTACTGCACCCAGTCAAGAAATAGTTACATCTATTTAAAGTTACAGTTTTTAGACAAAATAAACAAACCTGATAAAACAGCTTTGTTTGTGGTGGTAGGACAATTTTGGTACCTTTGCGCAGAGCTAGGCTCGCTGTCCTTATGCTAAGCTAAGCTAATAGAATGCTAGCTTTAGCTTCACAGTTATTGTTTAGACCCTACGAGGACATATGGAGCTTCTCATTGTACTCTAGGCAAGAAAACAAATAAGCACATTTTCCAAGCTGTTGAACTACTCCTTTAAATAATATCTGGCTCATAATCGATCATTTAGTCTCTGCTACATGGAGGGATCATCCTGGCATTAATGGCTGATCATCTAACCACTCAAACACACACAAGAGTCAAGGAGAGAGAGATAGAAAATATAATATTAAAAGACTGTCATGATTGTTTCTCCTGTTGTGCCACTTGCTGTGTATATTTGTGTATGTGTCAAATAATAAGACAAATATCCTCCAAAAAAATGAATTAGATGAGCAGCAGTGAACAGTGAAATAACAGGTTTACTGGTGATAAAAAGAAAAAAAAGAAGTGAACACTCCACCTGGTGTACCTGGTGGCTCCACTCATCCACCTCTCCCAGCCTACAGCATTTCCAACCCAACAAGAACAGACGGTGTGGAGAGCGACTTATTGGATTGGATCCCACCCAGCAGCGACTTATATGCTCAACCTATATGTCACAGATGGTAGGATTTCAGCGTGGTTGATATAGGAAATCCACTAAGGAGTATTGATCTTTCTAAGATCTGCTCTCTCCGCCTGATCTCCACAGGATCTGAACATCCGCAGAGACCTGTAGGGGAGTGGAGCTGCTGGAATCTCACTCTACCTTCAACGGTTAAAGTTGAGGTAGTGCGATGCAATATTTCCACAAAAATGAATGTCAGAGTCACAAACTTCACCTCAATCTATCACTACATGCTGCAGCACAATAATGATTCAACCTATAATCAGTTGATTACATTTTTTTCTCTGTTTTAAGCAGTCAGAAATCCCGTTAAAGCAAAGTGATGCATGTTACTGTATGTTTTCAAATGGTTAAATAAAGCAGCAGCAGAAGTGGGCAGCTAGCATGACTGGAGCTGCCCACCATGTTTGATCAGAATAAAGAAAAGAATGCCACCTACAGCAGCTCAAAGCAGTAACAACAAGAAACCCCAAAGACATTCACTGTTCACTCGCTGTTTGCTTGCCAGCAGATCTCTGGGCAGATTAAGCTCAAAACCACAACAGTAATAATCAGTTGGAAGCAAAGATGTCGCCAAAATGAAATACAAGAACCTTGCAGATTGAGGTGCACATGACCCAGAGGGGGATTTCTACTTGATACGCCATCCTTTTTTTCAACTGCACATCACCTGATGCACAAAGCACCAACGCCTGCATGCTAATTTAAAGCATCTGCAGTGAAAAGCAACATCCCACATGTCCAATACTATCAATACTCATGCCACAAGTCTTTCATCACGGTATCTGCTGAGGAACAACAATCAGAGCCTAGTTCTGTATCTGTACAGGTGATATCCAGTCCAAAAGTGCACCTGCATGTGGCTGTGAAAAATAGCACCCGATGCTAATGATTATCATGTTAATAAAGAACTTTGTGTTTACCACAGTTCTGTTGTCTTCATGTCTAAAAACAATCATCGTAACCAAATTCTTTGACATTTGATGACAGAGAGCAACTGATTTGGGAGGAGATCTAATCAAATTAAATGAAAAGCGGGCATTAGATAAAGATTTGAGTTACAAATATAGAGCGTTTGCAGGGGAAACAGTTTAGCCGTTCATGTTTGGGTAAAGGTTTGCAATCTCCAGGTGCCCTATAGCCGAAACTCAAAAGTGACACTTGAAAAACAACCTATTTTGTCATAGTTTTCCGTTGATTTCCTGTACAGTTAGCCAGTAATCTGCTGTTAAATTGCACGAGCAGGTTGCCGGAACAAGTGCATAAAGCCCGCTAGCCACCCGTCTCCCTCTGTGTCTCTCTCAGACAGTTTTAATCTCTGGTAAGACAGTCACGTCCAGATTTGTCGTCTGCCGTGTAAACTCTGGTGGAAAGCGACTCGCCGCCTGTGCCTCCAGTCTCCACAGCTCTCCTTCATTACTGCACGCGGTGGGAGAGCCAGAGCTCACGGTGTGGTAATCCCTGCTGGAAGGCGTCACCATATACTGTCATTAATGAAACGGAAGACACACACACACACACACACACACACACACACACACACACACACACACACACACACACACACACACACACACACACACACACACACACACACACACACACACACACACACACACACGCACTTACACAGCCACATGTTAGGATTGGCTGAGAGATGACTGGTTGCAGCAGCAGCAGCATCTTGTAGACCACAGCTGAAGGTTTATATCTCTCTGCAGGGGATGTTATGGTGGCTCAGATTTATCCTCTGTCGTCAGTTATAGGCATGGACTGCTCTTATTTGTTGCTGTTGATGTCATTTATACAGCATGTGTGATACTGCTGTGAGGTCTAATCCTGTTTGCTTAGTTCTGTGTAATGCAATCATCTGCAAAAATGTTTTCGACAGGGATGTCAGCAGTGACTTTCACCTTTGCGTACTGTTCTGTATTCCTCACGGCCTCCTGCAGCTGCAGTTCCCAACTTTTTATGGTTTGTGACCCTCTAAAATGAGGCTAAGACGTCTCCTGACCCCTCTTCACAGGCTTCATGTGTCCAGTAGTTCAGCATTAGAGTGATGGTTGCTTCTCATACTGTTTTATCTGAATTTCAGTGGTCAGTAGCAGTAAAAAATATCCAGTAATTCACAGGAAAAAGCAAAGACTGTGTAGCCGAATTCTCTTTCTGTCAATCATCTCACAAACAGATTCATCCTGTGAATGTTTGATGGGTCCTGCAGTACTGCGGTAAATAGGTTTTACAATGATATTTGTACATTTTAGCAACTATACTGGTTTTAAGGTATAATAGGATTATTTATCAAATGGGATCACAGACTGACTAGTAAGAGGTATTTGTTTATCTTACTGAAGCAGCTCATGTATTATTATTATTATTATTATTATTATTATTATTATTATTATTATTATTATTATTATTATGTATTATTAATAAACACCTGGATGATGTGTGATGGTAAAGTTAATTTAATAAAAGCATATAGTATGAAAAGTATATCATAAAGTATGAAAGCTACATCTGTCAAATGTTAACTTTTTTCTGATTTAATCTCATTCATTCAGTCTTAGTTTCTGTGGGGCCCCCCATGAACCAGCAGAGGGCGCCAGAGATAATTAAATCTATTAAGACAGCAATTCATCTGACAATGAAATCAGGTGGTTTTTACTTCTACTTTAACAAAATTCAGTATCTACTTCTGAAGACTTGCCTCATACACTTAATTAAAATGCAGTAGTTTTTGCAACACTAATAAAAAATAATATACAAATGACTACCTTTATAGAGATACCTTTATCAGATATTCTTGAAATGTGTCAAAATCTTTAGGATTTAAGGTTAATCCTTATTTATGATTAAATTATTTATATTTATTCATCATTGGATCATTATTGTTTTCTTTAACTGCAGTTTTACTGCTCTATATGGTCACAAAACATACTCAATAAAAATCGAGTCAATCATACTCTGACTTATACATCAAGTGTGAAAAAATGGAGTGCAGAAAAAAAAACAACTGCAGCTCCCTCCTTGCTCTTGACGTGACACCAGCACTGTATTCTCCTCAATTTATGAGGTATCATGGTGGGTAATAAAGCGGAAAGGTCAGGGGGGATGTGTTTTTATCCGCTCTAAACCAGCAGGTCAGATTTCCACTTTCCACGCCACAACTCTGTGACTGCAGCTGGTGCCCTTTTGGTTAAAACAATACATTCACCTTGGCCACTCATACATCATATCACCAATTCTCCATCTTATTGGCAATGTCACACAGAGGGCTGGGAGATATTACAGAATAGATTTACTGCACGGGCTCGTCCACAGCCTCAGATATGATATAAACGGTGTGTAATGTAAGCCATACATTATGAATCCAATTTGTTTGGGCGAGATCAGATATTTTGAGTGCGAAATGGATCTACAAGGTGGAGCATCACCCTGAGGCCACTAGATGGCAGCATGCTGGTGAATATGAGGCTGAATACTGCAGTGCAATAATGCAAGTTTTAACATGTTTTCTCCAGATATGATGCATTTACATTAAAACCGCAATGAGAAACTGTGATTTTATCACTCATTAAAACATCAAAACATGATATTTAGATTACACATGAAGGATTGTTCTCTTACGTATTCTTAAAATTAGAAAGGATTCTGCAAGAAAGTCACTGCAAAAAAGCATCTTAGTATAAAAATATCATTGGTATGACAGTAATACTATTTAAAATGGCAAGTACCGTGATGCAGAGGAAGAACAGGCCATTTGTGAAAGATCATGCTGCTTGGTATTTTAGCTCTTATTCAATCAACAGACTAAGCCCCCCTTCACATTACATTTTCCTGATGTCCACAATTATATAATTTGGAATGACTGAATGTTGGGGTCTTTAAACTGAATTACCATTGCTACGACGTCACTTCAGTGCAGACACATGTGGCTTTAGTAAAACACAAGGAAAGCTTTATTCAAGCTTTATTTTGTAAAAGAAAATATGAAGAACAGCTACACCATCAAATACATATGCAGTAAATCTTAAACAGCAGAGAACCTTTGTCTCTGTGGGATATTTTCAGGGCTGTAGTTTGTACTGTTGTTGTGTCAGATTGTGTTATATTGTAAAGTTTTTACCCCATATGGTACGCACACAGGCGATGGGGTGGGGGGGCAAAATATGTGATACACTTAATGCAATCTGCGACAACAACATCATGACATACAGCCACAAAAATGACCATAAAAGTGAACCAGTATCAACAAAAATCTGGTATCATAAATGTTGCAGGGCTGTTGTATGAGATCACATTAGACTGAACAGCTGTTGAAACACAAAGTCTTCCAGTCTGTGAGCAGCCTTCCCTCCAGGCTTATAAATGGCTTAGATGACTGTCACCACAATAACAGGGTAACTGCTGGCCACACATCCAACACATAACTTCTGTAGCTCGTAAAAGCCCATGCAGTTCACACAGTGATACAAATATCACTTAGAAAAAACACTTCTCTGAGGAAGAACTGCAGCTTGCCCAATTAATCTAATTTTCCTTTTGACCCTTTTAACCCTTATTCAGTAAATTGTTAGTTTATTCAAAATGACCTCCCAAAAATAGTGGAAAATGCCCATCACAAGCCCAGAGAGTCCCGGGTGACATCTGTGTTCAAACAGCTTCTCCTACAGCCCAAAAGCCAAAGCATTTGATTTAAAATGCAATAATATGAAAAGGAGAAAAGCTGCAAATTCTCACATTTGAGAAGCTGGAAGCAGCAAATCTTTGGCATTTTTGTTTGATAAGCAACTAAAGTCTACTAACTGATTATCAGCATTCTCGTCAGTATTACTCAGCTAATTGTTTCTGCACTTTTCTGCTGCACTTTTCTGCTTTTACTCTGCATTAGGGGAAACTGCACACACGCACACTTCACACAAGTCCAACTTAATCTATCATAGCGCAAGAACCTCAGTGCACCAGATGGCCGATGAAACGTGTTAAACTTTTCCAAGACAGATGCGTTTTTGCCTCAAGGACACCGTGTATTTAAAGCACGCAATGCAAAGGAGTGGGGACAAGGTGTTATGCAGTTAGGAAGTGCTGATTCTACAAGGGCACAGACACTGTGTGAGGAGGGAGAACGTGTCATATTGATGCATGATTCTACATGGGTGGTGATCATGGGAGAACAGCCCTCTTCCTTTGGAGGAAAAGGCAACAAGCAGATAACATGTAACATTAAAAAGGAGGAAATCCATGTCTTCAACTGCAGTTCTGCACAGATAAACATCAGCAGTTTACAGTACAATGTGCAGCACAGTCAGGAGGTCGTTTCACGGCCACGGGTTATCTAGTGAGATTACTGTAACTGCTACCTTCTTACCGAAACATCTTTGGGTTTCATGCACAGCAGCTGAGGTTCAAGGTGTCCTAATGCTTTTACACGTTTGTATATATTTTGCCACTGTTGGCCTTTTAAGCCTCTGCAGATACAAGGAAGGAGATAATGAATGAGAAAAGGGCGCTTTGTCTTCCTGTGACATAACTTCAAATCACACATGCAGACTTGTATCAGACTGGAGACAGTTAGAGGACACTTTCATAGCAAGTTCAAGCTCAGTTTGGAGGGTTAATTAAATCTTTGCAGGTGAAGTTTAAGGAGGTGAAGGGGCCTAACTTTTAGTTTCAGTTGAATCAAATTAAAAAGGATTAAGTTGCAGTGAACTAATGTGTAATGGAAGTTTTATTTCCACAGCTAGCTTAACGGAACATCATGTCTGATGCTGGATATCAGAATGAAATGTAAAAAGTTTAAGTATGAAAATGTCATGCAAATGTATGAAAATGGGAGATAAAGTTGGATCGCTGCATCCTTAATCATGAATTAACCAGTTATCCACAAGATCATGAGAAATATACCAGCCAACAAAAACACGCATGGGCCCTTTCTGACTTTTGAAATAAAATGTATAACCATGACAAAAAAAAAAAAAAAAGTCAAAATGAACCTGGCTCTTCATCAGTCTGTGTGATTCTGCTTCAGGGCTGCAAGACCTCAGCTGGGGTCTTTTGAGGGAGAACAACAGCAAGACGGTGCGAAAAGAATCTCTATGAACATCTGTCAGGCTCCCGAAAGAGGAAGAAAACTACAAATCAGCCGTTTTTGATCCTGTACAGCAGCCTCTCTCTGTCTGTGTTCGTCTCTTAATCTCTCTCTGTCTGTCTCACTGTCTTGTGTTTAACATCCAAAGGCCAAACTCCAAGAAGTGGAGATAAAAAACAGGAGCTGCGGTGGAAAGGTCCACAAAACCTGTAATGTTACGATAAGAAATATAATAAAATAAAAAAGAAAGTGAAGATTGTTTCAGTCCAAAAACTCAAAGTGATTTAATTTACAATGATGTAAAATGAAGAAAAGACAGAAAAGAGAAAAGACTCACTGGAAAAACTAGACATATAGCAAAGTGGCTGCACTTTTTACTTAAGAAATGACTTAAAAGTAGGGTTGCAGCAGTGTACTGCTTTGACAGTATACATTGATATGAACCATACCATGTGCATTTGCTTATGTGGTATTGAACTCTACCATATTAGTGTTACCAAAAATATATATTTCAGGTTTTTAAGTTTAATGTTGGTCAGGATTTAATATTTAGTGAAATAATAATTAAGAGTTTCTTCAACCAAAAAAAAAAGAAAAACACATTTGTTTTCATTCCTTTAAGGGTCTTTGCAACTGATAATTATGCTAATAGTGATACTATACTATTACTAATAATAATAGTAATATTTTCTGAGTTGCAATCCTATTTCAAACATAATCAGTTATTAAAATTTCATCTGTACATTTTCTGAATTGACTGATTTCAGCTCAAAACAAAAACACATTTATTTTATATAAACAACAAGAACCAAAGCATGGAGACATTTAAGATGTTCTGCTTGAACACTTCTCGTCTTGAAATCTCAGCACGAATGCTGATGGTAATCTTTCGGTCCCACCACACACACACACACACACACACACACACACACACACACACACACACACACACACACACACACACACACACACACACACACACACACACACACACACACACACACACACACACACACACACACACATTCCCTCGCATATTCACGAGCGACTTCCCCGTTTACAGAAGTACACAACTCATGAATGCATGAACACTCTGTCATCAAGCTCCAATAAGCAGAGCTCCAGATGCCTGACATGCCTGCCAAACTTCACCCACGAGTCCAGATCCAGTGCACAGGTGCACTCGCTAACTGACAAAACACAGACATGCAGGTAAGCACGCAGGTAGACACAAATTCATTTACATAGCCCTCATATGCTTCCCAACAACACTTGATGTGGAGAGAAGCAGCAGGGATGATGAAATCCCAGCTGATGCTGTAGATCGCCCGGCCTTAGCGGCAGATGCTCCACTGGGAGACTTTAAGATGATATGTTTAGGCAGGCAGGTGAGAGGTCGCACCTTTCAGGCCGACAGAATTACGCTCGAGAGACCCGTAGGGAAACTAATGAAGATAAGATCTAAAAGATGGATATTCTGGGAAACATAATTAGGTAACAGGGGAGAAAAAGAGCAAGAGTGGAAAGGTGCCGGAGCATAGCTGCAGTTCAGTCAGCTGCTCAGGTCAAACATATTTATTCATTTATTTATGCGAGTACAGAGTTTTGGTTGTAAGGTTGCCACTGTGGTCTGACCAGCTGGTGCAGTTCAAGATGTATGTGTCAATATAAAGAAGAGAGGGTCGCACTCATTATCACTAACAATCATTTGCTCGATCATCCCTGACAACACAGAGTCGCCATCCAGGCTCTGACCTCATCAGTGCCAGCAGCCATATGCCTGCAGCTCTGCACAGAACAAACTGTGGAGTGACGATAATTAACTCCTTTCCCTCCAGGGAGAAATATATAACCTCGCAAAAAGTTGGGATGCTGTGTGAAACTTAAAGGAAAACAAAATGCAGTCAGTTGAAAATCCTTTTGACCTATAGTCAATAGAATACAGTATGAAAACAGGATATTTAACGATCAAACTGAAAATATACACTCACTCTGAATGAAGCTGGGACAGGGGCCTGTTTACCACTGAGTCACATCACCTTTTCTTTAAACACTCAGGTTGGGGAACTGAGAACACTAATTGTTCAAGGTTTCAAAGGGAAATTCTTTCCAGTCTTGCTTGATATACAACTTTAGTTGCTCAACAGTGGAGGGTCTCTGGTGTCTTTTTTTCTTCATAATGCGCTACAGACTTTCAAAGGGAGATAGGTCTGGACATGCACAGTTCCACTACGAAGGCAGGCTCCTGTGCAGAATGAGGCTTGGCATCGTCATCGTCTAGAATAAGCAGAGATGTTCCTGAAGAAGACGTCGTCTGAGTGGCAGCATGTGTTGCACCAAATCCTGTATGTACCTCTGAGCATTAAAAGGTGCTTCACAGAAGTAACTCGTGCCATGGGCACAAACATACCCTCATACATCATAGGCTTTTGAACTTTGTACTGATAACAGTCAGAATGGTCTTTTTCCTCTTAAGCTCAGAGGACACAACGTTCATGATTTCTAAACACTATCTGAAATGTGGACACACTTTTACACTTTGTGTCAGTCCATCTCAGGTGACCTCAGGCCGAACTGAACTGCAATGACTAAATCTAAACCCAGCAAACCAGATGAAAAGCAGCACAGGGGACACTGAAGCTATGCAGTAGATTATGAATGACTTCAATTCTTATTAAATCACAGACATTCGTAATTGCAGCAGACAATCTATGAAGAGCCATGTAGCATTAACAATCAGCAGATGAGGAATCATCAGTGGATATACAGTTAGCAGTGAATATGGCTGAGTGCAGTAGCAGCATAAACCACAGCAGCTGAGCAGCTGATATGTAATTATGATAATAATGACAAACAACCTGTCACATGAACCATTACTTTTGAGCTTAACTATTTATTTAATGTTCAGCTGAATATGAAGAACGTGGGGAAAATGTAAATGTGACAACCTGTTCTGGATGTGGCAACAGGCACGAGGCCAAAATTAGAGAGAGATCACTGTGCATGTCAGATGTGGAAGAAAGCAACATTAGCATCTGTATACTGTAAAAGTAACATACACTTATTAGATATACCTAGCTAAAACTAATGCAGTCTTACTGCAGGGGGATATATTGTAATCAGTTTAGCCCATAACACACAGAAATGACACTCACCAACAGTGATACTCAAACATGAGTCTTATTTGACCCCAATGCATTGTGTTATCAGCTGTATGAAAGCATCATAGTGCATCAACCAACTACATGAACAGACAAATGAGCTCAGTCATGAGAGAGAATTCACAATTATGAACCCCTAATTTCCTCTACGGGGAATTAATAAAGTCTCATCTTATCTTACAGCAAATACTGCACATAAGAAAAAAGCAGCAGCAGCATCAGAGCAGAAAAGAGGCCAACAGCTGGCAGCCACCAACACAGAGACCAGAAGCAGATACAGACAGCAGCATCAGCAACGGTACCGATACTGTACAACAAAGCAAACCAACAGCACAGAGCTCAGACAACTCAACTCAGCAGCTGTGGCAGAAGTACTCAGATCTTTTACTGAAGATCTGAGGTACAAAGATATTAGACTAAAAATAATTAGTACTCATCATGTAGAACGGCAGAATAACATATATCACCAGATCATAATTATTGATGCATTTATGTGTCAGCATCATCTTAAATGTTGCAGCTGGTGAAAGTGGGGCTTAGTTTAAGAAATATATACTGCTGGGAAGCTTAATCCATAATCATTTATCACTTCATTTGTGAATTATGTTGTGTGTTAATAATATGGATTTCAAAGTAACCACGACCGTGTGTGTGAAAAGTATGACATCTCCCACACAGTGGAGTGGAAGTATAAAGGAGTATTAAGAAGAAATACTCAAGTAAAGGAGGCTAAACATGGATGGTACTTAAGTAAATTTACACCACCACTGCAGCTCACAACATGGAAGCACATGCAGCAGAACCTTACTGTGAGGTGTCTTGGAGATGCGTTGCAGCGTCGTTTCCAGGCTGCCCACAATCCTGCAGGAGGACTATTTCCAGCACAGAGTCAGTCTGAAGCGACATTAGCGCTGTCCGCAGGTGAGCTTGCTTATGAAATGCTTCATGGGCGGCGGAAGCTGTAAATGTAGACAGAAATGCTGCAGCACAGTTAGCTAAAGAGCAGCTTTGCGGCCCACGCCGCCATCGCCAGTTTAAACGGACCGCCATGCTGCAAAAGGGTGAGTTAGTTTAAACTGCAGCGCGTGGAGCATATCACGTGAGAGCGTAGCGGTGCACCTGAGCTGTCCCGCGTCTCGCGTTTAGAGTGGCATTATCTTGTTTTTCTGACATGATACAACCTTTTATAACATGCTTGTCCTAAGTTTTGAACAGAACTGATTATTGATCCACAGCTATAGACCAAAAGTTTATGTGGGGCAGTTTGTTTGGTTAAGAAGGACACTGATGTACGGTACATTTTAAAGCAGTACAGAACAACAGTTCTTTCAGGTAATTCAATGTGTCTTTTGTATTAAGTTGTTTTAAAAGAAGAGTTTTTTTAATAATATTTCTACCAGTTATGCTATAATCAATTATCTAACTCTTTTAGAAGTTACTTTAATCACAAAACTAATGACCTTTTGTTACATTTCCATTAACTGAAAATTGGCAAATCATTCAATAGATATTTCACTGATTTGCTGTATTCAAAATATTATTTGTCACATATATTTTATTGAAAATATGTTACGAAATGTGGCATCATCAATCAGATGTGAACTAACAACCTTCACATTACAGCCACCACTTCATTAATATTAAAAAATTACTCAACTGTACTTCGGAAAAGTTGCATAGAGTGTGCATAGAAAGTGTCCAAGTTTACCTGAAAACACAGTCCTAGGTTACAACATTAAAATGATGCTTACACATGAATCCATCAATAATCATAAATCAGTAATGAAATACACAAATTCAGATGACTTTGTTGACCATTAAATGTAAATAAAATGGAAATTCATCTGTGGCACTGACATATGGGACAACACACACCATACAAGGTGTCATAACCATCACAATGATGTATAATTCACAGCAGCACTTAATGAATGAATGACATTATAATAGGTGATGGTGTTGGTTGCAGAATACCATAAAGAACATGGAGGATGTACTGGCAGTAGGAGGCACAGTTCATGTCCTGCAGGCAGGTGACCTGGGCCATATCGTCTGCAGATATGGGAGAGGTCACTGCTGCTCCACTGCACTCCATTTATGTATACTTAGACCAACAGGGGAGACAGTAGTCCGAAAGGATGAGGTTGATGCAGACACGCTGGGGTCGTTTTCTCAGGAAGTCCCCGACCCAAAGGACCGGACTGCAGGTGTTCACATCACACAGGTGCTTTAAGAGGAGGTGGGGCCGCACTGTATTAACAGAGAAGTCCATAAAAAGAAGGCAGATGCAAGTGTTGGCTTTGTTTGATGATGGTGGACTTCATCCAAGCAATGAGTGCAGCATCTTAGCTCATAAATTCAGCTGTTTGAGGTGAGACGTCTTTACACATTAAACACTCCATATGTTTGCTAAGTAGAGATGTGATGGTCTGAAGTCATCAAAAGATTTGGCATGAGGTGTTTTTGCTACAGGGATGATGGCCTTTGTGTTCCAGGCCTGGCAGACAAAGCTTGAGTGGAGGAATATTTGGAGCAGTAGGTTTTAGCACCTTCCCTTGAGTCTACCTGGGCCAGGGTCCTTGCGGGGGTTGACCCTCTGAAACACAGAGACGACCTCCCTCTTCTGTAGGATTATAGGGCATGGAGACATTCGGTTTCTGCTGCCTGCCCATCATTTTGTTCAATTCAGTTCTCAGCTTCTCCTCAACTTTGTTCTCATAGTCTGTCTGTGCTTTGTTTTGCCTGCAGAAAGGATGGTCAAAGCAAACACTCAGCTCCTCCACTGAGTCATTTATCCAGGCCTGTATATGCCGAACAGCCGGTTTAGCCCTGTTCAGTAACTAACGATACTTTGGTAAGAGGTGGGTAACATTATAATCTGACTGTCCTGGATACATTGTACACATTAAAGCATTAATCCAGAGTTTTGTTCAGACTCGTCGGGCATGTTACATATAGTTCAAAATTTGGCAAGGAAACGTCAGCCTCAAAGTCGGCCAACAGGGTCATCATCTGAATCATGCTTGTTATAGCTGGAGACCATGACTATGAGATCAGCAGTATTACCAGAATTATTGTGATCTGTCTGAACTACAATTCTGTACGCAATTTCGTTAAATGAGTAACAAAATTAGCGTTTTAAGTATATTTTGATGCCAATGCTTTTATACTTTTACTTACATTTTGAATGCAGGGTTTTTATCCTTTTTTATACTGTGGTATTATTACTTTAACTTAAGTAAAAAAAAAAAAAAAAAAAACTTCCTTGATAGGTGAGGAAATTATTATTAGCTTATTTTTTTTCAAGTAAAATCACATCCATTCATTTTGCCAAAAGGGCTTGCTCCACCTATTTGGCTTCATGCCAGAAGAATTAGCTCCCAGGCTGAAAAAGCAGTCATTAGAACAGTACAGTATTTCAAAACGTTCGGAAAAAGCTCATATTATGCAAATGGCAGCAACACATCAGGTACTATTGATGCTCCAAGCTAGCGATGCAAACCTGTGTCAGTCAGGTGGCGCCAAAAGGGCTTGCTCCACCTATTTGGCTTTACGTCAGAAGAATTAGCTCCCAGGCTGAAAAAGCAGTCATTAGAACAATACAGTATTTCAAAAGGTTTGGAAAAAGCTCATGATTGTGCAAATGGCAGTGGCACATCAGGTGCTATTGATGCTCCAAGCTAGCAATGCAAACCTGTACATCTCTTATCTATTTTCTGAAAAACTGGGAAAAGTGATGGTAATAGTGGCTCAATATTGACATTACAATGACACAAATATCTGTCCAGTATAGGATTTCATTATATGAGCTGATACCTAGTAGTCATATCATGTCTTTTATGTGCTGTGTTCAATTTGCAGATGAGCAGAGATTTCAATCGAAAGCAAAAATGTGAAAAATGTGATGGTTGCAGCTTCTGGGTCTTCTGTGATAGTGACTGAAAAACTTTTGGTCCAGGACAGTTGGTCAGACAAAACAAGCAATCCTCATATGTCAGACTGAACTTTGGGAAAATGTCATTGGTTGTGTTTCTGCTTGACATCCATCCATCCATTTTCTATACCGCCTATCCCTTTCGGGGTTGCAGGGGGGGCTGGAGCCTATCCCAGCTGTCAACAGGCGAGTGGCGGGGTACACCCTGGACCGGTCGCCAGTCGATCGCAGGGCAACATATACAGACAAACAACCATTCACACTCACACTAACACCTAGGGGGGAATTTAGAGTCACCAATTAACCTAATGAGCATGTTTTTGGTCTGTGGGAGGAAGCCGGAGTACCTGGAGAGAACCCACGCATGCACAGGAAGAACATGCAAACTTCACACAGAAAGGCCCCGCCCGGGGATTGAACCGGCAACCTTCTTGCTGTGAGGCACACGCACTACCTGCTGTGCCACCATGCTGCCACTGCTTGACATTTTACAGGCTAAATGATGAACCAAGAAAATAATCATTTGTTGCAGCCCTTGACTGATAAGATAGATAGATGTCTATATACATTTGTACAGGTTATTAAAAATAGTAAATGCTAAAAGAAATCTACTGCCATAAAAAAGTACTGAGAATACTATTGCACCCGAATAAAAAAGTATTGCACCTGGGAAATACTGGGTCTATGTAAGTGCACAATATATAACCTACAGTTTATAAGTACACAGTATACGGTTGCCGATATGGATAATAAATAGTGTTGTTGCACAGCTGAGAGAAGTATCCAACTTTAGAAATTTAGAGATTGCACCAGGTGAAATGGATAAATGTGAGCAGATATTAGCAATAGAGCATATGAACAGTAGCCTTGAACAGTAGTGCAAAATCAGAAACAGGTTTATGATGTAGAGATTAAGAAAGAAGGACAGTGTCCACACAGTGCTACATCACATGATGCTGGAGTTAAATAGTCTGACAGATGTAGGAACAAAGGACCTGCGGTAGCGTTCTTTCTTACAGACTGGATACAGCAGTCTGCTACTGAAGGAGCTGCTTAAGGCCCCCACCATCTCATGCAGGGGGTGGGATGGGTTCTCCATGATCGATGTCAGCTTGGCTAACATCATCTTCTCACCCACTTCCTCGATGGTGTCCAGAGGGCAGTCCAGGACAAAGCCAGCTCTCCTGACCAGGTTGTTAAGTCTTTTCCTGTCCCTCTCAGAACTCCCACAGCCCCAGCAGACCGCTGCATAGAAACTGCAGATGCCACCACAGAATGTTTTTAACAATGTCCTACAAACTCCAAAGGACCTCAGTCTTCTGAGCAGGTGCAGACGACTTTGGCCCCTCCTGTACAGGGCATCTGTGTTGTTTGTCCAGTCCAATTTGTTGTTGAGGTGAACACCCAGGTATTTGTAATCTCCCACAATCTCAATGTCCGAGCCCTGGATGTTGGCTAGATGTCTAGATAATGGTGGACTTCATCCAAGCAATGAGTGCAGCATCTTAGCTCATAAATTCAGCTATTTGAGGTGAGAGGTCTTTACACATTAAACACTCCATACATTTGCTAAGTAGAGATGTGATAGTCTGAAGTCATTAAAAGATTTGGCATGAGGCGTTTTGCTACAGGGATGATGGTCTTTGTGTTCCAGGCCTGGTGGACAAAGCTTGAGTTGAGGAATATTTGGAGTTAATAATTGATCTGCTGATGCTCAACCTTGGACATATCATCAGTGTTGTTTCCTAGAGTCACTGGGTGTTTCGGTTCTTACAAAAGACACCCTCCTCACAGGCGACCCGACTGAGGCCGATCAGACCCTGGCCTGTGTCCAAGTGGCATGCTGTACTACTGCCCCCACTGGTCACCCTTCTTCAACCAGAGCCATCTGGAGGCTTTTTCTGCTGCCTCCATGTTGTTGTTTATGGCTCTTCTTCAGTGGGCACCTCTTATGCCCAGTGTACCTTAGGCCTTGCTCAGGGAGTGACTAGTGAATCCCCGACTGCCCACCTCCACTGGCATACACCTAGTCCTCCACCTGTTCCTCCGACAATCCTCCACCAGCTCCTGGTACTTCTCCCTCTTCTTTTGTGTGCGTCCTCCATCCTCTCCTACCAGGGAACGGTTGACTCCAGCAAGAGTTGTTTTGTGGTCTCTGAGACCACGATGATGTCACGTCTCAAACTGGACTGGGTGATGTGTGGTGGAATTTTCAGCTGCCTCTCCAGGTCAACTGTCATCACCCAGTCTCGGGCCGTAGAGAGCACACCAGCAGAACAGTTCTTGATTGTTTTCTCCGGCCTTTGTCCTTACTTGACAAAGTAAATGGCCTTTGCTGTGGCTTGGATGTATCGGCTTTCCTTGATCCCCTTGCTGATTGTGTCAGCGATGGATTTGAGTACCTGGTTGTACCTTTCCCTCCTGCTGGCAGTGTCGTATCTGGTCACTGTTAGGCTCCCAAGTCCGGCTCTGCCTTGCGCCACTGTTCCAGGGATGACCTTGTGCTTCAGTTGAGTTTCAGCTTGCTGGACTGTCTCGGCTGCCCTCCACTTTCTCCCTGTCCTCACAACAATCCCTGCCCCAGACACTTTGGCATCTCTAGATCCCAAGTACTGCAGATGTTCCCACACCCGTGCCACGATGCACTCTTCCCTGACTGAGCTGAAAGGGAGCCTGAGCTTGTTGGTGCTCCCATACAGCACAATGTTTCTAAGGCTGCGTGACAATCCCAGCCTTCTGTGTAGATAGCTACTCACCCTTTGCTCGAAGCCTTCTACCACAGTCATGGGAACCTCATAGATGAACAGAGGCCAGACCCATGCCTTGAATCTTCCAGGGAGCCCAGACTTGTCCACTGCTCTCTGCTAGCCCTCCAGTTCTGCACTAGTTGCCTTGATGGAATCTCTGTCATTCAGACTGCAGTTGAAGACCTTCCCCAGGCTCTTCACTGGCTTCTCAGTGACAGACAGGATCTGGTGTTCTCCCAGCCTGAAGCGGAATTTGTCTGTGACTTTCCCCTTCTTTAGAACCAAGGACTTTGCAGGTTTGAAACTCATGCGTGCCCATGTCATGAGCCTCTCCGACCTCTGGAGGATTCACTTAGCTCCCGGTACAGCTGTTGTTGTCACTTTAAGGTCATCCATGAAGGCTCTGATGGGAGGTTGCCTTACTCCAGACTCACTGAGGGGGCCTCTGCATTCTGTTTCAGCTGCCTTGACCAGCATGTTCATTGCTTGCTTTAACCAGAAAAAAATCCATTCACCAGTTACCTGTAACACTATTTTTCCATGTTTGAGTTTGATGATTTTGGCCCACTGTTTGTCTATGAAATCAGGGGTAAATGTCCAAGTCAAGTTGCAGCATCATCAGAAAACATCATCAGTCCACCATCCAAAGGTAAGCCTGCCACATCTGCATATCAGTGCTGATACTGTACAATCTGCAACCAAATCTGGAGCAAGCATCATTGTGTAATGTGTGTCACGTGTGCATGTTTCTGTGTGTGCCAGAAGCCACGGAGTCAGTATCTTGGTGAAAGGTCAGTCAGGTGGTGCCAAAAGGGCTTGCTCCACCTATTTGGCTTTACGCCAGAAGAATTAGCTCCCAGGCTGAAAAAGCAGTCATTTGAACAGTACAGTATTTCAAAACGTTTGGAAAAAGCTCATGATTGTGCAAATGGCAGTGGCACATCAGGTACTATTGATGCTCCAAGCTAGCAATGCAAACCTGTACATCTCTTATCTATTTTCTGAAAAACTGGGAAAAGTGATGGTAATAGTGGCTCAATATTGACATTACAATGACACAAATATCTGTCATATCTGTCTATTATGGGATTTCATTATATGAGCTGATACCTAGTAGTCATATGATGTCTTTTATGTGCTGTGTTCAATTTGAAAAATGTGATGGTTGCAGCTTCTGGGTCTTCTGTGATAGTGACTGAAAAACTTTTGGTTCAGGACAGTTGGTCAGACAAAACAAGCAATCCTCATATGTCAGACTGAACTTTGGGAAAAATGTCATTGGTGTGTTTCACCACTGCTTGACATTTTACAGGCTAAATGATGAACCAAGAAAATAATTGTTCATTGCAGCCTTTGACTGATAAGATAAGATAAGATAAGATAAGATAAGATAAGATAAGATAAGATAAGATAAGATAAGATGTAACTTTATTAATCCCCCCACCAGGGAAATTTGGGTGTGACAGACAGCAAGCAATAGTTGCAGGAAAGGAATAAAAGATACAAAATAGAAAATCCATTATATATTGCACACACATATCTATCTATCTATCTATCTATCTATCTATCTATCTATCTATCTATCTATCTATCTATCTATCTATCTATCTATCTATCTATCTATCTATCTATCTATATTTTTTATAATTGCACATGGTAAAATACGGATAATGAAGTACAGTGTTTTGCACTATTTCACAGTAGATAAAACATCTGTAACACAGTTGGAGAAATATCTAAATGTAGGCTCAGTACGTAGAAACAAATATGTAGTATTGCACAGATATTGCATGGGTGTAATATCAAGATGTGAAAACGTCAATCACATAGTAGAGAAAACACATAAATCACACAGTTGTGAGTTAGATTTATTTAATTGTGAGGCAAATCATTTAATAGTTTTTATTCTTTTCTTAAAATTTAAATTGAGTTAAAGCTGAATCAATTTGGACTGAATTCAGAATAACGGCAGAGGAGAATGAACCTGGCGGCGTTAGGACCCGGAGCTCACCTTCCTGAGGGAGAGGGCGTAGGCTCAGTCAGCCGGCAGAAGAGGAAGGTGCCGCCACTGCCGAGCTGCTCGCGCACAACCGCGAGGTACTGACAGCAGCGCGAGCGATGCGAGTCAAGGGTCGCGAGGAAACAGCCTAAATAAAAACACTACGGCCGAGTATCGTCTTGTTTCATCAGCGCAAACAGAAACACAGAGAGCATGTCGGTGCTAGCTCTGCAAGAGTACGAATTCGAGAGACAGTTCAACGAGGACGAAGCCATCCGATGGATGCAGGAGAACTGGTAAGGCTCCATGGCGATGTAACGGTAGCGACTCGATTTTAATCCCGGTAAACGCGCATTCCGCGCGGTGTGTACGTGTCGAATGTGAACGGGAGGCTGCAAAGGCGCACATGTATCAGCCTCTCTCGCCGGGATTAAACCTCGCAGTATTCTGTTATATCAGCCTGTCTGTCAACATCCGCACATTGCCGCTCGTGCCTCTTAAAACGAGCAAATTGACGCAGGCCGCGTGTGAAAGCGATGCGCCGCCACACTTCACCCTGACACCCCGCTGGTGTATTATCCATCTCTCCACTCGTCGGATTTGTCCTTGATTTCCTGTGATTTCTTCTCCCGGCGTCAGTTACCGCGATACTGCTGTAAAGGTCATCCATGGCTACAGCTGCCTCACCCGTTGAGACAGTGATTGGCCCAGTAGCATACTGAACCGAGCCTGGCCCCGGGCTGGTGAACTACAGCCCCTCAGTCTGCCTCTGAAGAGATGGTCTTACTGTTATTTTAGGAAAAGTAGGCTGTAATACAGGCTTTTTGACAGACTGCAGATATTGTGTAGTACAGGAGAAGGTAAGGGGAAAATACTGCATGTTACTGTCAGTTCATTCAAAACAGTACTCTCCAAATTAACAGTTGTTTTCATCATTGATTCATCTTTCCATTATCATTTAACATTAGGCATCAAAGTAGCCTATCAGGAAGAATATGAACATGCCTTCAAACATCTTAGTTTAGTCCAACCAGCAACCCCAAACCCAAAGATTTTTCATTTTCTGCAACGATAGGAAACAGGAAGTAGTAAATCCAAACATAAGAGATGCTGGAATCAGAAAGTGTTTGGTGTTTTTGCTTAGAAAATGACTGAAACCATGAATCAATCAGTCATCAGAGTCTGATTTTCAGTCTAAAGCTCATGGAGTTTTTTCATTGACTTTTAACTGATTGATTACTAAACTAGCTCTAGCTGAGTAGCTGAGTAACATATTTCATGAAGCCACCTTGGAGCAACTCTAACTGAAAACTAATTGAAGAACTGCCATTGTTTGCCCAGGGCTGTGTCTGCAAGGCTTTACGCAAACCACGACATCACCCGACTCTGATATTTCACTGTTTCACTGCTGCTGGTGTTAAGCAAACATTGCTGTATGCATGATTGTGTGCATTGATACATCTCCTATGAATAAGCCCTGTGCAGGTCCAGTGCAGCTACCCGCTGTGTGAACTCACTGAAGGGTCAATACCGTTCAGGTCCACGCCAGGTTGAGCAAGAAATGGTTCTAAGCAAAACAAAATGAGTCACGCGTAAAGTTAGCATAGGCTTCATTAAGCATTCAGTGGCACTGGGTTTGTGAAAAAGCAGCACACGGTGAGCGGGAGGCATTCGTCTGGCTTCTGTCTGAGCTGCCAGTAGGAAAAAAGTCACATTTAGCAAATTATTTTTAACACAAATTTGGATTGAGTAGAGCTCTTGAAGGCAGTCTTGTTTGTATTCCTTGAAATGGAACGTGTGTGTGAGAGTGTGTGAGGCAGAGACAGCATGGGAGCAGTGTGTAGGAGCTGTCCTTACCCTGGTACTGACAACCAGCCAATAACGTTCATCTTCTGATGTCTGCTGACAGAGCATTAGCCAATCACATCGCAGCTGATCTGTGCTGACTTCTCTCTGCTGCTCCTGTAGTGGAGGATGTCAGACTGGGCCAGTGCACATGGCTGGTAGAGACAACAAGTGCAGAAAATGGGATTTGATAGGTTGTTTATTACATTCGTTAAGGGAGCATCTGACTAAGCCTGACATGTTTTTACGACTTACAAAAAAAGATGAGAATAAACTAGTTTGAAGCTAATCGCCATGCAAAATAGAAGAAATCTGAAGCTGTTGTTGAACAGTTTTGTTGAAAACCAACTGCAGTGCCTTTTCCACATGCAGTGACATTAATCCCAGATATGCACACCACACCTTTATTCATTCATTCATTCATTCATTCATTTATTTATTTATTTATTTATTTAAATTAACCTGAGGTAATGCCCCTTCAGCAAAGCTGCACAAGGGTCTGAAATTAATGTCAACTGAGCCAAGTACACTTCAGTTAGATTTTGGCTGAGAAGGGGCCACTTAGCACGAGGTTTGGGTGTAAAGATTTAACAGTTAATTTAAAAAAAGAATAAGAATATGATGAAAGCGGCACACACCCACATTTTCAGCTCATTTAAGCCGCCGCAAACAGTGTTTTGTAATAACTGGCAGCGTATTTTGTGAATGAGTGTGAGTGAATAAATTGTTTTATTGATAGTGCTACAGTAATTGATACACTCCCGTGTGCTGGCTCCAGCCCATCACTTTGTAAACACCGCACATGTGCACAGAAGTAGGCCAAAGTTCAGTCCAAACTACCTTTGCACTTAACGCCCCAGTCGATGATGTCACAGCAGGTGGGTCACCTCTCACCACTTATGAGAAATGCCTGCTGTGACATCACTGATTGGGCTGAGGCCAGAGTTGCAACAAGCCTGAAACAATGGCAGCGTTCAGTGTTGAAAGTGAATGATTTTCCCTTGACACACCTCCTGAAATCTGATGTTTAAAAAAAGTGCTAACCAGATATGAAAAATGCTGTCAGCAGCAGGATTTATGTGTAAGATTAAAAGCCCACGTTCAGGTTTTGAAATATTCATCTATCACTGTGGAGGCAGAGCTTATCACCAGAGATGGAGGATCTGAGCTGATAAATGACGACGAAGGAAGCTATTCAGACATCAGAGGTAAGACAAATTTGTGATATTTTCAAGTTTGGATGTCACCAGGTCTGAAATCTAACTTTAGCATTTGTTACTGTAGCTGTTTCAGAAAAGTGGGACATGGATTGCGTTTGCTTGACCAAGCAGTGATTACAGTAAATCAGCATACAGAGGCACTAGGCTGTTGTATTCAGCACCAGTGATGATGCAGCGATGATTAGTTTCCTGTTTCAGTCGAGCAGTACAAGTTTTTAGGGGCTGATTCGGCTAGATTATCCATTTTAGCACTAGCTGAAATAAGCAGCAGACTACTGCTGCTCTTAGCAAGGTTTTATTGTCACCGTCTAAAGAGGAAAAACTTTTTTGCTGTTTGTTGGTGTTTGTTTTCAGTGCAGCTCACTTTTCATCACTTTTAATGGTGATGCATGCAAAGTAAGATGTTTTGAATGGAATTTCCTGCACAGACAGTCTGTAGCTAAAGCGCTGCATGTGTTTCAGAACAGACATTTCTGTGGACACTGTAAATACACTGTGTGTACATGTCATTGTTTTGCAGGGATGAATGGAGACTGGTACACTGATCTGATGTGTTCCCTTGAGACTGGCGGCAGACAGTTCAGCATTGTGAAGAAAGGACAATTAACAGCTAGCTGGAAGAAGATGAGGAAAAGGAAGAGGAAGGAGTGGACATGGACCTAGATGTTGTTTTTAACGACCACATGAGCATTTCCCGCCTATAACAAACATTATGAATGTGCCATCAACGCAGATAGATATGCATATAGTGCATGCATTCATTTCCACAACGCAGACAACATGGCAGAGGTGACACAGTTTGCCAGACTTGATGTTGCTCTTGAAATAGTGCACAGCCAGCAGTTGCAATAAATGTGTAAAAAATAATATTTCCAACCAAATATCACAGCAGTTTCTGCATATGGAATTAGAAAGGTGGAAAAAAAAACTTACATCTGATACTGCTGTCGTCAGTGCTTTGCTGTTATTTTAGAGGTGTCAGCAGCATCACACAGCACCTGGGACCTGAGAGTCAAAGTGCAAAGTGAAGTCAGGTACATCTGAACAATGGCGTGTCAGCTGCACGCTCTGCTCAACACATATCCTTCAACTGTACGGCTGATCAAGAAAAGACCCGCCCTGCTACAGATAAGATAGAGTGGATAGTGCTGGAATAGCTTGCTCGGCGACTTGATATGATAATTTTAGCCTGATAGAGAAAGTTTGCTTTACTTATCACAGGAACTTGAGTCCTGGGATTCTGCAGAATTAAGATAATCCAGCCAGTAGTTTTTGGTTTACTGTCACCACCCCACTTTTCTTTTGGCATGAAGTCCATGACTCCTATGTTTTATTTTTACATTTTTTTTTTGCAGTCAGACTTCCTATTAAGAAACGCATATTCACCATTACCTAGTTTCTTATTAGCATGCATATTAGTAGCATATTGGTGTTTTGTTAGTCATTATAAAGCACTTATGAATGGCTTATTCTGGGGGTCAGGGTTATTAAATGTTATCTCTAGGTTATTAAGATCATAATTCATGTTCAGCTCACTATCAATAAGAAGTAATTAGAAATTTATTGAGGGAAAGCTTATGAGAATAGAGAGAATATGATCATGCAGAATAAGACATGCTGCTAATATGCAAGCTAAAAAGCAGCTAGTCAATGATGAATATGTGTACCTTAATATAAATGTTACCTTTTCTTCTTCTTCTTTGCATTTTCCTTAAACTTTGCATCTTAAATTCACTTAAAGTATAAAATACACTGATTTGCATTTGGCTCATGCACATTTTTTTTCTGTCCTATTCCACTTTATTGCATGCATTTATTAACAGTTACAGGCATGGTGCGTTTTTATTTCCAAAGTGGGTCATCTTGTATGAAATACTAGTTTTACATATGTACTTTGAGCATTTTTTCTAAATAAAGGGTGTTAAACCTCTAATATATAAACACTGGTGTACTTGTCGTTTCCTTTCAAATTACATTAGTGATGCATTAACAGTTTGTTGATGTGGGGAGGTGGCGGTGTTGTGGCTATTAGAGTTCTGACATCTGGCATGTTGCTTTATGAACACTGAGACCTTATCGTCTGCTTCATGCATAGCTGCTTACAGCTTGCTGTCATCAGTATAGCACTAACAAGCCAGTGAATGATGTTGAGAAATAACAGGATTTAAAGCCATTCGTTGAACTGCTCACTGTGTGACGTGTTGGAAAAATGTCATTGAAAATAATCACATTAAAATGATCGAATATCAGACTGTTGTGTAACGTTCTGCTGAGGATTATCTATATCAAACAGCATTTGCATTGTGTAAGTGCATTTGGGATCTGTGTTTTTCCCTCTATAGTAATGCATTTGATGTGATTGTGATGTGTGAAGGGTAAAGTCTGCTGCGGTTTAGAAATGCCCTGTTTTGCATTAAGACTGCCATGTTTTGCAGTGCGACCTTACTGTCCAAAAGAGAGCTCTTATCCTGCTGTATACACACATCTTTAACCTGCTGACTCACTCTGGACCCTCACAGACGTCATCGCTCGTCATTACCATGCAGGTTGCTTGGAATCTGTGTTCTCTGTTTCTGAAAAGCCTCTGGGGTAGATAGCATCCCTGAGGCTCTCGCCGCTTTTGATGGATCTCTTGTGGTTTTGCCCTGGACTGATAACAAGGGACGCAGAGTCTGAGAATGATGCAGTGAGAATGAGCAATGAAACCTTTGCTGCGGTCTGTTTTGTGTTCTCTCTGTTAATATTTATTCCGTCTGTTTATATAATTCAGCAGCTCGACTCCTTTTACCATCACATTTTAAATACTGCTGTTGGTCAAAATGAGATTTTTCATACTTTTGAAGGCTCCATAAGGGATATACCAGGACAGGAGCTTTGTTCTCATGGTGGTGTACATCCAGCTTATCATGGCTAATCAGTTGCTTTTTGTTTCAGAAGTATCGTAGCTCATTGAGTAGTCTTGAAGGTCAGGTTTCTATGATGAGTTGAGGAGATAAGTCTCTTCCTTTCCGAGTCTCATATTACTTATTAGGAGTCCAACCTGTTGTCTGAGTTCCTGAGCCCTGCTCTTGGATGGATCAGACCGATACACTCGTCTTGAATTTGGCATCAGGGTATCATTTCAGTGGTCATCACATCGCTGAGGAATTGCTGACTTACAGTGGCTTCCACTGAGTAGAAACAATGAAATAATACATTTCCAGATGCCTGCATCACTGGCAAGCAACTAACTAAGCTATAATTCAAAGCTACAGTGCAGAAGATGTAGGAGAGGGGGCTGCGGTTAATGAGAGGCCATTTCAGGATGCTTATTAAAGAAATTATTTTTCAGGTGTCAGTTTTTTATTTTGTGCTAAATCAAATGTAACAAAACAAATGAAAGCAAACAATGACATCTATAATTTTGCTAAATGAAGAAAAGAAATAATTATTCCCGAGTGCAACCCTTGAAGCTCCTCTTGATGGTCATACAGTTAAATGTACAAAGTCTTGGTTCTGCATGCTGCTGCCATTTTAATAGGAACAACGCACGATGATGCTGATGATTTCTGACCATGTTAACCCAGAGTTCACCCCAGGCTTGATGTCTGCGAGGCTGCTCTCCTTCTCACGACTGTTGAGGCCAGAGATGAAGATGTGGGCTGGCTTCTCAGGAATTGAGGTCTGCCTGGAGTGTCGCTGCGCTCTGGTTTCATGTTCAGATTTCATCCTACTGTCAAGGAAAAGCTTAGATGCAAGGAAAGGAAAGAGCAGTTCATTGTATAGTTAATTGGCCAAGTATGTGTGTACATAGAAGGAATTTGACTCCCAACAATCCCCAGCTAACACCAAAATATCTTCTTCAAGAATTTCCAGGATTTTCATTTTTGCCTGGTTTTTAAAAATATTTTGAAACCTGCAGTGTGCACATTGGTCTTGTTCTTCTCTGCTGTAGCAGTGCTTTGCAGCTTGTCTTGGCACATTATCTCCATCAGCTTTCAAGTGGAAGGGCATGGCTTGCATGCAGTACATAATTGCATTACTGCCCCTCTCCATTGTGCTTGACCTGTATATGTGTGCCATTATTTGATGCTTATAGAGCAGAAGATGGAAACATGATGGACCTGCTCATCAAAACATTAGTCCATAGCTTCACCAGTGCTCAGAACTCTGCAGAGTAACCACTGCTGGATTTAGGTAACATGGACATTTCCACTAGCGCGGCTTGACTCGACTCTACTAGAAGCGATACTATATGTGTGACGTCAACAGCCTGTCGGCCACTGATTGGCCAGAGAGTGTCGTCAAGGGTCTGCGACGTCCAACACCGGAAAAACAATCCCGCCCCCTCCATTGTAACGCCGGGCAACAGCAACCGCTGACTTAATTCTTTATTCTCACTCGAGGGAAATGGCTGCTCGTAAAATATCACTGTGATCCGTCGACGAGGTCCAGACTTTTCTGGGTTTGTGTGTGACAAAAAGCCACAAACCAAGCAGCAAATACAACATCGCCTCGATGTCCTCCATTGTTTGTCGGCTCTGTTTGCGTCGCGTACAAATTGATGTCATGGCAGTTTCGCGCAGCCGTGGTATGACGACCCCGCCTACGTTGAGGAGGTACTATGAAGTACTCAATTGTAATGGAAACTCAACCAAACCAAGTAGAGTAGAGTAGAACTGAGTCGAGTAGAGCTGGAACTGTGTAATGGAAATGCGCCATAAGTGTACTTACAGCTTGTCCTGGCTTCTATCACTGTATCTTGTGAAAAGATAAGCAGTGACTGCCTTTGCAAGCTTTAGAGAAAAAGATGTGTTGAACACAGATGTAAGTAAGGAGATGTGATAAAGGTGCATTGATTCGGTGAAAATCTGTACGTTGCGCTTATGCTGTTGAGTGCTATTCAATGCAATCTTCCTACAAGCCATTAGCCTCACTGCTCAAAATAAGCAGGACTCAAGATGTTCTTAAGTACTTAACAGGCTGAAATAATTATCACTCATGAAAAGTACTCTTCTCTTTTCTGAATGGGTAAATTGTCCATCTAACATCACATTTTTCCAGGAATCGAATGTTATTATTATTATTATTATGTTTAATAAAAGTATTGACATATGAGAATAATATTCCATCTAGTTTGTACCAGACTTTCAGTGGGCAGGCAGACGAGATTGTACACTTTTCTTACCTCCGCTGCCTCACAAGTGGCCAGCCAGCAGGCAAGCTAGCAGATTTTCTGTGATTTCAGAGTAAGACAGCTTTTTTTACCAATGGTGGAGAACTGCTTCTCAGATGCTTTGGTTTCATGATTGGCCAGTCAGGACGGCCTTGCTTGCTAGTGTCCACCAACAAAACATTACCGTAGTTTACTGCTAAATCAAAAAGGCATGCAAAACGTCAAGCTGATTGGGATTCTTTAGAGCGCCCTCTACTGGATCACAAGGTGAAGAATTCAAACTGTGTGTTGTGCTTATACGCTGTGAATTTGAACAGGTCATTATAGTTTGGATATTAACATTTCCCCCACGTTTGAGCAAATGTGCGAATGTCAAATATAAGGTGAAGCCCGAGTGGGTGCGTTACTACTTGGTTTATATCTGGGTGCTTCCTGAATGACAGATTATGCTGTAATAGCTAAATCTTACTTACAGCTCATCTCGGTCTTATTTAGTGGCTTGCTGCTCATCCTACACTTTGGCACAGTAACTCTGCTTGCCTTTCCACTGTAGTGGATACAGACAATAGTGCCAGGGAATAGAGTTACACACCCTGGACTGAACTGAGTGTCTGCACACACTGTATTGTGCATACAGTTGCATATACATATGTGACTGACACACACACACACACACACACACACACACACACACACACACACACACACACTCTTTGGTGAGACAGTTAGACACTAGCTCACTGGCACAGGCGAGCAGACTCATCCTCAGACTGCACACTAAGGATTACGTAACGGTTGAAATCTCCTGGACAAGCTAATACAGATCCAAGTTCCACAGCAGGTTATCCAGCAGCTTTATACAACGCTGTCAGTGGGGGAGGGGAGGGTCTATGGGATCAGCATCATTATATTATGTACTGTACTATAACAGTAGGTTATATGCAAGCACTGTGCAACGACCACCTAAATCCACAAGAATGCAGTACACACCTCTATTGTGATATAGTATTATAATACTTTATATGATGTCTGGACTTGCTAGTTAACTGTACAGTTGTTTATGGGATGTGATGCCTTTTCTCAAAAGCAGTTATCTGGATATCTTTTTCAAAACCTTTGCAGCGTGCAAAACAGCATCCTGAGTGGAACCCTCATTTTGACATTATTTGGTGTTTACTGTTTTGTTTGGCTGCAGTGGCAGTGCCAGAGTCTTGGTTTGTTGGCTTTGTCTTTTTATTTTCTTTGCTCTATCAGATATGAACACCTTCTTTTTGGACATCTCAGCGAGATATTCAGCGAGATTTGGCAACAGTGCAATCTGGGCCAACGCCCAGCGTCTCACACAGCGTCTCAGCCTGTGATAACAATCACACATGAGAGAAAGACATGCCTGAGATTCCTTACCTAGCTAACTGAGCAGCTCTTGCATATTGTCCTCATTGTGGACATAGATCACAATCTTTTAAATTAGTGGTTACAGTTTGTGATTTATGTTATGACCCTGAATTCTCTTAAGAAGCAGAAAGCATTTCAAGCTTTATGGACATTAAAAACAATCCATGTAAACACTTTGGACATGTATAATTTATGCGGTGGATCTGGAGCACCTATCATATTTCTCAAATGAAGCCACTGCTGCTTGGTGTTATTTGAAAGAAGTCTCAGCTGGAGGAAAGCAGTTGGTTTCCAACCTTGTAGCAAGCAAGAAATCTCTGCTGATTCTGTTATTACTCCATGCTGATCCTCCCCAAAAGAGCTCTGACGTTGTAGTTTTTCATTTGTGCTGCCTCGGCCCACTTTGACAAACAGCAGAGTCAAGCCTCTTGCCACACCTCCCTAAGTTGTATATTGTAGACACCAGCCTGGACCGTAAGTGCTACTTTCAATTTGCTTTTTTCTGTTATCTTTGTTTTTTTTTTTCCAGTTGTATTCACTGATTGCTGTTATTGACATATGATTTCATGGGCTTCTTCAGTCTGTTGTTTCTTTGTCTGTTGATGGAAATCATCATATCAGCTTTTGCTCCTGATGATGGGAGTAAAAATGATGCTCCTGTTGCAGATTTTTCCAAGTACATATGGTATCATTTCTAAATATTTCTGAAGTCCTTGATGGCATCATCAAATGTTGTCTTTTGTTCGCCCCCACGAGTCCAAAACCCAGATATATTCAGTTTACAATACTCCTCACATTTAAGAAGCTTCAGCCAGATTGTTTGACAATTTTGTCATTATTAGTTGGAAATTATTATTGGAAGCCAAATGAAGTGCTTCAGATCTACTGACCTGGCATTTGTCAATTCATCAGTTCAAACAAGGCTTTGAAAGTGGTGTTTCTCTTGTCGAAACTTCTGCAGCTCAGCAGAGGAGAAAATAAAACCAATGATAGAAATGATGTCTACATATTTCTCTAGTACACATCCATCCTCTCATACTGTTGAGTGACTGTGGCTGTCGTTTCACTAAATAACAACAAAGCCTTCAGTTTCCTTCAGTAGCTGCTGTAATTTGAGTAAAGATCCACCAGAAAGTGTAAAAGAGGAAGTAAATGGGCAGTGTCTGGACGCTGAAGTTGATCTGACATGTTTGTTCGAAAACAAAGACAGAAAATGTGTTCTATAAAAGCAGAACACCTGCACCTGTGAAACATTTTGTTAAATGCTTGGCGTCGATCAAATATTCCTCACAGATTGTCAGTCGTTCTCTATCTGCAAACAGTGAGTGTTTCTTTGGCCCTTGGATCGTCTAAAAATTGCTCGTCACTTGCATGTAGGTTTTTATTTTGTGCAGCCTGTGGTGGAAAATCCTGTTTGAAGTATTATTTCTGGGCAAATCTGAATACAGGTCAGGAATAGAGCTGTTAGAGGCACCAGGGAGCATGAAGGGGTGATGTGAATTCACACTGATGTCTCAAATAGATTCCTGTGACTGCAGACACTTCTTGGCTGCAGCTGGCACTTCAGAGCCTTTGCAAAGACAACAGCAGAACCTCCTCCACCACCTCCACCAACTTGTCAGCTTTGACCATGCTCTTGGGATTCTTTGCCCTTTTTTCTGACAGCAGTGTAATCCATCTTCCAAACATGCTGCAGTCGGCAATGTGCATCTTACCCTTTGGCTTAGTCTACTTGTACATGATGATGATAAAACTGTCCCCCAAATACCTCTGTGCAGGGACTGGACAGTAAAATACATTGCTTCTATCATTGGGGTAGTTTTCCATAGCAATAGTCTTTGTCCTGACAGTGTCTTACATGCAAAAACTACATGTTGAAGCAGCTGAGACTTGCTGTGTTGAATCGCACAATAATTTCAAGTCAGTTTGCTGAGTTTTTACACTTCCTGCATCAAAGGTAGGTACATGAGCTTTTAAAATAATTAAAAAAAATAATTGTCTTGGGCAGTTCTAGAATGCCTTTCATAAGCAGGTATAGGTCACTCAGTTCAGAGCTTCTGTTATATAAAGGAAGCATTTAAGGTAAAGCTCAACAAGGTGGGTCAAGCTGTGATTGGTTGAGCTTAGGGTGAATAAATAATAATGTAATTACAACATTAAGTTGATTTCTAAGTCTTGTTGCACAGAGTAACAGTAATTCAACAATAGGGCTACAACGAACAATTATTTTGTATTGATACATTATTTTTTAAATTTCAGTCATTTGCCCGTAAAATGTCAGACGTGCCCAGCGGATTTGTATCTTTGCATTGCTTATTTTATCTGAACAGCAGTCCAGAAAAAAATCCTAAGTATTAAGTTTAGAATGATGTGAAGTGTGGCAAAGCAAACAAATCTTTGAGTCTAAGAAGCCGTGACCTGCAGATGTTTGGAATTTCTACTTCATAAATTTCTTACAGCACTATACTGGTGAAACTGGCTCAGTAATGTCCTTTGTACATTTTACACATTAGCTAACGTCAGCCTCGCTGTGCTACTGGTCGTATCAGACCAAGCAAGGCTGTAGCAGCAAAACTGCTGTGTGTATTGAATTGCGCGACTGTCATTGCTTATGAAATAAAGTTTTCATTTGTAAGATGGAGAATCTGTTATTTCTTATCTCAAGCTACGTAATGTTACTCGAAATGATGAATTTATTATCAAAAATCTTATTGTTCCGGTGCTTGAATTATACATGATTCACTACTCTAAAAAATGAAATGAATGCAGGATGTCATTAGATGTAAAATGTTTACTGCTCACTGCAGAATCATGGCTTGGGCCATATATCACTCTGACCTTTGACCTTCCAGCTTGGACAGCAGTATGCTGAAGGGGAGTGCAGAGATTGTTGCTCCTCTCCACTCCTCCCGGCCTCAGTACAGTATGTAGGCCATCGTATTCTCTGTTGCTTTGTTCTCCCCTCCTTCATGTGTAGCTGAGAAACAGTGATGTCATTCTGCAGTCCAACCCTGTTGTCATTCTGTGAAAGCAGCTCCTTTCGACTTTGACTGGACCGCTTTGTCCTTTCTTCTGCGGAGGTGGCCTAAATCAGTTTGTGGGCTTCCTGCAAGAACAGGAAGGTGGCATCTTTCATTCTCTGAATACAGGCACACAATGGGGTCCATTATTTGAAACAAAGTTGCTCTGTCATTGCACTTTTGTCCTTTATTAACTTGTACGGTTAGTTGCTGTTCTGACAGCAGTAGTTTAAGCCTCTCGCTCTGAGCAGCATTTTCCTTTCAGTGAGCAAAGCTGGAGAAAAAAATGACAAACTCGGATCTCAAAAGTTCCCTTCCAGTTTGAATAAATTTAGACTTAACAAAACCAAAGCGCTGTTGGTTGCATGATAACAAAAGTTTTTCCTGTTAGTTGTTGTCCATCCCCCGTGTATCACACAGCCACGTGGCCAAGCGAATTGCACATCTTTTTCTCTTTCTTACCTTGCTACACACCTGATCTGAGCAAAACCAAGTGCTGTTGTCACTGTGGTATGCTGAGGCGGCAAAACAGGACAGGATGGATTGCTGTTTGTCATGGCTCTGTGACAAATGTTTGGTTTGTAATGTGAGTAGAGCACAGACCATTTAACTAGCGTGCCAGGGTGCTACCATACTGTATCTTACAGAGGTAACTGACCTTGAATAGATGATTCTATCCAGAGGTTTAACTTGACTTTTGTATCATACAGTACTACACACTTCAGGCTTCCAGTGAGTAATAGGCTTTAATTTGATGATTCATTTTAACGTCATGTCCTCTTTGTATCACCTCTAAAGAGCAGCTCAGGAACAACATCATTAAATTGGAACATGACTCTTTCGGCTAGTTTTATGCAACTCACCATTCCCAGGGCTATTGGTCCCAGAGCTCCCAGAATGCCTCATTCCTGATGCACTGTCCTCTGAGAGCAGATTTTTTTCGATGGTGTTATTGCACGCGCTTCTTTTCTGCAATCACACACATCTCTACCTCGGGTCACTGAGATCCCTAATGCATGTCTACTGTCTTGGACATTGGTATCTACAGCCTTATGGTACCTTCCTAAGTTTATTTTACCCAACTTTTTTGCGAATGCTGCTCCAAACTATTCCTCTGCTCCCTGTCCAACAGACCAAACAGTGTTTTTGGACCAAGCTGCTCTAGCTTTAGGCAGCATGCCCCAATCTTCTATTGGTCCTACTCAGCATCCAGTCTGTCAAGTCTGACCACCTGCACTTTGTGACTGTGCTATGGACTGGGAAATGCTTTTTTCTATGTTATGTTGGCCCAGGTGGTGCTACAGCACAAGTCCTTCGCTTCATGTGGCACAGCAGTGATCTCTGACAAGTCAATTAAGACAAATGGGCATCAAAGGATGGTGGAAGTTGGAACTGAATTGAAGCAGTGACTGTAAACTGAAAGCTAAGCAGTTAGCGACAGTTGGAGCTGGACACAGATCATCAAATCATTGCTTTAGGCATTGCTTTTGAAGTCAGTACAGCTATTGTGTTCTGTAAACAGTATGTCGCACTTACTATAGTTGTGCTGGTGGAAGACAAGCAGTTAGCGAGGCAGATGCTTGATTTTATACATTTCTTTTCAAACCTTGAATTTTTGGGTTTGAAAGGACATGCATGAAAGTCAATTCTCCCTTAGTAACCACTGCCAAAATGCTTTTAACCAGAGTCCATAAAGGAAAAGTCTCGCTCAGAGCGCATGCTGTTAGATGTCATCATTTTGTGATGAAGTGTGTAGTTATGTGGCCAAGAAATGTTTGTGACGAGTAATTGATTAATTGCCGTTTGTTGTTCACATGCCAGGTTTTTCTGCCATGTTCTGTTTCTGTTACGCAGCTAGCTATAAGCTGCCTGATGTTAGCATTATGTGATCGAATGAATAATAAGCATTGCATTGCTGAAAAAGGCTAAACCCAGCCAGCACATTAACCTGTGTACGTAATGGCCAAAGTCCAAAAAGATTCATGCTAATCTCTTTACTTTTTGTGTTGCAGGAAGAAGTCCTTTCTCTTCTCTGCGCTCTATGCTGCCTTTATCCTCGGGGGCCGCCATGTCATGAAACAGAGGGAGAAGTTTGAGCTGAGGAAACCTCTGGTGCTATGGTCGCTCACGCTTGCTGTATTCAGGTGAGAAAGCCTTAACATTATTAATGGCAGCAATAGATACCAATTTTCTAACATGAAGACCAACCCAAATAAATTAATATATTCATTTGCAGTTATAAAAATCTATTTGTTATCTTGTTTGTCTAGTATGCCTTTGCCATGCAAAATGCAGAGTGTATCTGTCACATCAGACACCACCAGTGATGGATGCTTGCAGATAATAGTACAGTAGAGTAGATATTGTGTAACATTAAATTTGGGGAGGATGGTTTAAAAAAACTACAAATGTAGATTAATTCACATTAGACTACGTGAGGTGTCTAGATAAAAAGGTGATCTGTACCAGAGGGAAAAAAGTGCTGCATATTTTAACGCATTGACAAAGCTGCAGCTGATACAGACACACATGGACTTCCTGTATTATCCGCAGGAATGAACCAACCACACATTTTCCCATTCCCATGATTTCTTACATCTGTTTTGTCTCTCTGTCCTTGTAGCATATTTGGTGCCATCCGTACTGGGAGTTACATGACATACATCCTGATGACGAAAGGGCTTAAACAGTCAGTCTGTGACCAGAGCTTTTACAACGGGCCTGTCAGCAAGTTCTGGGCATATGCCTTTGTACTTAGTAAAGCACCAGAGCTGGGTAAGTCAAGACCCTTGTATGGCATGTCTCATATAGACTAACAGGCCACCAAGTAAGGTTTTGTTCTGGACTTGTTGTCTGTGAAGATTCTCATTCATTCAGGTTCTGGACTCATTGTTGAGATGTCGTGCATGAAGCTGGTGCTTTTTCCAGATGTTGCAGCTAAGACTTAATACTGCCAAACAGCAAAGGCGTGTTGCAACTACAGTGTTTCAGTAATCTATTCATTTTAACTGTTGTCAGCTGTAGTGTAACACAATGTTAGACTAAACACATACTCATAGGATGCTGCTGTACATTAGCCTATGATATTTTTTATAAAAACTGAAGATAAACGTAAGGGAAGACAAACTTCTTTTCTGAATATGACTTGATTTCTTTTGTTTGCATTTACAATAACTGTACTGTTTTGTTGTTAAACACTTGTAAATGTTAGCATTATTATGTGTAATGCAATGAATACAGCTGTTGCTGTCACTTGTGTTTCTGATTGCAGCTTTGAGGTTTTCACAGTTCATTTAGCCAATATTTTCTCCATATTTGCGGTCAACTTGAAAAACAGCCAGTGATTTAAAATAAGCCAATGTAATAATATTTCCTCCCGTTCATGTCTCTTGACACCCCCCCCCCCCCCCCCCCCCCCCCCGCAGGTGACACCCTCTTCATTGTCCTGAGGAAACAGAAGCTCATCTTCCTCCACTGGTACCACCACATCACCGTGCTGCTGTACTCCTGGTACTCCTACAAAGACATGGTGGCCGGTGGCGGATGGTTCATGACCATGAACTACTTGGTCCATGCCGTCATGTACTCTTACTACGCCTTGCGGGCAGCCGGCTTCAAGCTGTCGCGCAAGTTCGCCATGTTCATCACACTGACCCAGATCACCCAAATGCTGATGGGCTGTGTGGTCAACTACTTGGTGTACTCGTGGATGCAGCAGGGCCAGGAGTGTCCATCCCACATGCAGAACATTGTGTGGTCCTCCCTCATGTACCTCAGCTACTTTGTGCTCTTTGTCCAGTTCTTCATTGAGGCCTACTTCGGCAAGTCCAAATCATCGGCCACGGCTGTCACCAAGAAGAGGGAGTAAACACATGCCATAAGTGTGGGAAGAAGGGAGGTAACAAAGAAAAAGGGAGTTGGAAATGGAGAGCAGGGACCAGTGACTTGAGAGATCTGTTAGGGTTGGAAAAGGGTTGTTGGAATGAAAGATGGATTGATGGAGAGGTGGCATGGTGACTGGGGGAGAGAGGATGGGATGGGGTCGGGGTGGGAGGGTCAAGAGGATGGCTGGTGTTTGTGCTTGAGTGTGTTTATTAATGTGCAGATCTAAAATGCCTCAGTGGAGGTGAAGTCTCCATTGAGGGATGCTGAGGAAGCAGCACCGCCATGATCAGAAGCCATCATTAGCTGTCCGCCTGAAGTTTAAAAGCCCCTTTTTGAATTCACCAAGAATAATTTTTAAAACCTACAATATAACAAAAGGACAATTTCACCAGATTGAAACAAATACATCTGCCACAAACATATGTTTACTTGATATTAAAAAAGAATATTAATCTGTACATATGAAGATGGATGGAGTCAGCATTAACTTAAGCCATCTGAGTATGTTTTTGTCCGTCTGTTGTCAGTGTTCGTTGTTTTGTTTTGATCTGTCAATGAAAAAGTTTGAGAAACTGGTGAGTGTGAAGCTGCTGAGTGTTGGCGGTTGATGTGAACTGATGGGGTGAACGGCACTGTATCTTCTGTGTCTTACATTGCAAAATGCGATATTTTCTCAGGTCTTAGGTTATCTCTTCCTTAATATAATATGCATATCAAGACAAAGTAGACATGTTTAACATCAGCACCGGTTTACAGTATGGCTAAAATTCATCTAGTATGGCTGCATAGTTGATAAAAAGTATGAATGATGCTGATTGGACTGTCTGACTCAGATGATCACACTGCTCCTGGGCATGATGGGAAACAGATGCTGACAGTGCCCTGCTTCACCACTTGACATGACCTTACAGAAGTTGCCGACCACACTTGGAAAATGACTTGCCATTGATTTCCAAATGCTACTCTGTGTTAAAGGGTCCCTACCAGTGAAGAAAACTTGTATGTTGGACACTGAAGGCTTAAATGGAGGACAAACATTTATGTTTAGCAAAAGAAAAAAATCAAACATGCAAATTGTTAAAATCTGCTGTATTGACTTTAAAAAATAGTATGTATCCTTAATGGTGTCTGTTGTGCTATTGTGCATTTGCACTGTATCAATGTCAAAAACAATTGTTGCTGAAAAACTTAACGTTGAACAAAGAGTGCAAAAAATGTGACACATGCCTGTGGTGTTATTTTTTTGTCTCAGCTGTGACATCTTGGTATCGCACACGCTTAATCCTTTTTTGGTGCTGAACCTGCAAAGCCATTTTGGGGGCTATGTGGCAGATTTACAAGCAGCAATATTTAGAAAGGCTAGAGGGTGATTATCACTTCCAGATATCTAGTCTGTTCAGCTGTTTGAATCAGTAAGCCATGTGCTTGCCTGCAAATCAAACTGGATTCAGTGGATCTTATGTTGCAGTAATTACAAACACTTCAATTGCATACCTGCCGTGAGCCCCTCAGCATATCAGTGATTCCACTTTCTGGATTCACCTGAGTCAATAAAGTGGCATGTGTCAGCACTGGTTAAAACTGGCTCGTGGCAGCTATAAACAGCATACGTGACTGGAGTAATTGAGTTAACTGGCTCAAACAATTAACCACTCCACAATTACTGCTGGCCCTGCATTCATACAGTGTTGACATCCACTGTACCGGGCCTCCCCCTAGAGGTGCAACTGTGCAGTAAACCTTGATCATTGAGAAGAAGTGCATTTGTGCAAAAAAGTTGTTGAATAGACAGAGGCTCTCTGCTCTTTTCTGTTAGTTATTTTGGTACCTTGATCATCTAAAGGATTTTTTTTTTTATTCATTCCTGTTGTTTATTGTTGGAGTTATACATAAGCACACCTTCAATCAATCAAAGCTTACCTGCTAGAAAAATAAATTCAAAATGTCTCATGTAAATACCAAATTCTGATTGTGTTAAAATACCACAGGAAAAGACTGAGGGCAGAATTGTACTGTAGTACATGTAAGGCAGGCTGAATAAGAAAATGTCATCCATCCATCCATCCATTTTCTATGCCGCTTATCCCTTTCGGGGTCGCGGGGGGGTGGGGGGGGCGGAGCCTATCTCGGCTGTCAACGGGTGAGAGGCAGGGTACACCCTGGACCGGTCGCCAGCCAATCGCAGGGCACATACACACACCATTCACACTCACACTCACACCTAGGGGCAATTTAGAGTCACCAATCAACCTAATGAGCATGTTTTTGGTCTGTGGGAGGAAGCCAGAGTGCCTGGACAGAACCCACGCACGCGCACTACCTGCTGCGCCACCGTGCAGCCCTAAGAAAACATCATCTTAGACAAAATAGTATCCTGTTTAATGACAATAGGAAGTAGAGTTAATGGGTTCATATGGTTATGTGTGATTCTTACCAGATTTTATTATAGCTACTAAAGTTAAAGTAAAAAAAATAAATAAATAAAACAATAAAAACTGTTTTACTACTTTGAGCTATTTAAACAATAGCTGTAATGTTATCTTAGCCCAGTGTGTGTACTTGTTTTGCATACTGTTGTTTATTTGAGAAAGAGAAAAAGCAAGGAAGAAAGAAAGACGATGAAATATGGTAGCCGGAAGTGCCTCCTTCCTCTCCCTTCTCTTGGTACTCACTTCCGGTGGACATTTTTTTCTTTAAGAAATGAGTCAATACTTCAGTGAGTTAAAACTCATTAATGTGCGGCAGGCGGGCCATTTTTGTGTTCCGATGGGGAAAAAAATGAATCGTTGAGGAATCCAAAAGTGCCATCAAAACCTGCGGTAAGTGTTATTAATCGACCTCCGAAGTTTTTCAAACGTTGCGTTGATTTTATGTCGGAGAAACACCGTTAGCTAAATTAGCTAACGCCAACGTTAGCCCCACCTGTGAGTGCGGGTCATATATCGTGAACAATCATTTTAACATGTAGCTAACCCACTGCTGGAAGGAAATGGCTAAAAAGGGAAATACTTTTGATCATTTCAGCTAAGTCTGTCAAAGGTGGTGCGATGTGATCTCTACTGTTAGCTTGCATTTGCTAACGTTAGCTAAAGAAAGAACTTGCTGCCTATCTTTATCGATTATTTCCATTACTGCCAGAGTAATTCTAGGTTTCAGGGCGTTATATAACCATGAAGAACTTCTATGTAAAATTGAGTATTCTGTAGTTTTAAACAAGCAGTATTAATAGACCAATTTAAGGGCACCCATTTTATTTCTCATAGCAAGGAGTGTGTAGTAGTCATATAGTGTGATTTATGCACAGCCTTAAAGGATAGCATTATTATTAGCATAACATAAGGTGTCTTGAAGTCAAATTTGTATTACTATTGTCATTTTCATGAAAGCATGTACTCCTCAAAGATTTGTTAGTTGCATTACATCCTATTGGCAACAAATATAAAAACTACACATTGACTATGTAGTGTTCTGGAATGCAAACATGTGATCTTAATATCCCACTGAGTTTCCCTCAATGTGGACATGGAAATACATATATTATTAATATTTGATTGTTTCTGTACTGCTTATATTTGAGCTGCAGGTTTTAGGTGTCTTTATTAAAAGAAAATGGTTTTAAATTGACAGTTTGAATGTAATCAAACTCGGTGACATCATTTATTTATGTTTCAGGTGGTGATGATTGTTGTAAAATTAAAAAGACAGGCGTCTTGCTGGCACACAGATGGAATAACCGTGTCTATCTTGGCATTGTTGAACATTATGTAGACTGATTAGCCTTTGGTAACAGACTGTCACTCTTATGTGTTTGTCACATTTTATATTAGTGAATGTTGTCATTCAGGGGTTACGAGATGCACCACCTGGATGGTTTACAGTCTGTTCAGTCTCAGTCGACAAATTCAGATCGTGGAGTACATACAGTGGAACATGGTGACACATGTTGCTGTGAATCACCATCTCAGTGAATGGTTTTGATTCCATGGAGGGTTGTGGAATGACAGAAGTATAGTATTTGAAAGCGATTGCAAACTCAATATTGAGTATTGGAGATGTATTGGTGACATAGTTCTGATGTTGATTTGTTGTGGCTTTTTGACTATTTACAGCTCATTTGGCTCTTTAATTGCAGGCTATATGGTCGTGCTTTTAATCTACAGTAAAAACTGATTATCCTTGAGAATTTTCAGTTCAGGTACAATGGAATTGTACTTTTTTTTACTAAGATCACTTTTAAGACGGGTCAGTGAGTTGGATGTGAAAAAGAACCATCATGCACAGTTGTATGCACATGGTGTTCGAATACATGAAGTATTGTATCAATTTGTTTTGTTATGCATCAATGTGACTGAAAAACACTGTATTTGACTAAGCAAAAAGGACTAGATTTACTCAGTCTCAGGCTGACTTACAAAGTTGTTTTTGTCACAGTGGTTTGAATTTAATTTGATTTACGCCTAATTTGTTTTTGACTCTTTTATAGACAGACATAATAAGACCTGATTAATGCCACAAAAGGGTTAAGACCCAGGTAATCCCATCCAATATAGACAGCTGCTGTCGAGTTTATTGCGCTGACATGCATGTGCAGAACTGCCAGTAGGTCCATTACTTAACTGTGCGTCCCCCATCTTAACTATGTAAATCCAAGTGTGAAGTGATTGATCTAACACAGTCATCACTGTTTTATTAGTCTATGCAACAAGTTCACGCCTGTCAGACATGACCTGTTTGGAGTTAAAAGATCACAGCAGATGATGAATGAAGAATTTGTCTCAGTTGTTTTTTACCAATGAGTTCCTGGCTAAGCAATCATTTTTTATAGATTGCTGCAATTGCTGCCACTGATACTGATAAGATACAGTGCTGGTCAGTTTCCCAAGGTCGACCTTCTGTGAAGTGGCTTTCCTTAAACACTGTCACCATCTGCTGGAGCAAAGATGCACCAGCCGCAAACATAAAAGTGAGGGATTTTTTCTTTTCTTTTTTTTTTTTTTTTTGAGCAGTACAACACCAAACAAAATAGGCATAACAAATATGTTCTCCAAGCTTTCAGTCATTCTGATCATATGCCTTAATAATTGTCACATTTGACTTCTCTTTATGTTTTTGTATGTTCTGTATTTAAGACTGTCTGTAGAAGTGACCAAGTGAAATGCAAGAGCTGCTTTAACAGCAATGTCTTATATATTGGTTTCACAAATTGGTTGCACAAATGTATTCTGTTTGTCCAAACACTTTATATTGCTGTATGTGTACCATTAATTGATTGGGTCTGGCTGCCACTTATAGGAAAGCATATTTTAGATACCCCTTAGAAACTACCCCTTAAGGAGACAAAACCACCAAGAGAGCCACCAGGTTTGGGACTTTCCCTCCTCTGTGGTGCACACATAGATTCTGGCTCATGTGTCAGTGTCCAGTACATGCATTAGACCCCCACCATCTCTTTTGATTTTAAGTCTTCCCAAATCCTCGCAAACTAGTGTTACTCTGTTCTGCTCAGGAGCTGGAGGGACCAAATACTGACCTGAAGGATCAGAGCAAAGCCTTTGAGTGGGTAGCTAATTCCCTCTTTAGCCCTCATCAGCTGTCCTCCGGGCTGGGATGGAGACATGAGCGATAAAGAAAAGCTAGCCCCATCTGGCAGAAAAAATACAAAATTAGCTAATGGAGAAGGAATGAAATTACTGTAGTAACTTTTGTATGTTTTTTGTACTTTTAACAAAACAGTCATCGCCTTTTAATTCAAAAGTTAAACTTTCAATGCCTGTTTTTTGCCTTTTCTTATGGTGTCTTTGCAATAATCCATTGACATGCATGTTCAAACCCTCACCCAACCCATTTTTATTTGATATTTTAAAAGTATTCACCATCTGAAGCCAAAACTTTTTTTAGCTTGTAGATCAAGTCAGAAAACTTGACTTGAGATGAACATTGGGTGAAGATGGTGATTATGAAACTACAGCTGGTCTCTTCTGTTTTGGAGCTTTACATTTTGTGATTTTTCTTATTATTACACTGTGCATCTTTCAGGTGACTTGGCCACATCATGATGTTTGTGTCTACAGTGCTGAGAAGAAGCTGTTTTCAAACTTTCAACTGGACCAACAGAATTAAGCTTGGCTAATTTGTCTTCTGATTTTTAATGGGAAACTCATAATTTTGACACTGATTAATCCAGATACTTCATGTGGAGCATAGAAAATGTCCACTCTCAGTTGTGCTGTCATGTTAAAGAGTGAGGCTTCTTTTACCTCAAACAATCTTTGGCCGGGTACAGACAGCAGTTGCAGAGAGTAAACAAACCCACAATGGCCAAATTTAATTTTGCTCACAGAATTAACCTTAATTAGTGACAGCTGATGTTACAAAACACAGTTAAGTGCAGTAAAGAAATTCCTAGATTTCATTTTAGCTGATACGAAAACATGTCCAAATCAACCAGTAGGGACATCCCTACTTGCAGTGAAGTAGTTAACGGAGTCAAAAAAAAAAAAAAGATTTTTATTCAGGTGTTCTTAGATCATCTGGTTTTTGGAGTAGAGTAGGAGTTAACCAATAGATCATGCCCTGTGTCCTGATTATCTGTAGATCTAGTGAAGCATTAGTACACTGTATGTGACCAATGACCAATAACACAAGAACATTAATATTCCAGACAGGGAAAAAGAAATGGTAGCATCTGCATTGCCAGTTGCCAGTTTATTAGGTGTTGATTCAACTTTCTGATCATTTTGGAGGATGCAGGTTGTACTGCATTATGCAGAGATGTGTTTATATTATTTTTTCCACCCCATTTGTATCAATGAGAGTAAGCTAAATACAACATTTCTGTATCATTATAATCTAGGACTGTTGTATTAGGCCGCATTCGTTTAAGCTTGGCATACCGAAGAAACTGGCAACTAAGTATGTATTTCTAAAAGCATTTAAAAGAGTGCCACTTCCAAATATAATGCACACCAGAGTCCCCTTGAGGCCCTTGTTACTTACAGTGTCAGTGACTCTATTACCCCCTGTTGCCCCAATTGAGGAGTAATACAAGATAAATTGACACTGGGCCCAATTTCATCTTTACTTGAAGGCTGATCTGCTGCTGTTTAGAGTGGTGCCCTAACCTATCTGTTCGCCCTAATGGAGGCCAATATATAGATAAGTGTGTCTTGCCAGGAAAATCAATATCGATGTGGCCCCTGATGGTTTTTGAGTTAAAGTGCTTTGTTTTCTGCCAGTGCCTCGAAACAAAGAGGCTGCGGGTCGTTCTATTAACAATTCCCAGTCAACCTTGAGACAGAGTCACAGACAGAGATAGAAATAGAAATAGACAGATGGGGTAGTGGTGGTGGAGGGTGGCAGCATTGGTACCAACATCACTAGAGCGTTAGATTTGGTGGAGGATAGAAAAGCATCATCAATGGAGCAAAGGCAAGAGCTTTGAAGAAGAGTGTGATGGGGTGTGACCAGACAGATGAGCTATGAATGGCCAAAATAATCTTTCAATTAGAAAAAAATGTCATTAGAAAAGTGTATTGTGCAAAGAAAAGTGCTTGGTAAAGAAAACTGCAAACATTTAGTAATGGTAATGGTGACGGCATATCTTTTGTGGATATAATTTTATTGATGGAAATAATAACAAGCTTCATCTTGCAATTTTTTTGATTCCAGTTATTATACGTATGTGCTGAAAATACGGCGTAATCAGAGCTGAATACAGTGCGAATAAAAATGCTCTTTGTTGTTTGTGCTCCTCAAATAAATATAGCCAGTGTTTTTCTCGTTTAGATATAAAAACTTCCATGCAAAGAAATTAGATATTGAGACATCAATAGCAAAATGCCTTCCCTTTCCAAACCAGTGCAATCAGTCAGCCATCCACTTCAGTTTACCCTCATCTTATTTCTAAGAGCACAGTTCTAACTCGAGCTTTGGCACAAGAAATCATACCTCGATCTTTGTAGAAAAATAAATATACAATTTGTTAACAGTGTCACGGTTGCCAGGTTAGATGAGTTGAGTTAATGCACTGACGTTCTAGCTGTCATCCTCGGCTTAATGTCATCTGGCAGATGAATAGGGTGCACTTTCAGTCTTTGTATGTTTACATTACATTTAATTATTTTGAGCTGATGGTAAGATGAGCAACACTTTTTTTTTTACACAGCTCAGTGCTGACTATGAAGGTGTTGGTGTTGAATATTAATTTAGTCAAATGTTACACTGCACCCAACCAAGCCCTCCATGAAGTTAAATACAGTATCCTTAAAGGAAAATCCTGCTCACATCCAACTGTTCCATGAAATATAGAACAAATGTGGAAAACATGGAAATGATTTCTAAAGAACAAACAAGAGGCATCCCTTTATAAAACTAGCGAGCTGTTCTTTGTCTTCTTTTCGCAGTTTGAGAAGGGTGTTCAGATATTTGATAATTAAAAGAAATTGAATGCAGTGCAAAGTTTATTTTGCAGATGAATTGTGTGGACTGGACATATCAGTGCTCACCTTTGGAAATTTGGAATTTTGAGCTATGGAAATAAAATTGTCTTGGCTTGAAAATAAAATGTAAATTAAGCCTGCAGTATTTATGCAACACTAGTATTGATGCTTTATGCTGGTCAAACAGACATCAAGCTGTTTTTCTTAAATGGCTCATTGTTAAAATTGTGATCAGAATTTGTAGTCTTGGTTTGCTTGTTTCTCAGTTTGTATATGTGATTTGTTGCCTCATTTTTTCCAACATGACCTTTCTCAACACTTACACATCATAATATACTTTAGATCTACTTTGTAACTTTCTAACAAACACATACTGCACTTCTGTTTTTTACAGAAATATTGCTATTGCCAGCTGCAAGAAGAGTGTCATTCCAAATACTGCTACAAAACATTTTTATTAGGTCTATAACTATAATTAACTGTAATTTCCTTTTTCTTGCATTACTTCTGGTGCAGTTTAATGTTATGAACATGAACATGTTAACAACTATCCAGTGTTTTTTCTTTGTCAAACAAACTGCTGTCACTACATCTTAGAATAGAATTTATTTTCTGTGTACCATACGATTTACTCTTGGTAATGCTTCCAGATACCTGTGCTTAAATTAGCTTTCATGAACTAGCCTGGTGTTAATATATTGTGCGTGTAATAGAAATCTACGGTTGAGGGTAGCAAACGAGATTTTTGTTGATTCAAAAATGTCACAAATAATTGTTAGATAGGTAACGTCTTCCGTGACATTTCTTTCATGTGTGAGGTATTTCATTTTGGAATGGAGCTGTGAATTTGCAGTTTGAACATCAGCCAGATGTTACAGTTACAGACTCTGGGCTGGGAGTCTGGGAGAGCGGCGGTGGTTTGAAAGACGTATATGAGCGATATGAGCTTGACAATGATGGACTTGAGTGATGGATTGAGGGTTGGTTGGTCTCCATGACAACAGCAGACACCATGGAGCACTCATACCCTCTGTTGTGTTTGGACAGTGTTCCCGGCTCTTCAGACTCGGGGTTGTCACCTGGCAAAAAACATGATAGCTTTGAAGTTAAATTCCAATCAAAATATCACAGCATAGTTACAGATTTGTCTAGTTGCATAAAGGAAAAGGAGTAATTACACTGTCTGAAAAGATGAATGCCGGGGCGCTTATGCTGTAGTTACCTGTTTCTGAAGAGCAGGATGGGCAGACAGCTCTCCGGGGACAGCCCATAGCAGGGATGACCATTCCTTCCACACCATTTTCTACCACCATGTAGAACTGCAGATTCATACAGTAATTCATAAAGAGTTTATGAGTTTCTGTATGCATTTTTAGAACTATTTGTTATCTTGTCATTGCATCTCCAACTAACCAACTAAGTTGCATTTAATGGTACTGAATTTGTATTGATTTGAATAGAAGTTAACTAGTATGTTGTGCAAAGACTGCAAGGATCACATAAACCTTTGGTCCATTTCATGACTTCCTATGCTTAAAGATGTATTTATGGCACAGTGTAGTGATGAAGGTCCTACCCGAGGCACACTGGTGGTAGTGGACTCTGACATGCTCTCATCTGTCACGCTGGTCTCACTCACATTATCCACTGAGGGCTGTTTGTGGAAGAATTTCCTAGCTCTGTGTGGAAGACAGTAAAAACACACATGCGGTATTCAAATTTATTTATTGAACCCAAGGGTCCTCAAACTCACTCAACACAAAGTAACGTCAATATTCACAGACTCACGTGGCATTTACATGGTTATCAAGTTGAGGGATGGCCCTCACGCAAATTCTACGTGGTTGGAAATATAAAATTGACCTGTATTCGGTTAACAGTGTAATGCCCTCTGCCTTTACCTTCACACGCATATTTTGTGCAAAGCATACACCAGTCTGTGTTCTGACCAGAAACTGCAAAACATTTCAGATGTTTCAATAGCTTTCAGTAGTTTTTGACCACAAGACATAAGACATAAATTTGGGTTTATTGATGAATCCCCCCAATGACTGTGTGTATGTCTATGCTTTTAGTGGATATGTTTGCATATTTGAGCCTGAAACGACAAAGCATGAGAAGCAAGTTTTTTTTAACCCATATCGCTGTGCACTGTACGATGCTTCGCATGCATGCATGCATGCATGTGCGTGTCTTGCAGAGGAAACTAAACCACCAGACTCAAAAACTGCGCAAGTGCACTTGCAGTCAAGTGCAGAAGGCAATTTGAGACAAAGCTATTGGCGGCCATGTAGCGTTTCCACTGGGGTCATACCTCAGCGGCTCCATTTTGTAGCTGAGAAATGACCTATTTTTATGTGTAATTGCTGTGGAACAAGCTAAACCAAGCATGTAATTGAAAGCGTGCCACTTCCACAGGGGAACCAAGACTCCAAACGTTAGGATGTAGTAGGTGGAGAGGAGGGGTGTGCTTTGTGAGTCAAAAGGGTGGAGAATGCCAACAGCCTTGTCTGTAAGCCAGCGAAACACCCGTAAAACAAATCAGCTACTTAGAGACAGCTCAGGTGGAAATAAAAGGGAGGAGGGATTACAGTAGTTTACGTATGCTCCTCTCAGCTAACCAGAGTTGCGTGCAGCCATTCGTTCCACTGGTGATCTGCTTTGCGACCCACTGCTGTCATGCTGAGACACCTACATTACACGGCTCATGCCACCATGGGTTTGATAGACACCTCTAAATGCTGTCAGCTCATATATTGCTGGAGCAGCTCCTCCCTGGCTATCTGTGCTGCCCTATGCTCTCAGGACATATGTTCAGATTTACACTGCGGAACTATTCCCAGATTATCATGATTTGTTTGCCATTAGGGTGGAAAAGCCTATAAAACCCACTTAAGACCATAACAAGACTCTAACCTTTTTCATAAAACCATTAGGAATTGAACTCTTGGGGACATTAGTATGTCACTGTGTCTAGACAAGGTTGGTTTTAAGTCATGCTGTTTTTAGGTATAACCACAATTCCATACATATGGAATATAGTTTTGAGCAAATGGTTAAATTTTTCTTAAAGGCCGAATATCGAATGTTTTAGCGGGGAAAATATTTCACACTTGTCCCTTTTACATTGCACATTCTTTGAGTCTTTTACTGTAAATGAAACATCATGTTCTGGTTTGAATGGATTTCCCTCCCTTCTCCACTGATTTCCACTGTGGTTTGTTTTACCTGCTTTTCTTCTGTGCATTGTCCTGACTTTTTTTTCTCTTTTCGTTTTGACTTCTTCCAATCATTTCTTTTTTACTACCTTTTCTTCCTCATCATATTCCTTTCATTTTTCCTTGCATCCTTTTTTTTCCTTCCTTCGTTTTTACATTACAGTCTTAAATGCTTTGCCCCTAATTTACCACTTCTCCCCCTTCTCCCCTCCTCCCCTCCTCCCCTCCTCCCCTCCTCCCCTCTCACCCGTAGCAGTAGGTGACACAGGCGGCGATGGAGAGCAGGGAAACGAGGACCACCATGCAGGCCGCAATGACCACGTTTCTTCTCTTCTCTTCCTCAGCCTGCTGAAGCTCCCACCACTCCAGGTCACTGAACTGACATCGCTCCCCCATGAAGCCTGATACACAACTGCAACAGGTTCAGCAAAGTCACAATTTAAAGTTTAAAGTTATACATAAAAGCAAATATTTTGTGTTCAGGTGTGCAGCAGGAGTACATGGAAACAGGCAAACAATATAATTGCGTAGTTCATCATTAGTATCTATTATTGACCAAGTAAGAGTGTGCTTTGGAAGAATTCAACTTGCATATGACACATTAAAGAGAATAATACATCTCTTTTCATTACATTATGAATAAAGGCCAGACAAAATTCATAGCAAAATACATGTTACAGACTTTATGTTAAGAGTATAATATACATAATGAGCTGTGATGTTGAACACTGAAAGGTAGATCACTGCACCTTATCTTTAAAATAGATTTCAGTGTCTCTTGTACAGGATCTGTCAGAGCTGGATATATTTAAGATCACATTCACAAAATGTTGGTGCTCACCAACTTGAAACGTGTTTCTTTGCTTGTTTCTTTGCTCATGTGTATATAGACAAAAAGGGTAAATTCTGAATTGCCTGTCCTACTGTAATAGCCCCTTTGTCATAAGGCAATGGCTTAAATCATGGAGCAACAGTGACACCTACTGCTTGTCAGCTGTAGTAAATAACAGGAGTGATAAAAGACAAGACACCAGAAAGCCTGCAATATGTGGCGCAGGAGGTGTTCTCATACTTTTGAACAATGCTGGCCTTTTATGATGATGAATTTTATTCCAAAGCATTTGTGAAGTGCTGCTTGAAAAGGAAAATGCTTCCCAGAGTACACTTAAATATTCTTGTGGTTACAGTTTGCTGCATATTTTAGTGTGCAACCGATCAATGTAAACTCTCTGGAAACAATGAAGAGCAGCTTATTATTGACCTCATCTACTGTAAAACAGGCTAAATTATGTCAGTTTGAGAAAGCGAGCATCTCTCACACGCGCCTCCTCTGGACATGAGGTAGCAGTAAACTGTTAAACATGGAGGTCAGAGGTCAAACTGAAGGGGGGTTACACAGAAGAGGGGTTGTTTACTTGCAACCATAGGACTCCATCTCAGGAAAATAGAAGCAGACACCCTGGTACAGACAGTAGGCCTCATGGGTGGAGGGGCAACTCTCTACCGAGTTAGTGTTGTTGTGCGGGGTGGTGACATCAGCAGGGCTGCTGGTCGTCACCCATGGTGATGTGGTCTCCAGCTCTTGAGAGGATTAGGGATATACTTTCATTAAATCAGACAAATGTACAATAAGGCACTGTTAATTTTAATACCTATAATTATAGTCTTCTCCTTAGAATACTCGTCTTCCTTTGAAGTGACTTAGATAAACACTGTACTCCATGTATAATGAAAGGGATTATGTTACATCCCAGTAATGATAGATACTTGGGTGGCACTAGTGTTAGCTATACTGATTCATTCTGATATAAGCCTCTATTTTACTGTTTTTCAGCCTAATCTCTCACCACTTTAAATAGTACGCATGATGATCAGTAGTGAGAGAATGTACACTAATCCTGTCTTCAGTAACACAGTTTTTTTTTTCCTAATATTCTACTTGTAACCGTGGTACTTAGAATTGGATGTGCAGTAAATAATCAAGACACACCTCGACTTGTCTTGCCAGTGCCGTGGTATCCAGCCTGGCACTTGCAGAGCTACTTTCCCACGGCATTTTGGCATTCTGCATTTGTGAGTTCCCTGTTTACACTCATCGATATCCAAAGTACAAGGAGAAGATACCTATTTTTTTCCAGTATTAAAAATATCAAAACTTTATTTTATACTAGCAGCTCATGAAAATGAAAATTTCCTTCAACGTTACAATGAAAGTATTGTTTTATCCACCAAATTAGTTTGTAGCTATGTCTAATAATAATTTGAATTATTGAAGGCTTTTTTATTTTAAGGCTTTTAGACATTTTGGCATTAGCCCCTGTCATTAATGTTTATCTTAAATATTGTGATTATCTTTGCTTCCAGAGCAGCTCTACCTCTGTGAAAAGTTCCATTCCCAGCGCTGTCGCCTATACCAAAACGTTCAATTTAAAGCCCTGCTACAGTCGCTGAGATGAAAGTGTCTCTGTATCAAACGTAATCCCATAAGCTTTCTGCAGGATATGTTACTTCATCCCATACACATTTACAGTACAGGATCAGAAATACTTACCCACACACAAGTGTCCATCACCTGTAAAACCTTCCAGACATAGACAGGATGGGCTGCCAGCGTTCAGCAGGCACTGTGCATTTACATCACAGCGAAGTGAGTAACACTCATTCTGGTCTGACAGAGAAGGGGACATATGGAATCACAACATTTAGTTAGAGTAAGATCTTTGATTGGAAGAAGTATCAGTACTTGGCTTTTAGGAGTACACTGTTACCTGAAACCATCTTGTCTGTGAAGAGCATCGACTCACTGCCCACTTCAGAGTCTAAATTAGCCTCCACTTTATCAGTTGACAGCCCAGGTGTCGTCAGGGGTGTGCTCTCATCGTTGAATGTTTTGTTTTTTAGAGACGTTAAATCAGTGGATTCGCGGTCTCCAGATTCTACACAATGTATGCATATGGTTAACATAAACATTCACCATCAGACAGGTTTACTTCTTAGTCAAAGTCTTAGCTTTAGTTTTACTTCTTACTCAAGTAGTTTAAAATGAATCACCTGCTGTTCCATTCGAAGCATCAGTAGGCAAGCAGCTTTTTCCATCAGCTGATAGGATGTAGCGTGACAGACAGGAGCAGTGGGCGAATCCCATTTTGCTTTCGCACACCTGGGTACAACCTCCATTAAGGTGAAGGCAAACGTCTGCCCCTGAAGATGCACAATGACAAAAGGAAGCCTGATCATGGATTTTAAAGATGTTTGAATTTTTTGTGTCTCATTTGTTTCGATTTGCTTTTCTACCCATATTTATTTGACTTGCTTGACAGCTTAATTTAGAAACTTGTTTAGTCAGCGTTTTGCATAGGAAATATTTTTTAATCTTCTTAAACACAAGCACTAACAGTCAAAGCAGAGTATATTATCCCAAACTAGAATCTTTCAGCTCGAGATCATTTTACTATCCTTTGGTTTCGCTGAAGCTAGAATTGCTAAATGTAGTGTCGAATCCCTGTTGTCTCTCTGTACCTGGTTTAACAAGGGGATGAACCACCACAATGGATGCCGGTTGGACCATGTTGCCATGGATACGTTGCAGCTTTTTCCCGGTCCGCTTGTGTATGCTCCTCAGCAGCCGGTGCTCCCGATCAGATATCCACAACCTGTCCTCAAACACTGCAAGATCAAAAGGTCGACCTGTATGAAGTGGAATAGAGGGAAAAAGACGTGCATTCAGTCAGCGCTTTTAGGTGAGAACTATTCGGTGTCTTGTTTTAATATTGTCATAGGGACTACTGTGAAAGCACTGGTTAACATATTTGAATGGCGTTTCAAGAAAACAGTTTACAGTTGTTTTGGGCAGTTAACTGGGACGTCAGCGAATGAGAGTGCACACAATTTTTCATTTCTCCTCCATGTACAGCTGCTTTAGGACATCCCAAGTTCAGTTAGGGTGTGAGCCTTAGCTTAACTTTGTCTGACTCAGCTCTGTTTTAGTCACACCAAAATGCACATTATCCGGCTGAGGTTAGCATCTACTGTTCTACTTTGCCTTAATGACAAGCAAATCTTTCTGTGGTTTACTGTTATAATCCCGCTTTTTGTCAACACAGTGAACTTGTGCATGTGTGTCACACAAGCCTCACCTACTTGGTTCTCTGACAGGACCTGTCGATGTGAACCATCCAGGGCAGCTGTCTCCACCAGGCCCGTCCTCTGGTCGCACCAGAACAGACGATCTTCTGTGAAATCAATGGTCAGGCCGCTTGGTGACACAAGGTTGGTGCTAGCAATGACGGCCCGGTCTTTCCCTTCCAAAGAGGCGCTTTCCACAGCGGGCCTGGCGCCTATATCGGTCCAGAACAACTTCCTCAAAAATTAAGAAAAACAAAGAGAGCAGGGTCAATTTGGCATCGGAGATATCATTTCCACAGAACCTCCAGTGTGTTCATAATCACAAATAGTGTACGTTACATGTGGCTGATCAGTTTGACTGTTATTGAAGCAAACTTTCAAGTTTTGAAGCTGCTTATTGAGAAAGTAAAAGGGACAATGTTCTTGGGGTAAAAGATGTGGAAGGTAAAATGGTTATATAGTAATATATTAGTCTTTTCGGCCTGGTTAGCACAGTATACCACTCTTACTATTACCAGAACTCTTGGTGCCGCTGTACCAAGCAACTCCACCTGAGCTACAATGTTAATGTTGCTAGCAGTAGCTAGCTACATTTCATTTCAAACAGTGTTTTTCTAACAACCCTGGATGTCTTATCTACAGTCTTTTTGTGATGTGACTGCCTAGTTTTTCTCTCTGGTCTTGATATGTGTCATGTGTCAGTTCAAGCAGTGGTTAGAAGTTACTGGACCCACAAAGATTAGCGCCGCTTGGGTCTGGGTTGAACAAATGTAAACTCTGGGCACATCCCCAGACCACCATGGGCAGCCACGCAATGTTGTTGCAATGCACCACATACAAAAGCTGTTCTCCTGTGATAATGTGAATATGCCATGAATCACAAAGTGTAGCTGCTACTGAGACACTGACGATTTGTCCTGTTTCCTGAAAAAGTCACACACTGAGTGCACTGCTGTTTAGTCATGTCTGACTGAGTCCTTCTTGGTGAGTTGCTGTTTGTAGTCATTTCTGAAACTAGCATGCACATACAACCACACTCACTTTGCCAAAGGATGAACTGCAATTCCTCTTGGTTTTTCCAGCTCTTCACTTAGAATGGTTTCTCTGTTCAGTCCAGCCAAGTTGCTGCAGTCAACAGTTGACTGGCTGGAGGAAAGAAGGATTGAGAAGTGTAAAACAGAAAAGAAAAACCTTAGGGATTGTGATATTCTTACTTATTTACTTAAATGTACTATAAAAACAACTTAAGAAAGTACTCATGAAGGTCCACTGTGTAGGATTTTGGGGCGATCTATTTGCAGAAATCGCATATAATATTCATTATTATGTTTTCATTAGCATATACTGGACTCACTGGACCTTCTCAAAACATCAGATAAATGCCCTGTGCATTAATTTGACGTTTGATTGAAAACAGACCTAAGTAGATGAACAGAACTTAAAAACACATAGAAAAGCAAATGTCCGATATAAAACAGCACACCGCGCACCTTTTATCTGTCCAGTACATCCTGCGGTGGACCCAGTCAATCGCCAGTCCTTCTGGAGAGTCCAAACCATCAGAGACAAGAACATCTCTGGACCCACCGTTCAAATCAACCCGCTCAATTGTCTTCTGGCTTGTACTAGCAAAGTACACCTTCAAAATACATACAAGAAATATATAAAGAAATACATTCATACATAAAAGAGACACACAGTGAAACATTGAATATGTTCTGTAATAGAAGCATAAAAAGCAGTAATAATAACCAATAAGAAGAGAAAACATTGGTGAACCCTACAGTCCTTCAAATTACAGTCTCTGTCCACTAGGTGGCACTAGGCGTCTTCACCAAAACCTGAATCTGGTCGACCTAACACCAAACTCGTGAGACCTTATATTAGTTCATATTTCTGAAATCTGAAACAAAATAAAGATTAAGTAGGTTTTCATCTTACATCGCTCTGCACAGGGTCATAGTCCAAAGCTATGATGGTTCCTCTGGGCTCCTCCACAAGGGTTTGATCCCCAGTCCCATCAGGATTAATTTGCTGTACATCCACTAGATTGGCAACTAGTAGATAAGGTGGTGGTCCTGAACAATCAGAATACATTATTTAATGATAAGATGTACTGTGGTAGAAGTGAACACAGTAAACTTAAAATTAGCATTTTACCGTGTTATTCTTACCTTTATTTCAATTGCAGTGTGTTTGTGAAGCAGTAAGACAGACTGTAAGATTAGATAGATGCAGAGTGTTTGTCTGTGTGGGCTTAACCATCTCAGCTGACTGTGTTGCCATGGTATGACTCACCAGGCGCAATGCAGCGCTTGCCATCTTGGTGGAGCTGGTAGCCAGGCAAACAACCACACTGCCACCCACTAGGGGTGACGGGAGAACAGAGCTGACTGCAGCCCCCTCTGTCTGCAGACGAGCAGCCTGCAACGGCGACACACACAGATAGGCTTCTGTTCTTCACATAGAGGCCCCATTTTCTAACTTTCTAACGGGACTCAGCCCCGTACAGTATGTTTAATGTAATTCTACTTAATCCCATTACTGGTAATCGAAAATGAGAATGTGATGTAAGACGCTTTCCTTATTTCTCTATGACAGGACATTAAAACGGAAGCTATGTTTTAAATTCTTATTTAATTATTCAGGTTAAATACTTGAGAAAGGCGGCTTTCTTGACAGTATTTCCGCTGGTTGTGAAGCTAGGAAGTGTTCCATATGAGTGCATTACGTACCAGGAAGCTGCCTTGAATATGTGACGAGGGAATACTTCTTTTAAGCTGACAAAATATGCAAGAATTCTAATGATCTAGGCAAATTAATAAAACCCCCGTCTTCACTGATGAAGTCTGACTCTACACTGATTTCATCACTTGTATAATCGCTATCCGCCGAGCAGTAATGCAGAGCTTCCTGGTTGCTGAACTGCTGCGCTGTCAGGCTTTTGATCATCTGACCTCAGTTTGACCACCTTGAGCCAGTGCTTACTTTCAAGATATTTAGACAGCTAGAGATAATCCAATAGCTACAATATCTGTTGTCTTGCTCAGTTTATCAGTTGACCACACATCTGACATCCCTCACTACTGCAGCGTATAGCTTAATGTTATTAGTTCAGTTGTTTGTATTGTTATAGTATGTTTATATTTCTGGAATGTTTATAATTAAGCATGTACTTTCTGAACTGATGTATTTGTGAAAACTAAAAAATCATTGACAATTTTTTAGTATTTGTTTTTTTACATAATTTGCATAAAATTCTAAATATTAGGTCGATCTTAGGGTCAGAGGAGACAGCTGATAAAGTGTACTATAGTCCATACCAGTGCAGGCTTGTCCATCCTCCTGTAGTACAGATCCCTCAGGACACACACAGACAGCACCCTCGTCTGTTGTCAGGCATCCATGGCCACACCTGCTGATGTTGCCTTCACATGGTACGATCTCTGATTGTGGAAAGAAAATGTATATCTTCAAACGCTGTTCCTTTCCATTGTATTAAAAATGGTACAAATCTGGTCAGTTAAAGCTATGCGAGTTGAACCCACAGAAACGGAAATGTCATACAACGGTCCATTAAGGGTCAAGCTCAAAGGGATGTTAATTGTTCAAGAGTTTTCCAGGTTATTTTGGGGCTCAGCAGGTTGTAGATTCGAACAGAGCCAGATGGACTACAAGCTTCTTAGGCCCTTCTCAGGTGAAATCCTTTTCTGAAGTCATCTTTTACCCTATCAAGATAGGCGAAAGTGTGATGAGAATGCAGTCAAAGGGCACACAGTGAGGTAATGTTAGCTCACAGGAGTGCGGGATCTCCTGCACCTGTTAATATGGGCCATGTATACAGAGGCTGCTCATCTAGATGTGAATCTAATGTGAAAGTGCTGCAGTGTCTGTTACTGTGGTAGAGGGTAAAATTATTGCTCCAGCTAGCAAGCTTTTTGCAGTTATGTTTTGATAAAGTAAAAACAAAATGTGCCCTTTCACCCACTCAGTACTGTACTTTGGACAAATGATCAAATGAAAGACAACATGAGAGATGATTAGATTTTGCTGTAAAAATTTACTTAATATACAGCTAAAAATTGGACAACCTGCTGTTTTTATGTTTATGTATGTTTTGCAAATCATTTTTTCCCATTTGTTCCCATTGAGTCAAAAACAAAAGGCCTAAACAGCCGACTAGATCCTCCTCCATGTATGTAATCTCTGTCATCTCCATTGTCTAGCCTGTTGGCTGCATGTTTGTTTTCTTCGGGACCTTTGCAAAGGTTGTCTGCTAAACGGCTTAGACAGACAAAGCTGCTGACCAGATATGTTCCCTATTGCAAATGTCACCTCATCATCTAATCTCATTGTGTGTGTGAGCCATTGCTGGTTCTCTTTGCCTCATCACTGCGAGATTAGAAGAGAAGAGATTAGGATGTGTCCATAATGTGTTTTAATACATTATAGAGGTAATCACTGTGTAGACACGATGATATCAGGGCAAACTCACCAGCAATTTAGTAAAACATATATAAATAACCAAAAAAAGCACCAAATCCTTGACAAAATACAGATTTTTCCAGTTTGTTTAAGTTGCTAAGTTTCTATACATTCCCTCGTGACTGCAATGCATACGTCTGTGCCAAAATATTAGATTGTCTGAGGTATCTGTTCACTTAAAAAGAATGTATTGTTACGCTTGCAGACAACAGACCTGCATTATGACAGCGAGGAATGAGCGGACGGGCTGACGTAGAAAAGCTATATGGAATACCTGGATGAGGGAAACAATCCAAATGCCTCCAAATAGCTTATGTTTAAGTGCTTTTTATCAGAAAACTGGACAATATAGTGGTCTAAACCTATGAAGAAAATGTAACAGCTTTTACTGACTTCAATGTGCTATCGCTGCTTCCATCTAACTCACAGTGCCCCTCCGCCTCAGTACTGCTAGGCCTTTAGTGACAAAGTGTCAGTGTTTTGACCCAAGTAACCTGACACACCATTGGCTGCTTGCATCGTCTAGTCAAGGGTGTCTAGCATATGACCCAGCCTTTTTCTTGGCTGTGCAGGGTCAAAGTAGTGTCTGGGGGACAAATGCCACCTTTCATAGCACCACAAAAAGAAGAGGATCTAATGTGAAACCAGAGCCACGTTCATTATGCCAACCAAAACCAACTGCTAGCATGGCCTTTTTAAAAAAAAAACAAAAAAAACAACAAATCTTATTTCACTGAATATGATTTCTGCAGCTCAGCTCAGACCAGAATGCTTCAGAAACACAGAAAATTAAGAAAAAAATACTGTTGTCCTTTTCCAGTTTATTATTCAGTTCCCCTTCACACTGCACTTAACATAGCTTCACATAAAGGACAAAACTGCTTCATGGTGTCATATCGAATGCTACATTAATCCAGTTCTCATCAGTCAAGGGCTTGAGGCAATTTTATTGATGGTGTCAACATCATCCAGCAGTGAATTCACAATCTTTAAAAGCAATAAGTGAGAATTTATTTATTATCTTTATGGCTGTATATCTTCAGCAGTTTGTGTATTTTCTACTAGTTTTCTACTTGGTTTTATGATCAACATTAACATGTTTTCACTGTACCTTGACATGTCTTCCTGTCCGGTAGGAGGGCATATCCTTTCGGGCAGGTACAGAAATATGAGCCTGGGATGTTTTCACAGCCGAGAGAGCAGCCGTGGTTCCAAAAGGCGCATTCATTCACATCTATGGCACAGAGAAATACAATGCTATATAACCTTTCTGTGATATTTTACTTCATGCTGGTATTTTAGTGTCTTTCCATGCTTTATTTCTACTTTATGTCGTCGTTTGTGTGTGTGTGACGTAGATACCAACCTTCACAGTGTGTGCCTTGCTTACTGAGAACAAAGCCTTCACTGCATTGACATGTCCCTTGCTCAGCTAGACTTGAACACACGTTCACACAATTTCCACTCTGTTCATCACAGCCTGTTTGAAAAGGTTTACAGCAATTTATTACTAAAACATTGCCATTTTAGCCCTATCTAAAATCATTTAATTATAAGTAAGTAAGTGTAACCTGGAAATGATGATTGGGAGGCTGCCATTGGCTGGTTTAGGAGATGTACCACCTTAATATCAACTGGGGGTTTTGCCATTGGTTTTATGTTGACATTCAGTGGCTCTCCACCGGTGTATTTGTTGACTTGTTTTATAAGACGAGATTCAGCATCAGTGTAGTACAGGTGTTCCAGAAAAACTGATATCCCCAGTGACTGAGACCTGATCAAAGGAGACAGAAGCAAACATGTTTCATCCCAGTTTACTTATCAGAAAGATGCTAACAAAAATAAAAAGACAAGCAAGTAATCAGAATACAACAAATGCTCACTGAAGTGGCTGATTGATGATGTGCAGGACGTTCCCGTCGTAATCACAAGAGGCAATGGCACTTTCTCCTTGCAGACCAAACTGAACCCAGAACAGTCTTTTCTCCTCTCGGTCAATCGACAGTGCCGTCAGTTGTTCTGCTATTTTAATAAGTGTAGTTTTGGTGTGGCCGGTCACATCAGACCGCTGGATGCTCGGAGTCATGCCACCAGACAGCCAAAAAAGAAACCTGCAGAAGACAGTATGTGTTTTAAAGTGAGGAAGGGCTTTGCAGTGATGTAATCCCAAATTTCTCTAGATTTTTGGAAGTTATTTATTCACTTTATGTGTTTTTCAGTTGCACAGATGCTAACATGCTTGTACTAATGTCCCTATTTGGACATTTCTTCATATGCATGCTAACATCCCCCTCAAATCTGCAGCTTCATAATGTTTGTGCCTTGTAATCATATTTCAATAATGTTTTCTAAATTGTAAGATAGTCTGTAGACATGTATGAAAGTAATTTTGAAGTTAAAACATACCCTTCGCATTTCATTACCATGTAGAAATATTCTAAAATGTTATTGTTAAAATGTAAATTCTTCCCTGCCATGTCTCACTTTCACATATCCACTTGTCAGTTTACTGAACCAATACATCTTTGACCACAGATTGGTGGTATGTGAAAGTCAGTCTGTCATTTTGCACCTCAGTGCCAGCCATGCTTGATGGAAGGAGATGAAATATTTATAGTAACACAAACAAACTGTCAGGAGTCTGAACTGTGTGAGGAGTTGTATAAGAGTCATTTGCTGTGCTCCTCTTTTCTTTTAATAAATGCAATGTCATTTCACTCATCTCATAATCCGCCCACACGACAAAAGAAGCACCACCATGACAGTCATGAAAGTTTAATGCAGAAATTACCTGTTAGTGGGGTCAACCGTTATAGAACTTGGCTGGGTCAAGTGTCTTAAAAGAGTCCTTTCATTTTTCCCATTTATGTCCATTCTCTTGATCTTTCCCTTTTCTCCACTTGTCCAGTATACACTGTTCTGAATCCAGTCCAACGCAAGGCCCGAGATGTGTTTGTCAGATGAAAACAGTTTCTGGAACACAAACATTTAAATTAACATTTTATTAATTGACTCTGAGACCAATGCATAATTGTTGAAACTCAAGAAAGATAAACTGAATATGAGAGTTTTGATCTTTTTAGGAAAGATCTCTTTGACTTTGTATCTTTTAGAGTAGTTAAATAACCACCTGTCTGTGTGCTCCTCTCACTGATGCTTTGTAGATGACCCCAGTGTGTTTGTCAGCCCAGTAAACTTTCGCTTCTCTGAAATGAAAGTCGAGCAGGATAGAACTCCCCACGCCAGCCACAAGCCGCCTCTGGTTCTTCCCATCAAGGTCCATTCGATGAATGGCTTTACCATGGCCGAATATCAGGAAGGGCTGTGAAGCTTAACAAAACGCCACATGTCTTTCATGAATCTCAATAATTCAGTTATTTTAAGACCCTTAAACACAGCAAAGCAACAGTCCAAGAGCCAAATTAAACGTGAATCGTGTACGAGTTAATGGGGGCAGGTTTTTGATGCATGTGAAAACTGCTATAATACAGTATACGCTTGTTTTAGTTTTAACTAAATGAATCCCAGGGGCATGTTGGTACGTAACTATGGCATTTCATCAACATTTCAATAGCTGCTTTTTCCTTCTTTGTGTCAAGCTGCAATTGTAGTTTGTCAAATTCTCTGATAAAAAGCCTTTTCATGGCTGTAATGGCATGAAGTTCAAGGCAGGCTCAGCTGCCTGTGAATAAAACACTGTCCCTTAGCAACAAATAGTGCTTGAATTATACTTTGACTCTGACAATGCTCTGCAATGAATGAAGTTCAAGGCTGAAATGATGAGTGTTACTTTCTCCCACAGATTTCTGCTTTAGCACACAACATTATCACAAATTTCTGATGAACATAAGCAGTAGAAAAGTGATATTTGGAAAAGATTGTCCGTTCTTGAAAACGCTGAATTAGATTTCATAGCACATAGATTCTGTTGGTCTGAAGCCTGTTAAATCTTGACAAACTGGACCGTGAGGTGATCTGTGTTCGCTGTCTGGATTACTATTGATAGAAGGCGCTCAGGTCTATCATGGTAATCACACTGTCATGTGCAACCATGGATACCGCTCTTAACTCTGTGGAATGAAGAAAACAATGAGCAACACCAGACAAACAACATAATGAAATGTATGTCTCTCAGATGGCCACTGGTGCCGAGTTGCTAGGAGGCATCCCAATGAATCATTAATTGACAAGTTCACATGGTGGTCAACATGATTCTTGACCTGGTAAGCTCAGCTCATTGGCTGTTGGGAATTGGGAATAGATGTACTTTCAAACATTTTCCCTTTTACAAATACAAAAACCCATAAATGAGTAAGGACTTCTTCAATCTGGCAGCAAAGTGACAGAAAAACAGGTAATTAGTTAAAATTAGTTAATTACATATTCAATTATTTGAAATGGTGTCATCTGGTTATGTTGTCTCTAAAGGAATTCTCAATTGAGCTAATGGGGAAATCTCTATATATTGATATTACTATACAAAATTACTTGCAGTATACCATTATAGAAAATTATATTCACATCAACCACCTGTGTTTTTTGAAGAATATTTTTCAGCTTTTCTGCCTTATTTGATAGATAGTAGAGAGCCATGCGATGACACGCAGCAGTATCCAGACAATCTTCAAACTCAGACTGGTGCAATAAAAACTCAGACTTGACAGGTGGTGCACGCTTTACCAGGTGTGCGACCTGTGTGCCCCACCCACCCGTTCTGACATTATGTTGTTTGTCTGGTGTTGCCCCTAACTCTCACCCTTGGTGTGTTGGGATCACTGTCTTTGCTGTTATAACCACAGAAGGTGCTGCTTCAGGCTGCCTTTCTTGTAAGACTCCTAGTTCCAGCACTTGCATTGATAAGAATCCACCCTGCTGGAGTGGAGTAGAAACTAAACCAACTCAAAGCATAATGTGCTGTAGCTGACCATGACCTTTTGACCTGTCTGTGGAGGATGCAGAATAATGGCTACTGGAAAAATACCATTATTTTACAAAATGTGTAGTAATTTATGCTCATGTACATTTAGTTTAGTTTTATGTATACTGACATAAAACTACACTCTGGCAGTCTGGTCTGACAGAAACTATTCCTACAAGATAACCTTTTGGTCTCAGTGATCACCATCTGTGAGCTTCAGCTGATGTACTTGTGGCATCCCACAAAGAACTTGGGCTCAGGCTGAGATACACCTACTCAAGCCCGGACCAGCTGACTGAATGTTTGCTACAGTGCATTATATTGTCTGCTGAGTCCACTTTGCCACATATGCTGCAGAGAGGCTGACTTTTACCTTCTCTCTCTCTGTTGTTACGTGACATGGGCTACTGTTATAATGGCAACTATTACAACAATAGTTGTTTACCATATGAAGTCAGTTATGGTGTATATCCAAATAGAGAGGAGAGGGGGAACTTTTGTGCACAGTGGGATCTTAAGCAACTAAGAAAAATGCTTGATTTTGTATCACTGATGCATCTATCTAAGTTTACATTCTGAATTTGTGGTAATACTAATCCATTTGATATGGATCCAAAGGATTGATCAAATACAGTGTCAGAGTTAACAAAAACACTCATGTATATTTAAAAAAAATGCCTGTGCAGTGTAGCACTCTTCTTCTGTATAGATAATATATAGGCATATGTTGAACATCACTCATGTTCTATTATTTATTTGTGCCTTATGAAAGTCATTCTTGTTTCCTGGCCAACCTGCCCTGTGATGATGTCATGTTGCTGTGCAATTTCATCAGAAGTATCAACTATACACAGATATACTGTTAGTATGTCAGGATTATCATCTTAACTCTTTTCTCCACCAAGCACGATAAGTTTCCAGAACAAGTTATACATTTCAGACATACATGGTTTAAAGACAAACGTCACTTATTTCAGTACCATGCATTGGCAATATCAGTATTTGCAGGAGAGGTGTCAGCCAAACGTACCTTCACAGCTGCTGTTTCTCCCCGCTCGTGATAGCCGTTCATCCCAACATGCTGTACCGAGGGCCAAGACTCCAGAGCTTTGCACCATGAAATAGATGAGCGCTGCTGTGATCGTTGCAGCCGACATAATCCTGCACTCCGTCCCTTCCTTGGGAGCTGCACTGGTTCACTTTTTCTCAGGCATTCCCACTATTAGCACTGGCACACAAGAATTCCCCAAAATCAAGCAACGGTTGCTTATAGACTGTTGGCATCCTTGTCCAAGACAGTGGATCTTTACATGCTGGAAGATGTCACATTAAAGAGAGATGTACCCCAGTGAAAAGATGGAGCACTCAGAATGAAGAGGGTAATACTGCCAGTGCAAAAAAAAAAAAAACTGTGAGGGATCCTGCTCACTCCCCACTTTGGCCCCAGGCTGCCAGTCTGTTTTGGAAGCAAAGATTGAAATTCCTGACACCCCCGTGGTAAATTTTGCACATGCTAGTCCAGCACTGGAGTAAGATCTCCTTTAAGCTGCATTCAGTGTCTCAAGCAGAATGTGGAATATGCAAGAAATGAGGCTGAGCTGAAGAAAGTTCCCACATAACAACAACATCTTACCCTCACTCCACCCCTTGACCCATGTCCTTTCTGAATGTGGATGGATGTGTCTGAGACAGCGTTTTTTTTGTCTGGCAGAGAGAAAGAGACATTGCATATAAGGCTATTAGGCTGAACCCTGCACCAAGATAATTATTTATTCATAGTGGAACAAAATTGATCTTTGGACCTCCTTTTTTTTAAAGACTATAACACCATTCATAAATGCCATCCACTTACAGTACAAGTGTAATTTACAAATGCTGCACACAATAGATGCTCTGTTTTGTCTTGTGTGTGTGAATGAGAAGTCAGTGTGTCAGACTGTCTCCTGTTGAAGTTCATCTGGTTTCCGGGGGAATCGGTAGAATGAGTAATTTAAAGAGAACGGAGGAGGAGTGGAACAGATTATCCCTAAATTGTTTGTCCTCTTTTTACCCAGGACAACAACTAACAGACTCCACGAACCAAAACCTCTATTCATACCCTGCATGACTAGCACATTGTCAACAACAACGTCACCAGTAACCTTGTAGAGGAGCAGTAGAAGATTTACACGGCTGAGACAGTTGCCTTGTCTCCAGACTAATGTTAGCAGTCTGAAGGGCACTAACCTTTTCCCACGATTTCACCCCTAGCAGATAATAAAAATGTTAATGTCTATAATTCTCACTTCACGTGACAAGTGTGCTTAATGACAGCCACACATGGCTTTGAATCATCAGGTAGAGCGCAAATCTAGGATACAAATATGTAGCTGTTGCTGCTGCATGAAATGTCCCCTCATGTCATTGCTTTTGTACAACATAGTCCAAGTCCTTAATTCCAACTCTAGTTTTCACATTTTCTCGATATTTTTGGTACATGCCATGTCAACAGAAACAAGGCGAAAAAGGATTGCACATGCAGTGTTAGGTGCTCCATGTGGTCTGATGTAATTTAAGTGGAAAGTTAATGGATTGCAGGTTTAAGATTAACTGCGCTGACTTATCAAGCTGCAGTGGCTTTGTGCTTGACCTCTGGCTGAATGTGCTTACGGATAAGTTTGTTTCACGTTAAGTTGAACTTGGAAGCAAATCTGCTTAATTACACTCATTTATCTCTTTTTTTTACAAAATGGTTCAATAATAATATCTTCAACTGTATATTTGTCTATCCTTTTTGTCATATTTTCTGTCACTACAATTTTCCAATGCACTCCTATAATGGCACCAAGTCAGTGTTGTCAGGGGATTTGTGATGCAACTGTAAAGCCTCTAGAGCAGTGAAGTATCTCACTTCCAGTTGGCCTGTTTGGACTCGTCTTCATGGACCTCAGCCCACTGGCAACTTTTTCGTGAACAACTCTGTCGTATCTGTTTGTAGCAGTCTGCTCATTGATCTATTGTTATGTCTGTCTCTCTTTTCCCTCTCTCTATCCTTTTGCTTCTGAGAGTTATCTTTCTACTTAGCCACCATTCCATCTGTCTCTCCATATGCCTGTCTATCCATTCATAGTTCCAGCATACACAGTACATATCTATCGTTAACAGCCCAGCCCATCTTTGTCCACTATCTAGTCACTGTGTTTGTTAAAACAGCTTGGCTGTTGCCATGATAACAGCACAGCTGGCATCAGAGATTACTTGGTGCTGCAGGCTCCTGTAGCTGGTGGCACAGAGGTAGTCATGGGAACAGTTTTCCAGGTCCACCCGTCATCAGGATTTACGGCAGCGCCTGCTCAGATGTTCAGAGAGCGTGACAACTGTGACCCATTGATTTTCAGGATGAACACGTCTGCTCTTGTTCACAACTGAGTGAGCACATGTGATACGTTTCTGTACCTCTGCCCACTTTTATTCACAACTGACATCGATCATATTTTTATCAGCAGCAACCGCTATATTTTGCTTCTACATGAAGTGTTGTTTGTTTAATAATGGATAATACGCAATTATGTCAGCCATTCATCTTAAAACTCAATGATGAGGATAGCATGGTTAGGGTACTACTGTACATGGTGCAGTGGAGTACCGTGTGCATTGTAACACTGAGATTTAGTTTCACCTGGTGAAGCCTGGAATGAGCACACAACCTGTTGCTGATGGAGAAGTCAGAGAGATTGTCAGAGAAACTTAAAATATCAATGCTAAATAGTTAGCTATGGGCAATTTTATTTAGTGATTTTTATTTATTTATTTTTTCCAAATTAAAAAATTTTATTGGAGACATGTATTTAATGTGGCTGTCTACTCAGATAACATGGCACAACGCAGATATAATTCAACAGTCGTCCAGTTTATTAAAAACAAATGTATAACTCCATTTATAGACAAACAACACACATTAAGTCATAGAAACAGGCAGTGTTAATCAGACAAGTCCCATATTCTATCAACCACACTGACAGTACTTTCTTGTCCATTAAGGCAACAATCTGCTTGATGCTTACAACATCAGTGACGTAAATGTGATGGGAAGTGGATAATGGGTCTTCTTTGACACCGCATAATATTCATCTGTGACAAACTTTGGCATTTGGTTTAACATAAACCCCACACACAGGTAACTGACAGGCTCTTTGTATGGTACTATTTGTAAGTTATTAAGTCCAACAAAGGTGCCATGCTGCAGTGGCAACCATTCAAATTGTTTATCGAATATAAGGCTCCAAAATAAATAAGGACATGAATGAAAACATCAGTCACTGACTGATGTGATTGTTTTTTTTTTTTTTTAACAGTTCTTTTAAACACCCAAACAACCTCCAGGGAATGTTTTCATGTTAACTACACTTTTTGAAATCACTATATAAATCTTTATAAATTAGTAATTGATGGAAAATGCTAAATAAATGTGTTACGACATTCAAAACAGCAAGCCATTTCTTTACAGCCCCACTGATGTTAATGTGTATTTATAAAGATTTATAAATGATTTCATAGTTAATCAGTGTCATAAAAGGCATATAAAGAGTATTTCATATAATGTGTTACTAGCATGGCGTTTGGGCATTGACCATGGATTCCTGGCATCAACAGAGATACTCAGACCGGGAGCTGTCGCTCTTATAGGTCATCTGAGAGTCAATGCTGGACCTGGAGCACAGGAGCATTCGCTCTGATTCTTGAGTCTGTCTCCTTGCCCAAAGCTCTGTTGGATGAGGGGCCAAGGTTCTGTGTTTCATTGAAATTGTCTCAAACTTGACATAGCTCTCTTTTTCAAGCTCCTCTTCGTCCATGCGTGTGTTGCGTCCTTTGCAGTACAGAGCAAGAATCTTGTACACCAACAGTGCAATAAGAGGCAAAACCAAAGCACAGGCAATGCCACTTATGATAACGAAAAGCTGGCTCTGCCCACCATCCTCTACAATGTCCAGTGTGTAGAAGTCGATGCAAGGATCTTTTCCAGCAGCACTACCTTTTGCTACGAGGCAAACTGAGTATCTCATTCCAGGTGAAAGTCCTTCTAGGAACACTTTACCACTGCCAGCATTAGTCTCCACTGTCCTTTTGGTGTCATCATCACCATAGGGTGAATATACAACTGTTAGTGGGGCATCACTTGGTAACCCATCTGCTGTCCAGAGCAGAACTGCAGTGTCCGACGTTTCCTCTACAATCTTAAGGTCTGTGACAGACTTTGATGCATCACTTTTCTTGCTCTTTTCATCAGCAGCAAGCTTTCTTCCATTACCTCCTTGCTGGACTTTTCCTTGTTTGGGCGAGCCTTTCTGTATACTGTTGCTAGGGGTAGTTTTTGGCTTCTTAGGGACAGCAGATAGTGTTGTTGATGTTCTAGGGAGCTCTGTGGACATGACAGTCGGTGAGTTGGGAACGTCCGTTGGGGCAATAAATGTTGTGTCTTGGCTTGTTGGTCCAGTTTCGATGCTTGGGCTCAGTGGAGGGATGGTGGTACTGATGGTACCAGCAACCGAGAGGGAAATGGTGGCTTCTGCGTTGCCAGCAACATTCTTTGCTTTGCAGCTATAGTTCCCGGCGTCCTTGTACAATATTCCATGCAAGCTCATGATGGACCATCTGATGCCATCTCCAGGTGATTCCTGGACTATAGAGTGGAACAAGAACACAAAATTCAGCATGAATAGCAAGTCTTACCAAGACTGTTCTGCATGTTTTGAAGTGCGTTATGACTTTGTGGCACTAGCACTGCACACCTTAAAGCTTCCTACACATGTGGCATTTAAAATCCACACACAGTTTATCAGTTACCAAATGTTACATCTCATTTAATTTGAAAACAGGACTTTTGCTTTCTAAACTGCTTATATTTTGAAATATTTGATTATTATACCTGTGTTGTTGACTAGTGAGCCATCTGACTTAGACCAGTAAAGAGTTGGTGTTGGAAACCCTGTGGCATCACATCGCAGGAGAACATTACTGCCCAAAGGAGATGTGATCTTGGTTGCCGAAGTCATGACTGATGGTTTAACACAATTGTCGAGTTCAGCGCGCTGAAAAAGGACACCAGCCAAATTCTCTGGTCCACTGCAAGTCAGGAATAGGTCCATCAAAACCACTGGTGTGTTAGACATTTTGGAAATCTCTATCAGCTTGGAGATTTTACAGTCACAGAACCAGGGATTATCTTGGAGACCTGAAGAGGAAAAACAACTTAAGGTCACTGATTGCTGTTACATAATATTGCAATGTCAAACACTATCCAATTAAACGCTAATTTACTTTACTTTTTCTATTGATCACATTGGAAAGAATAGAAGATATATAGTACAATCTCACAGTAAAGAGGCAAAACACATTTGCCAATGTCTGTGAAATTAATTTCTAGCAGAGCTCAACTGATTTTGAATCATTTGTAAAGATTATGGTGCTATATAATCATGTGTTTCTTTTTCACCCAACATCGATGTATGACTTGATGGAAGCAAGGCAAACCAGTAGAATAGAAAATTGTTTCCAAATGGAAAAAATAAGAAATGTGGTTCAATAACAAAACACTGCTAATGATTTATTCTGTTGAGTTAATCACCACTGTAAACAGTGGGTACCATTAGGCTGCATGGTAATCCAAATTCTCCATATGTATCAACCCATCATCTATACTCCCTTACAAATTGCACCTGTTCCTCACAGTAGGCAAGCACATGTACTGGTGCATATTAAAGCCCTTTAACCAGATTAGTTTGTCTTAACAGTGGCAAAGCACCTAAGCTGGCACTGGCCTTCCTCAGGTTTCACTAACAACTTTAGCGCTTTATAATCCATATGTCGACTTTGATGTTGCAGGAAGAATTTGTGTGGCTTCATGCAATTTTTGTTACATTCTGAAAAAAAGATGTTGGAAAAATTCTTGTTTTAAGGCCAACCTGCTTTTAGTATTTGGTCTATATTTTAAAATATATGTAATTTAAAAAGGATAGTCATCAAACAATTCAGAACAGTAAAGGTGAACATACCTCTAAAACAGTACTACTTGGAAATGGTTTTAGGACATGCTTGAGAAGCAGTCATGTTTGTGTGTGGATTGTTTTTTTTCTACAGACTAATCCTGTTTCTCCTTCAAGTACACCAGTACACACAGCCAGCTCTTTCTGCAGGGATAAGCTAGCTTATACAGCCTATTAACTATGTCCCTCCCACTGTCCATGCCGCACAGATCCAGTGAACAAACATCCGGTCTCATATAGTATGATAAGTTGAATCTATAAGATGTTATATGCAAGTCAAAATATATCCAACAAAAAAAGGTGATTTTAAGAAAATAACAAAATAGTGAAAATTGATTGAAATGCTAGATATATTCTAATAAGACTACAGATGTCTAGGTTTTACTCCTCCATAACATGTTTGTTTACTCTTTTCACTTCAAGGGATATTCATAGATAACACTGTAAGAAATAGACTAGAAGAATGGACACAAGGTTTTTAACTTTCCTACACATACGACATACTAACAGACTTTCTGGAATTATGTGCTTTGATTTTTTACTTGGAGTACTCCTTTTCAAGCCCTGCTTTAAATCAAAAACTCTGCATTTTATTCTCCTCCTTGCCACTGACTTGACCATTTGTCGGCAGTGGACAACAATGTTATAAGCAAGTGGTCACTGGTCTAAGATATTTCCATTACAAGTGCCCAAATCTTAAATCTTAAAACAACAACAAAAAACAAATGACATTGCAAGTAGTTGACTCTGAAGGGAGATGTAGTGGCAGTTGTTATTGCGCCTGTGAGACATATCTGCTCATAGTTGGCCAAGCTGTGGATGCACAGAAGTACGAGATACTACCCTGTTTGTAATCCCTTTATGAGATGAATGCTAATTAGTTCAGTTGAACTTTAGAGACACTGGAATAAACACATATTTCTTGCATTTTTGAACAGCAGGTGTGTCTTTGTATGTTTACTTTTGATCACCAAATGAAGGTAAATCTGCTCTTTTCAATTATCACCACACTTTTTGGGAATGCACAACAAAAATGCACCCTTTTGCTCAATGGCAATACTGCATTTTTCAGCAGTTCTTGACTGAGAATAACCTGTTAAATACTGTATCTTTTGCACTCTTAACTGAAGCAAGGGTAATTATATATTTGTGTTTCTTATGTATATCCTTAGCACTGCTTCAGTACTACACATTAAGCCCTATTCACTATGACCAAAGCGTAGAACTGTTGCAACCACAAGCTACCCCATGTGTAAATTTTACTCAGCCATGCTGTCGATACTGTAATTTCCAGTTCATGACTCCTGTGCTTTTCAAAATGCCAATAAATAAAAGGACAATGATCAAAGGTATAATTTTGGCACTGCAGCTGCCTTTAGCTAAAGAGATGTATGACACTGAATCTTGGAGGTTTGGGTGTTTCAAAATGTAAATGAAGCACTCAGCAGTGGGGCAGTCAAAAATTATGATAAATGTTTGATCACTGGAAAATATTACATGTCATGGGTCATCTCGCCTTGAGAAATACTGTATACATCTACTGTATATTTTCTCAATAGTATAAGTTTCCTATATTGCATGGGAACATGTAACACAGTGCGCTTGGTTTACAGTTTTTTTCCAATGTCTTCCGCTGAACTTAACCCTGGCTTGGATTGCCACAAGCTGTGTGTTTGATATTCAGCAGTTAATTAGGACAAGAAATTGACAGCATTAACTGTTAACTGCTGCTACTTAGATAAACCCTGTACTGCATACCATTGCCCTCAGGCAACAGAAAACCTTTTTGTCCCTTATCCCTCCCTCAACGCTGTTTTAATTCGTACACATGACAGTGTATGATATGTAAACAACCTAATGAGGCGAGGGCATGATACATGAAGGGCCGGAGGGAGCTCCTGTCAGGAAGATAAGTCTGAGTGGATAGGTGGATAAATTTCACTCTTTTGCATGTTGAAGTAGAGAAAACTTGACAATAAAAAATATGTATTTGTATAAATGTCGAAAACAGTAAGAAGTAAGGCTGCTTTTCAGAAAGGTATTTGAACCTATTTGAACAGTTTGGATCAATATGTTTACTAAAACAGTGCTTGTTGCACCATACAAATGTTCTTATGCATATGGTCATTTTCATATGCATGTTTGTTTTTTTCACTGATAAGCCGTGATGTGTGCAGTAGTGCAGTAGAGAGATAAGCAAATTTCAGTTTGTCCTGGCAGTCACAGCAGGTTTGAGTCAGTCAGAACAAGGCTGCTAGATTAACAGGTGTTTGTGACGTAATTACAAATAACCCTGAAAGTTTCCTGCCCTGGCCTTGATATCCTGTAAAACCAAGCCAGACACAACCTTCTATCCATACGTACCTAACACAACTTTTTGGGAGGCATTAGTAGAGATGGGTGCTCCATTGAAGGGGGGCCAGATATCCATGAGCTCAGAGGGCAGGGTGGCGAATTTGTTGCTGGATAGATCCAAGTAAGTAATGTTGAGGAGGTAAGGTATCGCCTCAGAGGGAACATTAGTGAGTCTGTTGTTGTGCAGATCGAGTGTCCTCAGCTTGGGCATCTCTTTCAGAGACTCCCAGGGGAACATGGAGATCATATTTCCATCCAGCCTCAGCTCATGGAGCACTTTGAGGTTGTAGAAACTTGCAGTATCCACAGAGGTTATGGAATTGTAAGTAATCCATAAGTACCGTAGATCCACGAGGTAATAAAAAGCTTCTGTTGGGATTCGCCGTACCACAGTTTTCTCAATACGAAGTTTGACTGTATCCACAGGGACATTGACAGGAATATCAGACATGTCGGGATCATTGCAGAGGACAGATCTGAGAATAGAAGATACGAGTTTAGCAGGTCCTATGGCCTGGCAATAAAACTGTTTGCCAAATTGTAACCTATGAAACCATGATCCAGTGACACAGCAGGTAATGTTAGCAGAAGAACATTTTAAAGAATTAACAACCAGTCTGTAAGCTTGAAGTATCCATCCATCCATCCATCCATCCATCCATCCATCCATCCATCCATCCATCCATCCATCCATCCATCCATCCATCCAGACTCTCCATCGGGATGTGGGATGCTCTCTCTAACATGACTGTAGTCGATGCAAAGGACACCTCCCAGATGCTAAGGTCACAGCTAATCAGTCATCATAAATCAATCATGTGGATTGACACTGACTGCAGGAGATGGAATGTGTCAAATCAGTTATAGTCAGAGATAAAAAACAAAACAAAACAACAACCTATGTATAAGAGTCATTTAATCTTTCAAACTTTAAATAGAAAAGCTTAATCACCATTACATGATTACTAGAAGGGGGAGAAATAAAAGCTTTAGCTTTACCTCTAGCTTTTGGTTTCTGTGGCTGTTCTGATGATGGTGTCAGTTGTCCTGTACCAGAACATGTGCTTTTATACCTATATAACATTAAGTAGTATCACTACTGCCACAGGCACCTTCTCCTTGCTTTCCCACTGACAAATCAAACTCTGTTGTCTAAGTTGTTAGTAAAGATTCTCTGTGTTTGTTAGTGTTTGTTTATACACTACTGTTCAGCATTTTCCTGTGTGTATGTTAGACTCCTCAACATGATGGATTAACATTAGGTCTTTGTCAGCTGTAAATGGATTGGCACCATGCCAGGCAATGCACATTATGTTAACCCAGGTTAGTACAACCTGTGCAGATTGTACTCTGGTGCATTTTGATATGTTTACCGTATTTTCACCATATGTGTATAGACTGTTTTGATTGCCCTGGCATTGATGTGGCTTTTCCTCTGTTTTTACATTTACTCTACAATGGATATGTATTTTTAATGAAATGTTGCCCCTCATTGCAGTGAATGTAGCTTATATACTTTCCACTGATTTAACACGTCTCAAGCACCAGATGGTCTGAGTGCAGATGTACTTACAGCGTGCTCATTAAAATGAGTCATCACTGTTAAAGAAACCTTGTCGAAAAAATTCAGAGACTTAGTTTAAGACTACTCTGAGCTGAATGGCCAGTAGGATATTTTGTATTTACCATAAAATATAGAGAATATAAAGTACAATTTACCTGGTTCCAGTTCCGTCGGTACGACCATGGAAGACACAGGTGCACTGGGATGGACAGAAAGGATGAGCCATACTGAGGCAGCATAGGAGTACATGCACATAGAGAAGCCGACGCATGATTTCACCGAATGCACCCACAATTCTCACATCGAGAAGAGATCAGGATGAAAGACATCCGTCTGAAAAAATATTCTTCTCCCCTCCTAAGAAAAGAAAAACAAATCAAAAACAAATGGAGAATGATGAAAGAAGCCTTGAAAGTCCATAGGAGACTACAGTACGCAGGCTGAGGATCTAATTACAGTACAGGTGACCTGTTTGTGTCAGTGGGTGGGGGAGGTTGTGGATTAGCGGAGGATTTCTTGGGTTTGCCAGGATCACGCAAGCTAGGGAGCAGGGCAGGACTAGTCATTAGGACATGGTACTAATCAGCTAATTCTGGTGAGGTTTCCCCTCATGTGATCCAGCCACACCTTTGTTAATCCGGTCCGTTACCAACCTCACCGTTGCTTTTTAAGATTTAACTCCAAGGTTTAGTTGAACATTCATGGCCTTACCTTTTTGCACTTGTGTTCTGACATAAGTTCCTCTGACTCAAGAAATTCCTTAAATGTAAATGCATTATTGAGCTGGAGGCCATATGTAAGATGTGTGAGCAAGTTCTGTCTGGCACTAGGGTGCAAAGTGTAATTTTGGATGTGATTTATTACCTGACTGGGTGGATCAGTGGCTTAGGACAGGGGGCCAAACTCAACCTGTCTGCCTCTGACGGAACCACAGGACTGTATTCTTCTCATATTTTCTGCACAGGTTGCTTCAGCCTTTGCTCCTAGCTTGTTTTGAGTGGTTGACTTCAATACATTAAGCACCCGTTATGTTGAGAGAAATTTAAGCATTACACACATTACAGCACATTTCTCACAATTAAAACATTACAAAAGTTGCACCTGTACATTTATAATGTAATTGAAATGTGACTTTACAAACAACTTTGGGATTTGGCCTCTATCTTCATTAGATCATCGGGTCAGGTTTAAAGTGACCATTTCTTGTGGTATAAATATTAGTCACATTGAGTGATTCTTTATCTCCATATTGTATCTGTCTCAATTGTTGACTGCCAACCCTTTAAGAGGAAAGGGAGACATCTAGTGGTTTGGAGTTGTTACTGAGTGTATGTGCTTGTGATAAATGTCAATTTTCTTTCTTAAAAAATAATCCATCTCTTGACAATCGAATCCTGTCTGACCATGTGTCACAACTCACCTGACAGTTGATACTGGCTAATATGGATAGCAACTCCTATAATACCACCAGCAGAGCGACTAAGTAATTTCAACCGAAACACCAAAATAAAATGTACAAGAGACATTGAGTATTTATTAACAAGTACACAAGTGAATTTTATTAATGCAAGCAAATTTGATCATACAGGTCAAATAAGCCACTTCAAGCTGTTGGCACATGAATGTACAAAACAGATTCAATTTAAAGCCTGCTACTAAGCATTCGTAGTGAAAATACAAAAGACTAATACAAGGAGAAAGCTGAAAGCATTTTTTCAGATCATTACAGAGTAAGCAATGTTGGTACAAGTATTAGTTTTAAGACATGGTTGAGAGCTCATCACAAACTAAATAGACACAACTCAAAGACTACAGTCTCTAATATCAGTAGCATAACGCGGTAAGCGTGGGAGGTTTAGTACTGCACATATAAACAAAGGGTTGATCCAGCAAGACAGTCAGAAGTGTAAAAAATAAAGGAGTGAAATAAAGTAACTTTTGAGTCAATAAGACTATATTAATGCATGTCCATGCCACGAAAAACATCTAAATTCACAGTCTTTACTAACAGTACAGTTATTCAACTTTGAGTTGAACACCAATGCGCTTACATCTAGAGAGAGCACAGAAATGGTCAAATAAGTGCATGAAACTAGCTTTTCGAAATACTGACAAAATAAATGTTGCCAGGGAATAGACTGACAGACAGCCTTTTTAGTTGTATGGCATCAGGATGTGTAAGCAATACAGTTACTGTCATGAACAAAATTACTGTGACACACACTTTTCTCACATCTGATAATTCCACCAAGGAGTGCCATTACACCAAAGAGTTTTATTGTCAGGGTTTCTTTTCAGTTGAGACTGGTTGATGCAGAGTGGACTGACCCACAGTGATCTCTTATTCTCACATGAATTGTCCTTAAATGTCAGTGCTTAACATATAGGTATGCTTTGATATATCAGTATATACAGTGCAGAGTTCTGCAAAAACAGGAGTTTAGTATTTATATAAAGTTCCACTTATAAGAATTGAAAAACAAAGGGGTTATGAAAGCATGTTTGCATGTGCTTTTGTGGCTTGTGATTCAATGACAATGGAATCATTCACAGTCCTAAAATACATGGCAATATTATAATAAAATAACCCATAACTTATTTTTAATCTAATAAGATGTCTTTGATATCTATCAAAGTCATTGTTTCCTGTTTAACAGGCTTGGCACATCTAGCAAGTATTTGCTTTACTCTAATGATTTGGTATTTATTATTGTGTTGTCTTGCTATTGTATATCTTCAAATAGAAAAGAACTTTCACGTGAAAGCGTTTTTAATCCCTGGGAATACTGGTATGACAAACGCTTATGATGCTTCATGGTTGCGTTGTGAGATTGAAAATATTTTCAGATCAAATATCCAATCATGCTTCAATCATGAAGGAGCATGATAACACCCACCCGACCCCACCCCCAGGGCGTCTTAACACACATTTAATGTCAAAAAATTGATTTTGTTAAATTTGTGTCTAAATTTACTTCTTTACTGTCAACGGAAGGTCTCATCTTGTCTTCTCTGGGAGACTTTGAAGGCATACATAAGAGGTGAAATTATGTCATAAACATAGTCGTTACAGGAACTAAATCAACAAATAATAAAATCTGTGCTTCCTCCCCATCCCTGAATGTAAACAAGGAGCATCTTTCCCTTCAGGCAAAGTTTGATGTCCTCTCCACTAATCAAGTTATTTAAATCTAAATATGCTAATTATGAACTCAATGGCAACGTGAGCAAACATTTGGCCCGTCAGCCATGGCAGGCCTCCTTCTCTCATCAGATTCCACATATTCAGACTCCTTCTGGTGTAACAGCAGATCTTTAAAAGATCATTGATCAGTTTCAAAAGTTTTACCTCTTTTTGTATGCTGAGCCTCTGATTACGATTGGATAGTTTCCTTGGCTTATTGGACATAACCAATGTGGACCTGGCCTCTGTTTGGAGGCTGGAGGAGCTGCTCACTGTTAGATCTTAAAAGAGCAGCCTTCTCCATGCAGTCAGGAAAGTGTCCAGGGCCGGACGGTCTCCTGATTGAGTACTATAAAACCTTTTTCGATAGGTTAGCACCAGTTCTTATTGAGATACTTAATGAATTATTTAACTCTCTTAAATTACTTCTGACGCATATTCAATCTTCAATATCATGTACTTAAAAAAAAAAGAATAAGGACGTCTTGCTCAAGTTATCATTCTATAAGTGTAGTTGATAAAGCTTTTATCTAAGCCATTAGCCATGTGTCTGGAGACTCTTCTGCCCTCCATTATCTCTCCTGAACAAACAAGGTTGATCCGGAACAGATATTCTTTTTTTAACCTCACACGACTTTTTAACGTGATGCGTAATCCCTCGACCTCATCAGCACTAGAAGCCCTGATCTTGTTAGATCCACTGAAGGCCTCTGATCGTGTGGAGTTGTCTTTTTTTACACATTGGAGGAATCTGCTTTTGGCCGGAGGTTGATTGCCTGGATAAAACTGCTCCACTTGTCCATTGTGGCCTTAGTCAGAACCAAGAATGACCAGTTTTTGGCTTAAGGTCTTGTTTATGCAGATGATTTGATTTTATATATTTCTGATCTTTCTGTGTCTGGTTTGGCTGCTTTTGACATCTTATTTCATTTGGCTGCATTTCAGGGTATAAGCTTAAGACAAAAGTGTGTTGTTTCCTTTAAATGTTGAAGCCTGTGATTATTCTTTGCAGAATTCGTAATTTCGTAATTGTCCCACGTGGTTTTACATGCCTTGGTGTTCAAGTTAGAGGTAGATTTGAGATTTTGCCCCTTTAGTGGCTTAGATACAGGAAGATTTCCAGTGGTGGTCATTGTTGCCTTTATCCCTTGTAGCCGGGGTTAACTCGGTTAAGATGAACACCCTCCCCAAATTTTCCAATTTATCAGCTGTTCCTGTTTTTTTATCCTGTTTGATTGATTGTGTTTTCCTTGTGGTCCAACAACGACATTTGGCGACTCATATATCGACAATACCTTTGCATCCTTTCAGCAGCTCTCTGAGAAATTCGCTCTACAGAGACATCATGTTTTTAGATACTAATTCACAGTTTTGTTTGTATTTTTACATCCCATTTTCCTCCCAACGGCCTCACCTATCGACTCCTTCGCCCCATTGACTTGCAATGTCCATCCTCTTTACATAATATAAAAACACAGTGGGAGGTGGATCTTGGGAAAGAGATTTGAAAGTAGTTGTTGGATATCATTCTGCATCGGGTTCACTCCTCATCTGTTTGTACTTGTCACGGTCTGATCCAGTGCTGAATCTTTCCCCATACGCACAAAGTCAAGCTTTCTCAGATTTATAATGATATTGACCCTATGAGTGATCGATGTCGTCAAACCGTACTACCAACATCCATATGTTTTAGTCATACCCCTCCTTACCTATTGGTCAGAAATCTTTAGCTCAATTTCAGATTGTATTTGGACTCAATTTTAACCTATAGCAACCACAGCATTATTTGGGGTTCCACCTCTCACTCTGCTGCTTCTAAAGCAGCCTCCCATAAGGCAGACTTTGTAGTGTTTGTTACTTTATTAGCCAGACATCTGATTTTACTAAGGTGAAAGTCACCTGCACCCCCCTCTCATTCCTCATGGATCAAAGACGTTTTTAACCTTGTTAAAATGGGGAAAAAAAAATTAACTTCGGTACCTTTTTTGCACATGCTGAAGGGTTGGTGTTTGTTGCTATTTCGGAGTAACAGCTTTATTTTAAAGTTTTTAACCACTTTAACATACCTATGGTGGATTTGGAATCGTGATTTTGTATTTGTCTTTAATTAATATGTGACTAAAGTGTACATTTTATGTGTCTTTTTGTTTTTTTGTGCTGTATCGTTCAAGTATTTGGGCTAAATTCTATATATATATGTTCTGTTTTTTGGATACTTGTCATACTTGACAGTATTGAAAAGTAACGTTGACATATGTGTAGTTGAAAATCTAATGAACAAAATGCGGGGGAAAAAAGAAAAACGTTTTCAAAACTAACCACCTGTTCACATACAGTACATAGTTCTTGAACATGAAATCTCCAGACACACGACATGAGAAATGTGCTTGAAAACCCTTTTAAGCCCCTGTTGACCCCCTCAGAAATCAGCAAAAAATAAATTAGGCATGAGAGCAAAATGACATGTAGCATTGAATAGCAATTCAATAAAAATAAGTCATACACAAATTATTCAAAATAAAATAAAAAAGCTGAACTACTACTGCTACTTCTGATTCTACAAACTACAATAAAACTACTCAGCACTAAACAACTTGTATCAAGAATAATATAACTGCCATAATGATAATCATAACACCATCCATGAGAGAGGTAAAGGGGCTTTTTTTCATCTGAAATGCTGTTTGTGACTGAGGAGGTTTGCGTGACGTCCCCCCAGACCACATTGTCATATGACGCACCAGTGACATCAGCAGTGGCGAGGGCCCTAGGCGCCATCCGCCCCCCCTCGGGAGGGGATGGTAGAGAGAGAGAGATAGAAAGACAGAAGAGAGAGAGAGGGAGAGAGGCCGGAGTGGCAGGGCCAGGCCTCACACTGGTCTTTATGTGTAGGCGTTGAGACGCTCCTTGGAGCGAGTGGAGTGGATGTCGTGAAGCTCCTGCTCCTCCTTTGACTTGATGTCCTCGTACTTCTGCATTCGGCAGGCATCCTTCACGTAGGCCCAGTTGGCAGAAAGCACCATCAAGTAGTGGATCTGAGCGATGTGGAAAATAATGAAGAGAGACACAAATACAAAGCTAGTTTAAAAAAAGGAAATCAGATCACCATCAGATCTGCCTTCTGTGATTTGTTCTCATATTTGTTCAGTCAAATATAATTGTGGAAATATTTTATTTGATCTTATTTGAATATAATGTAGACATTATTCTTAATTTCTCAGATTTATTATTATTTTGGATGCAAATTAACAATTTAAGACGACTTGTATGTTAATTCTGACACGGGTTGACAGGCCCTTTAAATTAAGGAGGATGTTTCCACTGGTCCAGCAGATGGCAGCATAATGCCAAATGTGGTTTTGGATTTGTGTTACCATGGCAGCTAAGGTTATAATGAATGTATTTTGTTTTAATGACTGAAATTGTAATAAAGCTTCTCTCTTCAGAAGGAACGACGGTTTCATAGCTGCGGCGCTCTTTGTTTCTAACACACAGAACGATCAATTCAGCTGAGCTTCTCACTGAAAACACGTTTTTTGTGTTTCAGTTGTTTTCCTCGGGGTCAGCTGCTGAGTCTGCATTTTCAAGGATGTTTTTTTTAGTGTTTCTGGCTTTGAAGCTGCTTTAAGGGCAGCCCATTATTGGGCTGCATCAGTGTATTTGTTATGAATTTTCTCAGTCAGCTGGGAGGAAAACGGAGATGTTGGTGAAAAGAGCCCTGCCGCAATTTGCAACCTCATCCCTGACAAGCAAACACTTTCTGTTTCTCAGAAAATGGCTCCTCGCAAATTATCGAGTGATGTTTGCAACAATCTCTGAGCCTTTCTTCTCCCTGTTTCCATGACAACGACATGACATGCCTCGCGCCTCCGAAAGAGGGAGGGAGACAAACCCTGTCTTTTTCACTGCGCCAAAATGCCTTCTCTCCGATCTCCAGCTATTCTCTCACAGGCAAACACAACACAGCCAGGAATCAACAAAATGCAGCTTTTTTTCCCCAGTTACAGTATTTCCCCACAGTTGCCTTTTTTTTAATACAGTTACCTCCTACCACTGCAGAAATTATTTAACAGCAAAGCAAAATGAGATTCTGCATTAGTTTTATCTCCATTTAAAGATACACGCCACAGAAACTGCTGTCTTCTGTTTTGTTGTTGATTTGAAAGATTTCTGCTCATGTTCTGAGTTATATTTTAATCCCTTGAGAGAGATGCTAGTTTTAATGGTGTCTCACCATAGCAATAACAGCAGCTCCCGCTCCGGCGAGGGCACAGATGAACAGGTGGAAAGTCATATCCAGCTGGAGAAAGAAATCACAGAACACATCACTCTTAAAGGGTTCAGGGACATCGCTGCCAATCAGTCCTCCTTCAACATGCACATGTAAGCATTCAGTTCGTTTTGTTGTAAATTCTGTTGTGCTCTAACTCTATCTTTCAGTGTTTGTGAAAAAAGAGACCTCACTATTGTTTATATTGGTCTGCTTATTGTTTCGGTTTGATGTGCCATGTTGTCTTTTAAGGTGTCTTTTGAATTTTGCATGTAAGCAAAATTCCCAGAAGGGTTGGGTGCAAACAGCTGCACAAATATAAGCGGCAGTCACTAGTTTTTGGTCTGACGGTGGCTGGTTGGAAGAAGGTTGCATAACCCTAATTCCCTTTCAGTTGATTATTTATCGCAGTCCATGTTGGTTCTGTTTACATGGTGTAGCTGAGATTATTCTCTTATTCACAGCAGTAATGCAAACTACGCTATGTTCCATCACACTGTAAGATGACAAGACAACAGATTGTTTACAGCTCTCTGGTGCGTCAAATGTATTTCACTCAGCTGAGAGGAGTGCCTTGTTGACGAGCACCGCGGCAGTGGTTCTGTGGTTGAACTAGTGTGTTTGTGCCTTGTAGTGAGCAGCCTGAGATCTTTTGAATCAGTATGACTTGTTCAACTGCTGGTGGCATTCAAACTGACAAACTGCTCATAGTCATGTTTCTAATGCATATATGGTATTCCTTATCTTTGTTACATAGCATGTATTTGTCTTTATTGATTTATTGGGAAAAAATATAAATTTGTATCATCTACAGTGACATTACATCACACGTCATGGTTTGATACAGGTGCTACTTTGACCTCACCTCATTGGATTCACACATCTTGTAGAATTTCTCTGATCCAGCACACACTGTTTTCGCCTCAGAAATTGGCACAATACCTGAAATAAAATCAAATGATTCTATATTTATAAAGCATGTATGAAAAATAGTGTGTTGCAAAATATAGACAAAACAGCAAAGTGGGAAAGGGAAAAGAATGTGTAGTTACGCAATTGTAGTATTTGCACTGTGTTATTTATTTTCTGCTGTACAATAGTACTAGACACTGTATTTGTATTATCCATGTCCTACCATGTGCAATTCAAACATTTTCCATTGAGAAACTGAGCCATCCGTCTGAAGGCAACTTCATTTTATACACAATTAAAAATAATGAGCCAGCCATATAAACTACAGATATGATATGGACCTTTATCCCAGATTAACATAACCTTATTCTGGATCATTAAAGTTACCAGGACAGTAACATGAAGATTAGCATTGAGTCCAGTATATTGTAGATTTACAAATGAGGAACACCACCTTCAAATTGGGTCTTTTACAGTATTTCATTTTTAAAGTGGCCTATTTAACAAATTCATTTCTTTATATGCAGAAAATACCCAATTTCTGAAGATTTCTCATCCATTGTTAGATACCTATGCCATAGGAGATGTTCTGCTGTACACCAAAATATAACTTTACTCATCATTCGTTATCCATAGTTTTAACAGTTGCATTATCCATTCAGAGTTTGAAGGAGATATTTTTACAGAAATAAACGAGGGCCTATACTTGTTAAATAAACCTTAAACTTGGCTGGTGACTTTGGAACAAGCAGCCTTCAACAGTGCAGGCTTTGGAGATCTGAGCAGGTGAGATTTGAACAGTGGGGCATGAAGAAATGGAGACCGTCCTTACCATACTGGCGTGGGTCCAGGCAGAGTGTGGCCCCCTCCAGCACGGTAGCATTTTGGCAAATATTCCAGATGTTGAAGTATATAAAGACTGGGAGGGAGGTAAAAGCAGTCACTCCGAGCCAAGCCAGCATGAAGATGTACGTCAGCATGATGAACTGTGGGGCCAACAGAGGAACACATTTAGGTACTCAAACAGTTTCAGTGTAATCTATGTAAGATTGAACTTTATGATGAAGTTAAATGATCAGAAAAATGACAAATGTAACAAATTCGACTAATGTTTTCTGCATCCTGATGCACTTCTACTACAAAATTGTAGAACTGGTTTATATTTTGTTCCAGGCCATTAAAAAGGACATGTGGGACTTGAGGGATACAAATTGGCTGTTGTGAACCTGACCTTTTACATTACAGGCTAAGCCACCACTTTCCATTTTCTGACAACTAGTCTCGTTTTGGTTTGGACATTTCCATGGGCACAAGATTAGCACACTAGCTTAATGACCCCATTGACCACAAATACCACAGCATAGCTCATTTCCTTTGCCTCCCTGTGGAGCTTCAGATATGCTAAGCAATTATATCCCAGAGATAATCTTATTAGGATTGCTGCGGGCTCTCTGCTTTGCTCTGTATGAGAGTCCTCCTAATTTTCTTATTGTTATTATTGCAGTGTAATGGAATTATTTTGATAGATGTTTTCAATGTAATCTTGGAGCACTTCATTTGTGGCAGTGTGGAATTAGGAATTTATTGTTTGACACAAATCAACACACAAAATCAACTAATCATTTAGTGCACTGAAGCATTACAGTATGGTTTGCTGCCTGATTTGCCATACTTACTCAATTCCTACATGTTCTACATATAAAGTTGATTTGTAGCTGAAGGGAAAATCTGTAATATTTGATGACCGTTTGGTACAACCCAATTAAAATTCAATCGATACCTGGCTAAACACAACAGTGGCTAAAAACAATATGAAGAAGAGCTGGACACATATTCCCTGGGTTAATAATCTGACATTTAGACTGTCTGACTACCAAGTGGCTGAAAAGTGCAGCAGCTATTGAAGCTTATGTACCAGAGGTTCTCAAGGTTTTGGTGATTAAGTGCCAGTTTAGGGAGCCAGCAAATGATTGAGAACTGAATAGTCTCATCATGGCATTTAACATTAATGTTAAATTCAGCTCCTCCCTGAGGTCTAAAGAAGTAAGAGATGATCCATTTTACCTGAAACATCCTTTCCTCCTCAGCCATACAGAGACTTTCCGTGCTGGCTTTTCCATCCCACCTCAACATTAAACAGCCAAATTGTCGACCGAAAGCTAACTTAAGCGAACAGTTTGAGCACTGATAACACGACATCATTCACCTGACAAACAGGAGATACAACTATGCAAACAGTAACTTTCTATAAGTTGTCATTCTTAACTTGACAGATGCTTGTCAGGTGGGCAGTTTGCTGCAGGAGCCAAGTGTTATATTCAATGTAGCCTACTGCAAGTCAAAATATTATATCATGCATGGATTTCATGTCACGTTCAGTCATTAACAAGCGAGGATGGAGCGAGGTTCACCACTTTGTGAACACATGATTGTATAAAGGATATTACTTCCAACCTTTTTGGAATCAGGGTTGTAAGCTAAACAGTTAATATGCACTAAGATATTAGTCCTACCCAAGCGCTGACACAGCGTCCACAGGTGGTAATCTTGAAGTCTCCATACAGGTCTTTGATGGCTCCACTGGTGAAGAAGCCCTCCACCATCAGCAGGATGCCGTACACAAAGAAAGCCGAAGCAATGCCGTAGATCACATACTTGATGATGTCAATCCTGGAGAATTAATAGAGAACGACTGAAAACATCCACAACACGTTACACTTTGAATTTGATTGTGGGTCAAATAATTGTATTCTCTCATTTTGCATTAGTAAAAAAAGATAATACAGATGCCCTACTGTTCTAAATCAAATGTCAAATTAATTTGGAGATGTGGTGCTTTGTGGAAAATGTAAACGAGCGTGTGTCAAAGAGCATATATTAAATTCATGTTTTTACCCCCTCGTGAGAATCCAAATTCTTGAGGGTCAATGATAGTTTCTTCAACAACTAAGTTACCCCTAAATCGAGTGCAATCCTTTTCTACTCACATGGTGAAGACGTCCAGTGCATCCACAGGGCTCCGTACCACCTCGAAGTAGTTCTGGAGGATGGTGACGGTGCCAGACAGGGCCTCGTGTCCGCAGCCGCAGAACAGAGCCACGCCAGCGTACAGCAAAATGGTGGCTATAAGAGACGGGTATGGGATCCCACCCAGGCATTTGATGCAGCACTCAAGGCATCCTGGAGACACACAAAGATTAAGACAAGTCAACTACAGACACACAAAAGGACAGTTGAACTTCTCAAAGAAAATCCAGGATGGGTGGAAATTCTTCTGGGGTGAAATTTAAATAATTCAGCAAAACTTTGCCAATGGGCGAATGCATTTTCATCTTGTGTACTGTGATCCTGTTTACATTTGGAAAATCCCAAACTGTCAAGCTACAGTTGGGAGACAGCCATGCATACATGCACAGTGGAACAGAATAAAACAACTTGACAAAGCTCTTTTTACGCATCCAGTGTCAGAGCATCCAAAGCCACAAAATGGGGTAAGATATGTAATGGCCACTTCCACTGCTTGCATGCACTGATCTGGCCTCACATTTTCACTGTGTCTATGCAGCATATTCATCCTGTCAGTTGTTGGCCCTACAGAGGATGCTGACATTTTATTCAGCACTAAAAACTCAGCCAGAGCTTTACATAGTGAGCCTGACCTTTAACCCCTTTCTTCTTTGCTCAGCTTCCTGTCCCCAGAGGCCCTTTAGGTGACTAATCGCTGCTCGGCTCCAACTTCAATCTCCTGTCGCATAGATTGCTCTCAGAGAAGCTGAGTCTGTAAACACTCGTGCACGCCAGTGTGTCTGTATGAGTCTCTAAGATTTATGAGTCTCCCTGTTATGCCTGTGTATTCGTGTGTCCTGGGGTACCTAGGCAGTCATCTCTCAGAGTAACAACAACAGAAGTGGAGCTTATTTCCTTTGGAAGCCAGGAACAAAACTGGACTTCATAGGGTCTTGCAGTGCATTGCAGCATATTACCCGCACAGACACGTTTTTCACAAAGCCCAGCCCATTGTGAATCAATTTGTTACTCTTCACTTAGGTCTGTATTACAGTGGACAGCTGCTTCCTGTACATGCATAACTATCTGAAGTCCAAATCAATACACGCATGTGAAATGCACAAATGTTATGGCGTGTTCATAGAAAGGGGAACTTCCTCTTGAGCAGTTGCATCGCTATTGTGGCCATGATTTAACTCATCTGCATTCACGCTGCTGTCCGCATTCAGAAAGGAGACTCCATGACTGCACGATCAATTTTCATTGTCAGTTGTAGAGATGATAAAAGATTTCAGGATAGTTCATCAAGGATGTTTTTAGCACCATCGCTTTTATGGTTATCTCGCTGTCTTCACCTGTGTTACAAAGCAGGAGCCACAGCAAATATCCCCCTTCCTCCTCCTCCTTTCCTCCTCCTCCTTCTCCTCAACTCTCTGCTTCTGACTCTGATGCAAACCTGAGTGGAATACCAAGTAGCTGGTCCGCCTGCTGGGCTGTGCTCAGACGCTTGGTGCAGCTCCGACCCTCACCCAGACTCGCCTAGATCATCTGCATCTTCACTGATGTAATCCAGTGCTAGGCTGCAGAATGCCTATTCTCTCCTCCTGCTTTATTTTTAACTCTTTTGTCTTGTGAATGTACACTATTTCCCCATTACCTGCGCAGCTTTTCACACTTAATCCACCCTGGTCTCTTCCTGCTTTAAGAAATATACATACTTTGAGTGAATTAGGCATGAGTTAGGTGATCAGTGTCTTTTGGATGTGGTTCTGTTTCCTGTTTTTAGCCTCTGGTTGTGGATGTGTGCCTGGGTTTAGGTGTGCAAAATTTGAAATATGCCTGGTTTTTACTCAAATGGATGCTTTAAACAGGAGGTATGTCTGGATAGGTGGCCTTTCTGTTGCCTTTTATATAAAGGAACAGTGTAGGGTTGCTGTGATGCCGGCTGTTTGCAGTTTACAACATTCCTGTATCTTCACTGCCTTGGTATTTCCCAGACACACCCATTGCCCCAGCCCCAAGGGGAGTGGGACATTACGTGGGAAGGGACATCAAATTCAGGATACAGCTCGACTTTGGTACCTTTCAGACTATCAGGATCTGACAGTGCTATCGGATACCCAATCCCAGGCGGTTTCACACCAGTTCACACATTGATTCATGTGAGTCTGTCAACCTGCGGAAGGTTTGACTCCCTGTCTGCCAGCAGAACTGATGCTGCTTCTTGGATGAATGGTGAAACAACTTCAGTTCTTCAATTTAAGTCCAACAGACAGTGTAGTTTTGAGTCATAAGTTAGAATGGAAAAACTAGTCCTTCTGTCAAAATAGTCGGTCACAATTAATTTCATTTTATTTTGTCATTAATTTTCATGTCTCACGTTTCCTCATCAAACCAGTTTTCAGTTTCCCAGAGTACTTTTAGACAGACGCCATAGAGGCAGTGTGTGTTGCTTTTAATGGAATAAGAATATAAATTGCGGTTGTTATTCAGTAATGGGTGTCTATGATTGTTTTTATTCAAAATACAGTATCTCTGGCAGATTCATCTCACTCTGGCATGAATGTTGTAAGTCAGTCATAGTTGTGCTCTTGGGTGCTGAGAGAAGGCAAGTCTATATAAAGCCATCATACTAAATGCTTCTCAACATTTGTGGGTTTTGAGTAGTTGAATGGCCAGATTAATCTTTTTCTAAGGGTTATTAATATTTTACACTACAACAAGCCAGCAGACTTGAACACCAACATACTGTATGTACTGTCAAAGCAGCCACAGCAACAACACAATTAATGCTTGAACTGCAAGGAGACGAGGAGGGAGAGAGCGCTCCTGAACGCAGGCTCCAGATGTGACCCTTGACCAGTCAGTACGTCATACTGTAGTTTACATAAATGGAGCATGATGTTTCATGCAGGAGTCCAGCGTATATAGTGCAGATCTATCGATGTGCATTCAACTCGCATTGGGCCCATTCATATGGGACAGCTGTCAGTCTGTTTGCCACTGACGGAGAGTCCAGTCTGCTTACACCTCACTGATAAACCAATGAACTGTAGAGTAACATTAGGCTTCACAACCAAGCTTCATCCATAGCAGCATGCCCCCTCTTGCTCACTAACCTGGTTTCACACCAATCTCAAGCTCTCTCGCATAATAATCTGTCAAACCTCCAAATTTTAGAGCGAACTCTTGATCACTTATCCTATTGTACAAACTACCAGAAGTCTCACTGTACAGCAGCTGTAATCTTAGTTACTCCATGTACTCCGGCTGTAGCTGACTGGATTGAACTCCCTCCAGGAGTCTATCAGACAGGATGAGCAATGCCCCGAAGTCTTTGGTTAATTTGATTCACTGGGATACTTGAAAAATATCCTTTTGAACACCTTCCTGTGTGTGTGTGCACGCTATAGAAAAGCTCCAACCTTCTGCAAGTCTGCATCACAACGTATGTAATCTCTTTTGAAGACTACACATATATAGACATGCTCCTTTAAACAACTGTAGGCAGGAATGCATGGTGCACTGCCAATAGTCGTTTTTTCAGTATGTCTAAGACAGAAAGTGATCCTGTCACCACGCCGTCCCTCTGACTCATTATCTTTAGCTACCTTATCGTGTCAGGAAGCAGGCAGTGACAGGATTTATTGATGCGACGGTGTTTTCTGACAAGCTGAGGGAGAGCTCTACCCTCCATGCTCAGGTCAGTGGGCCTGTTAAAGGCAGAGTGACAGATCAGACTGTCTAGTCATATAAAATACTCAGCTAAACAGACCAGTGAAAATTTAGATGGTTTAATACTGTAGATTGACATTGTTATTTTTGCCTTAACGTCACGAGTGTGAGCAGAAATGTTTGGGTTTTTATGAAGCACCCTGATGGGGCACCAAGAAAGTTGTCATGTGTTCACAAAGAGATGAACCTCGCTCCATCCTTGCTCGTGAACGACTGAGCCTTTCCAGGATGCCCCTTTCATACCCCATCATGATACTGTCACCTGTTACCAATCAACCTGTTTACCTGTGGAAAGTTCCAAACAGGTGTTTTTGGAGCATTCCACATCTTTCCCAGTCTTTACTTGCTCCTGTCCCAACTTGTTTGAAAGGTGTTGCTGCATCAAATTCAGAATAAGCAGATATTTACAAAATCAATTAAGCTGATGAGGTCAGATTTGAAACATATTGTCTTTGTACTGTTTTGAATTGAGTATATGTCAAGAACAATGAGCAGATTATCACATTCTGTTCTATTTGATTCACAGAGCTTTCCAACTTTTTTTTGGAATCAGGATTGTAAGATAAAAACTTCAAGTTCAAGTTTTAGAAGAACATCTTTCAGAAATCACTTGAAGTGTGAGTAGTTATTCCAGCCTCGCATGATGAGTAAACCATTTTCATTTTTAGAGAAGACTCATGTCGTTTGTTTTTTGTTTTTTTAACCCGTCTTTAAGACCTGTGTAAATGCATGCATGAGTAAATTTGGTGCTTTGGAATTTTGGAGCCTGAGCTTAACATGAAGGGAGATGTAATATAAATGATTTATGTCACGGCCTCAATCAAGGTTTATTACCTCTGCATTATTTACATTTGTGCACAACCAGCTGGAGCCAGAGTCTTCCTGTTTTCCATTTTAAATGGATTTTACTTTTCCCTGATGTCAGGTGTCATCACTGCTTATTACAGACCCAACTAACAGACCTGGCCACTGGTTTGCATTATAATAGCTTGCAAGCTACAACAAAAATAATGTTGCCTACGTGACTTGACTGAAAGGAAGTGTTGTTTCCATGGAAACAGTTGAAGATGAAGTCGTGGGGTAAGATGGGAGCATTAGTGTGCGGATGTAACAAGAGTGATGATTTATCGATTGACTGCTGTTAATTTTGTGGAGGGAAACCTCCTCTGAGCCAGTGAAGAGATGTGTATTTGGAAAGGGTATGATTAAATGAGCGTGTCAAATGCAAGTTAAAATCACTGCTGAATAGATGAATGAGTAGAGGTTGATGTCGGTGTAACATTCAGTCAAGGCTACGGTGTCGTCCTCTCTGTCCTTAGTTTGCATTCTAGCTGCCTTCCAGAAACCTTGGGGATAACATTAAAACTACGACTGGACCCATGTTTGCTCAAGCTGCGACTTTTTTCTCAAGCTGTGTCCTCACCAAGCATCAATACGACCTCCCCTCATACCAGTACATCCCCTCATTTCCTCTCTGCAAGTCTTCATTGATCTCAAGTGACTGGAGACGGAGCTGGTGAAAAATGGCAAGTGGTGGTGCGAGCTGACTCGCAGAGCTACTGGATGCTTGATCCATAATTTAGGAGCGGCACAGCGCAGCAGAGCACAAGCTTCTCACATTCATTATTCATGCTTTCTGCTCAACCCAACATTACCTGCAATGAAAATAAAAGATCCCCTGCTTGATGACGAGTCGTAAGTATTTGAACTGATCTTGCTCACAGGTGTAGTGCTGCTCGTCTTTTGAACCACAGACTGGGAGCAAGTCAGGTTTGGGATTTGTCCCAATTGATTGGCTAAGATGTTTCAACCACCTAAATGAAGCAATAATGACAAATCCTATGTGTGCTATTTGCTTGTTTTTGGTCAAGCAGGAGGCAATGTGGAGCTATTCTAGTATTTTGGATATGTTAAGTTATTGTTTTCATGGCAAAATATGCTAATCACTCACTAAAATAGCTTTATGTACTAGTATTGTTACAGCCTGGAGGCTATCCCCAAAGCATTGAAGGCTCATGATGTTGAAAATCCTTAAAAAATAGATGATTATTTTGAAGTGACACTCAGATTTAAATGCCTTTATTTCTCCGTGTGTCTGTAAGAGGGCTGAAACAACCAAGGATGTTCTTCCCACTGAGTGTTAATCAAATAAATGTCACTTGCCAAAATTGAAAATCTGGCAACAAGAGGATTAGTCTAATGAATTTTGAACAAAGAGATGAGATTTTAGGAGACGGTGGGGTTTTAGATATTTTATCCTCCACACAGAAAAGCGTCTGTTTAAGAACAAAAAAAAAAGAAAAAAAAGTGAAGCCTACGTGACCCCAAACACTGCGGTCCAATCAACAGAAGGCGTCTCCCTAATACAAAGAGAAAGGATGACCCCCTCCCAAGGCCCCTCCCACCTCCTACTTCTCCTCCATCTGTCAGTGTCATATCCGACAGGCAAAAGGACACACACACACACACACACACACACACACACACACACACACACACTGACCTAGTCAATACTCTCATGAAGGATGAGGTTATCCTTAAATAATGCTTAAAGCTACGTGACATCCATGAAAGGAAACATGACTCTAACATCCGGGAGGACATTTGGGGTTAATTAATGATGGATTTGCTTCCCTTTTAAGGTGCTAGCAAGTCAGATATTGTTTGTTCATATTGATAATTACAATAGATATTTTTTTTTCCATTTCATAGTTGCATTTTACCTGTTTTTTTTTTATCAGCTCTCAGCAGGTCTGGTCTACTGCACAGTGACAGAAACAGTCAATGAGGTTTTTTACTGTACAGTATCTGCTTACAGGGGCTTATCAGGGGAGAGACACAGCATGTGCTGTGTTTGACTTAAACATATTTAAAAGTTTCACCAAAAAATCCCTTAAGTGCAAAATTGCTTTTGGTTTCTTTACAAATTTATATTATGTTCAGTGATGGAGACTTAATGTCTCTTGAGACATATACAGGCAGAGTGTTTTATTGTCTTATTATATGTGTTCATATTCAATTGAATTCATCAGTGTCAGTAAATAAAGCTAAAACTCACATTTATGCAATCATTTGTGGCCTGTCAGTAATTTGTTGAAACCTTAATTGACCCCTTAATCGTGCGTTTGTGACACAACAGTCAGGATGTGCGAAGCAGGAAAATCACCTAAATCCTTTTTGTGTCTCATTTGGGTCAACACACCAGACAAAGTGTAAGAGACGGACAGAAACAAAGTGAAACAGATATTTACAACATAAGCACCTGCCCTCCCAGGAGTGCACAGAAAAGATGTGTGCTCTGTCGTTTAAGGTTAGCAATGGACTGATGTTAAACACAGCTGCAAAGTCCTCGCTTTACCGATGAAGAGTATGGCACTCTTGTGATTTGTGTGGATCTGAAAAACTTGTTGTGGGGGTGGGGGTGGGGGTGGGTGGGGTGGCTTTGCTTGGCCCAGCACCAGCAGCAAGGCACTGCATGTGGTGCATCATGAAGTGAAGTTTGGCCCTGTTCTCAGGACCGACACAGTTTTCATCTCACTTACAATACAGATATCTGATTTTTCCTACTACCTGTGATTGTTTTTTTATTTTTTATCTTATCCTTTAATACAGTTTTTTTCTTTTGCTAACTTGACATTAAAGTGCTTGTTTGACAATCAGCAGAACATCAATCATCAGAGCTATGTTGGGCTGATTACAGATAATTGCTTATTAAAGATGATACTGACCTATGATGACTGCATGTCTTTGTTGATGCATCCCTAATTAAAATGGCTCTTTTCTTTTTTAAGTCATGCAGGAACGTTAGGCTTTGCTTTTTGAGAACTTACAGCCACAGAGAAAATTAATAAGATGTTGTCTTAGAGGAGGAAATGAGCAAAATTGAATAAAGGGGGTGACAGAAAAGAGAATGCTAATCAGATTTTTTTTGTCTGGTGCATGCTGTCTTCACTTACACCTCAAGACATCCAATCAGACTCCATTTTTGCGCATTCAGCTAACACTTATTAGTTCCTTGTTACCAGAGGAGTTTTGTATGGGGGTGGGGTGGCAGTGAGCCTGGTCCTAGAGAGAGACAGATAGAAAGAGAGAGACCTCAGTGGGGGGATGGTGTGTCTGTGTCAGTCTGAGAGTAATGGGCGTATACGAGTCTCGTTGCTTTTCTATATTTAATGCGCAGCCCCCCTTCCCCTGAAGCAAGCAGGTTTTTTCAGCTCCCGCACGCCCCCATCTCCTCTGCGCATGTTTAATCAACCAGTATGGTTGCCATGTCAACCGCAGCGCAAAATCTGAGAATAGACCGGGCACTTCAGAGCCGTGACCCACTTACTGTATGTCAACAAATTCAGTGGGACAATAGTGAATGAGACACATTACACAGATAACCCCTCTGGGCAAAAAGGACGTTACAGGCCATGTCCAAAAGCTCAGCCGCTGATTTCCTCTCTTACTTTTTCGCTTAGAGATGGAAGAGTCTGACGACGACTGCGTGACTGCTGAGCGGGGACATGTCTTTTGTCTGTGCCAAGTTCACTCCAGGAACTGAGGGCCAAATGTCAAAAACTCAGGAGATGAGATGATGGCTGTTCTTTTACTTTCAGTTGTTGCCGTTTGAGCCTGCAGCTGCGTAGAAAGAGCTTAAATGTCTTGATCACCAGCATATAGGCAGTGAGCACCAAGGGGCGACGGGATTTAAGCCGCAGCTCCGAAACAATAGAGCATGATAGGCTGTCTTCAGCGTTTGATCAAACGTGACAGCAGTCTGTACAGTTGCATTCAATTTTTACTTGTTCTCAAACATGCTCTCCTCTGAATAACTGAAATAGTTAAGCTTGATTGAAATTGAAAACTTACTTGTTTGAAAGGCTCTGTATTTTTGAAATGAGCCTAAACTTAACCATCATGAAACACTCTCAGCTCAGCTATGCATCTTGTAGTCTTAGTATTAAAGCAGGACTATGCATGTTGAATGGCTGCACTGTTATATAATCATTTTAAGACGTCATCATTGCAAGGACCCAGCAGGGCTTGTCAGGAGTTGGTTTCACATTGCATCATTATGTGTGTCGCACCTGTTGTCCTGAATCTAAAAATCTATACCAGGGAGACATTCCTACAAGAACAAAAAGAAAACCCAAGCAGGTTCTCCACTAATAGCCCCAACAAATTTCCCAAGAACAATTGGTGGAACTCCCTGGACTTCTGGGCCGGGGCAGCTTAGGATTCAGAACAATGAGTGAGCGAGGGAGAGTCATGGAAAGAGAAGGGTTATGTACTGTAGCATGGCCAAAACTCACTGAGCACTGATACTGTACTCTGAGATGAAGCTGTTATGTCAGAGTGCTGCATGTATCTGTGGAAGCTGCACTCGGGCCATTGCGGGACACTCTCCATTGAAATATATGCCAATTCTTTCAGGGTTAGCAGCTCTTTAAGGCAAGATGACCGACCTCTCTGAATGACAAGGAAGCTCATTACTTAGAAATGATGAATATATTCATGAAGGAAATACAAATCAAGGATATCTTCAAAATGAATTGCATGCTCTGGAAATGTGCAGTGTTTAATTTGTGGTCCTGTATACTTCCATACCAACAGACTAACCACAGCACCTATATTTAAAGCTGCTTCCTGTGAACTCACCCTGCCTGAACCTCAATGTAAATTTGACTTTTATTACAAGAGCTTTAAATTTTAAGTGCATGAAAGCCAGCAAACCATTAAAAATACAGCGAACCTCAAACAACCTCAGTCTAATGGTTGTGCATTGTGTCAGCTGTGTTCATGCTGTGTCATTTGACAAAATGCGTTTTATGTAGATTGACAAAAATATCTTTGAGCGTTTCATCATCTAACGGCTTGCCAAGTTAGTAGCCTGATCAAACTGATCAAACAGAAGGACAAGCGGTCCCTTGCAGAGTGGATTCTTGGCTCAGGAAACGCTAACAGGTGTGCCTTTCTCAGTTTTTCCATTCTGTGGACTTATCTATCAGTGTGAACCATCTCCAGGATGTTCTTTGGTTTATTTTTAAAAACCTATTACCCATCAAATGCTCATTTGCAGAACTTCTATGCACTTGAATCACTTCAGCCCTGTGTTCACGTTAGCAGAACCCACTTTTTCAGCCGTGGGGCGTTGGTTTGCTGATGGCCCCTGTGGTATCGTGTGCACTGCTATACCTTTTACCTTTTTTTTTTTTTTTTTTTTTTTTTTTTTTTTACCCATTTGCAGTTTATGTGGTAAATTATATTACGTTTTCAACAGCAAAATTATATTATCCTTTAACCATGGCATACATTTCTAGTAAGTAGTAAATATAGTACCCACTTGGCAATAAAAGTCCCTATAAATCACAAGGCAGAGCGGCCCTGTCACAGGTAAACAATGTTGCGTGACATTCATAAGCTTTTAAAATTGTTATGGCAGGACAGAAACATTGTTATAGTGCCTTTGTTTTGCTGTGAGCGACGTTCACTTCAGTGTTTCTGCCCAGCCTGGCGTGATCTGTGATGGACTGCAGCTTGCTTTGGGCACAGAAGCCAGTGTGGCTGTTTCATGCTTTCCCTGACAATATATTATTTAATTTTCGTCACTTATTTACTTGTTGTTGATCTGTAGAGCTGAGCTTTCTGGCTGCAGCTGTAACCTTTCCTGAAGCGTTTCCTGAAGGATCACAGATAATGACGGGCATTACGTCAAAGTGACATGGAACGAAACCTGATGGGGTGGCTTTAACGTTCACCATGCTTCATCAGAGCAATTGGTTCAATTATCTGTCATCAATAACCAGTAAAGGAGCTGACAGTTTTCGAGTCAATAATTTGATAAAACACCCACATGGTTAGATGACCAGTGAGCCCTGCACTTTGTGTCATACACCATCAACCAATTCAACCTTATCAACTTTATCGTAGCCTGGTAATGCATGGGAACCAGTTTCTACATCTCAAAACTACTGGTCACTCAAGTTATAGCTTGACTTATACTGAGGGAACTGCTGGATTAACCTTTAAAGCATAGTTTGTTAGAAATGAGTGAATGGTCATATGTACTACAGTAAGGCCTGTACTACATATGGACACTTTTATTTCATCAGACTTTGAATTGGTTGAACTTCCACTCTCCAGACATTTCTTTTAGCATACTGCACACTTTATCAGTCAGAAAAAACATCTCTTATCTGATTACCTCTGAAGAATTTCATGGTCTCCACGCTAATATACAAGTTATTATACAAATACATACATGTTGAAGTCCGCCAAGGAAACAAGTCTAATTTTTCCTCCTGTTTGTGGTGGGTCATGAAGGCAGCCTTTCACCCTGGTGGCCACAGGGCTGTGAGTGGCTGCACGCGTTGTCAGGCAGCTGGACCAGATTGAATGTCAGCTTCTGAGGTAACAGGTTGGCTATTTACTTTTGAGCAAACTCTTGGAATGTTTACAGTATTATTTCACAGCAAACATCAGCCATAAACCTCTGCTTGGGTTTTAAGCTCCACGCTGTCCTTCCTAACATCAAAGTTTATCCGGTGACAGAAAAACAATTACGTCATCTGCACAAAAAAAGATGTTTCCCTTTTGCATCTCTGAAATGGCTTCTGCCGATCAACTCTTTGCAATTAAACAATTAAGCAACATAAATCTATAGTTTTAACATTTTATACTCTTTTAGAGGTTCTGAAGAAAAGGTTTGTCAGTGAGCCAAATGTAGGCTAACAGAGCTTGCAGTGCATGAGTGCGCACACAGTAATTATCGTCTTTACAGACCGAACTTTGGCCCAAATAAATGCAAATGGAATACATAAATGCATGCACAGCTTGCATGGCTGCATCTTTCAGTTGGGTGAGCATTTTGTGTTGGTGGCCAAGGCAGGCAGATTTTGCTTTCTGAGCAGGAATGCCCGAGTACACACCTAGTAATGGCGACCAAGAAGTATTGGATCAAAATCTGTAAGGTCGGTGGTGCATAGTGTGCCAAACAATACAAGCTGTCATGGGGACAGCACTGTCATGAATGATCTCACCGCGTATTTTTCAGTCCCTTTAATCAACAGGAAGCAAAATAGAACCTCTCCTTAGCTGCTGCATGTGCATAACTAACATATAGTCAAACATTATTCTCACGATGGTAGATGCTTCCTATAATCTCCCAGACATCTCACTCTCCCTCTCTGGCACTCTGAATCTCTCGTCCCCTCGCTGTGTCTTCTTCTCGATTTCTGTCAGTCTGCCTCTGTACCCCTGTCTATCTCTCTCCCTCCCACACTCTCAGACACAGTGAACTATTCCTGTGTTACTGAAATGTCATCAGCAGGAGTGGGTGAAGAGAGAATAGATAATAACTACACTTGGCCACTGCCATGGCAACTGTTTCAGCTCATGTGTGTGCCTGTGAGGAGCGCTTGGTTGCGGGGAGGAGAGGGAGGGAAGAGAAACACAAACATATGAAGCCACGTCTGTCACATGAAGTAAATCTGAGCGGGGAGTGAGAGAGGGGGAGGCAGAGACAAAGGTGTGTTCCACAATACATGACAACAGCATCCATCTGTCTCGGCTCATGCATCATCGTTTCAGGACTGCTTTAGAAGCTTCATCTTTATTCAAAATGTTGCCGTCCATTAGTAAACAAAAATATCCTCTCTCTTGCTTTTGTGGCTCCCGACCATGCACTGAATCATTCATGCAGAGAAAAGGTAGTGGTGGGGGTGTGTGTGTGTGTGAAGTATAAATAGCAATTCCACTTTGCACAAAGCAAACACTGCCGCTCTAAAAAGAAGGAAAGCATCAAATTCACTCTGAATGTCGCAAAGCATCTCTGCAAGATACAACGTCTGGCTATTTGGACACAAAGGACAGAACCTGAAAGCTGATGGATTAATGAGTGTAGGAGCTTGGTTTGGTTCCTCACTCTTCGTGTTCCCCTCTCAGCGATCACGACAAGCATGAAAGGCTTATCAAGCAAACAAAGGCAGTCCACCCCTCGCTGAAGCAGTTCACACCCCTCTGACTAGCCAAACAACACATATAGACGTGCACTCTTCAGTCGAGTGCTGACACTCAATGGACAAAGGAATTACCACAAACAGCTGGTCTCCCGTTTAGGAAGGGAAAGGCTAACATTTGTGCGATTGTCTCTGCAGAAGCGCCACTGCCACACTGACAAAACACCCATGTCAGATTTACTTAAGGAAATCTCCCCAAACGTGCAAACACATCCTTTCTTACCTTTCTGGGTCTGCCCCTCATCCATGTCTTCTTCCATTATGTAGATTCTGTTTTAGAGCTCAGATACGTGAAAAAAATGTTTGTGTTGCAGGTTCAACACTTTCTTTATTTTTAAGGGGTAGTCCACAGAGCACTTCGGCTTTCTTTCTGCCTCTCTCACTTTTCCACCCTCTCTAGATGTCCCTACTGAAGGGCGAGATTGCCTGTCAGCTGCGGTTTCTGTCAAGCGTCCGTGCGATGTGAGGGATCACTGAGTCTTTGTGGTGCTGTCCATCGCGAGCTGCCGTGGCAAGTGCTGAAAACCTCTTTGGTCCCTGGTGGAGAAGGAGGAGGAGGGGAGTTGGGGGGGGGGGGGGGGCTGGATGGAGCAGAGGGTGGTCTCTATGGCAGGCAGGAAAGTGCATGTGTGACTGGAGGAGGGGATGAGGGGATATGCAGTTGAAGTGGCAGGTGTGTGAAAAATTTAGAATTAAAACACTCAGCGCTCCATTGGAATCGAGACCGAGCAGTGACTCCAGACCTCCTGACTGGGTCATGTTTAGACAGGGGTATTCACAAGTGTGGGTCACCATTACTTGCCTGGCCCACCCTAAACACCCCTGGCTCTCAGATAGAATGGTTAAGCCCGTCAGCCCCCCCAACCCCCCCGTGGCTGTGACTCTACTGCATTAACTCAACCTCTTCTTAAATAAGGGAGGGGGTGACATCTGATTTTGAAATGGGATTCTCCTAATCTTATTAGTCATACGGATTCAATGATGTGATCACCAAGGAGGTGTCGCTAGATTCTTATCATGTGTATGTGGAGAGACTCTGCATAAAGCAAGGTGTTAGCCATATTTGGTGATTTTAGGATTAAACTCAAAGTTTGCTATGGATTGAGGTTTTACAGGTCATGGTCATATGAAAATCTTTGGACAGCCAATCGATTGCTTTCCGAATTACCTACAAAATGTACATTTTAGGTGGAATGCACTCAGCCATCGCTTCACTGCCTGAAAAGGTTCCTACACTGTGCAAGACGGCTCCCATTTTAAATTCCATATTGAGTATAATGTGTATCTAGGAGGGTTGTGCAAAAGTCAGCAGAGCAATCAAGCAGCAACTTCCGGGACTTTAAAACGGCCGCCAAAAGCAACTCAGTCCCCATAGACCCCCATATTAAAATGCCCAACTTTACAGCAGAAATAAACATGTTTACAGCCTGGTACAAAAAAAAAAAAAGGTTTTGGTCTCTATAGCTATTTTCCCGGTTCGTGACAACTTTCATGAACAGAGAAACTTTGAATCGGCGTTCATCTCACTCGAGGGCGGGAATTTTTTTTATAGAACTCACTCATATAAACTATATTAAAGCTTAAAGTTGTGCATAATCATGGCCTCTTTGAGTCACAACTATCCACTAATTTTCAGCAACCAGGCTTCATTCAGCCTGAAATGGCTCTTGAGACATCATGCGGACTACAGCCAAGTTTTATATTGTCTACAGTATATAAAATATCTCAGTTGTATTATTTAACACAGTAGACACAGAACTCATAAGTCAGAATGTGGCTAATACTTTACACTGACAAAGACCAAGGCCAAAGGTTAAGCAGCATAACGAATATATTGACAAACGGAGGGATGGGAGGCATGGAGGAGTGATTGAAATTGTTGAGCTACATTAAGCTGCTGTGGGATGAAGTGTGCTGTATAAATAAAATCTTGACTTCAAGTCCGGACAGATGGGTTCATGGATGGATGATCAGACAGGTGGATTAGATGAAACTTTAATGATCCCTGTGGGGAAATTGAGCTTCTGCTGCAGCAGAGAACTGGAAAGCAGTCAAGACAGAGGCAAGTAAAGAGTTCTGAGGATGATATCAGTAAACACATTGACTGAAACTGGTTGCGAATGGGATGGATTGGATGATGGACTAGTTTGTGATTGAGCAGATGGGATTTGCTTTTAGGCGATGGTTTGAATCATGAGAACTGGCAATAAGGTAACGCATGGTGATGACCTGTACCTTTACTGATGCATAAGCATGTTGAAAGTTATCTTTTAAGCCTTTACCTTGGTCTTGGCCTGCACTACATCCGACCTAATGAAAAGAACTTAATGGCTTAAGTTATAGGCCTTCTAGAAGAACCACTCCATCATCTTGACTGTTGTCGTTGTTTATGGTAATTATGCGAATGTAGCACTATTAATGATTTATTAATGTTAAAATGTAAATGTATTAATGTTTAATTGCTTAATGCAGCATCTTGAATAAATAATTCAATTAGCCTTCCGTAGGATATTGTCTAACAAATGGTCTAACCTCCTGTGTCCATCAAGTACCTAGTGTAAATTAGCAACTTAGCTTTTTTCCTTGCTCATGCTCGCAGCATGGCTTGACAGATGGCAATGTCTGTTTGTTGTTTGGCTGGTGTGTTTGATGGTCGGTCAGTTGGTCAGTCCACTTTGATCCAGATCAAGCTAGCCTGGATTCTGCTGCCAGCTGATGAGGAGACTATCTGCTGCTTTTCCACCTCGTGCCACAGGATGAAGTTTGGCCACATCAATATGAGCTTGCGCCTTCAAGGTTTGTGCCCTGTTTGAGGACATGAAGCCTGAATGTTTCAACCCTGTGTAATCTGCAAACTGAGAGCAAAGCAGGCTGTTAAGACACAAGAGTTAAGATGCTTAAACAGATATTGTTATTTGACAGAATTCAGTTAACCCATCTTCACAACAGAAGTGTGGAGGAATGAAAGCAAATGTTTCCTGTTGCTGTAAAATTAGCAAAGATGTATTGATTTCTCTGCCTGGCGTAATGTTTGGCGTTTGTCAGTGAAAAGCATAAAAAATTCAACACCTACCCATTTAACTTTGTATCTTGCATGGTCATTTCCTGTAGTCTGTAGTTTTCCATTAATGCTGGTGATATAATTTGGCTCCACACACATTCAAATGTATCATTCACTCTCCTGCGCAAACAAATTAAACCACATGTAAACACCAGAGAGTTTGACATTAAATTCCAAACTAAAATATTGTTATTGTTGTGGTTTATTGGCTCATTGTTCTACAGTTTGTTGTTGAGGTATGATCAACACACTGTGTGTTGTTGTAAAAAAGAGTAAATGCAGAGCAGTATTCAAGGCTTTTTTCTTTCTTTGGACCCTAAAGACATTTGGCCTTTGTCTTTTGTTGTATTTTTACTTGAATGTACCTTCCTGTTGCCATTGCCCTTTCTATTGTGAGTCTAATTCCAGCAGCTTTGTTCACTCATCTTGGGGGAGAGTGGTGCAGTCCTCTTGCATGTAAAGGTTTCTGTGGTCATTCAGAGGTGTTTAAGCTCCTCTTTCCTTCTGCTTAGCAACATGACAACATCATCAATGTATGGCCTTACTGACAGTTTGTTTACCTTTCCAGTCGATATTAATTATGAAACAGAAGCTTCCTTACAAGCCCACTGTTCTCTTACTTTTTCAATTTTTTATTGAACGTTTGTGACCTAAATTCACTCTGAACATTAAATCTCTCATTTTGAGCATTGCTCTGTAATGCATACGACTTTAAAAGCTGTAATTGGCAGTAATGAAATGAAGTCTATCATTGAAGGCTGAATTCTGTTCAGTGCTATTGTTCGCATGTGACATAAAAAAAAATACTCATTTGCACTTAATTAGCCTCGTCTCCTGGGATTTTGAAAATTGAGAACAACAGGGGGCGGCAACCAGAGAGCGACAAGGGCATTGAAACGCAATTGAAAACATGTTAAATGCATGAAAGCAGTTCATAAGTGTATACTGAATAAATACATAGTACAGTAAATATTAGAATCTGACATGCACATGACTTTTCACACCTCCGTGTGCATGCCGTTGCAGACGCACAAAGTGCCCCACCCTTGGCCTGGATAACATGGCCACACACTAGCTTACCATGGCTTTGTTAATAGGGGTGGGAGATTTGCTGTGGGGGAGTGGGGGAGGGCTTTTTTTTTCTCAGGGAATCCTTCGCTCACAAAGACTAACAAATCCCCCCCTGCTCGTCGTGTTCCTGTCTGTGCTTCCAACAAGGCGTTGACACCCCCCCAACTGCATCCCCTCGTCTTCGCCACTAGAGCTTCCTTTGCACTGTGGGTATCATGATGCAGATAGGAAAAATCAGCAGATGGTGAAACACTTTCTAAGGGCATTTCAGGCATCCTCGATTTTGAACATCAGCTGCCTGACATCCCCAATTTTCATCACAAATGCTGTCTGTACATGACTGTAACTGCGTGTTTATCATCTCCAATCAATTTGCGTGCTTATTTTTATGTATGCGTGCATGTGCAGGTTGAAATCCTGCGGTCGCTGCCTGCGCTCATGACCAGCAGAAGGAGCAAAAGAAGCTCACAGTAAGCTTATTAATGTCTCCTGGTCGCACTCCAGTATGGGCTTGCTAGTTGCCATAGCAACCAGGCCCTAGATATTGTTCAGGAGGAGAGGCGTGTAGAGGTAGAATAAATATAAATATCACCCTGTAACCATTGGTGAGTGCGTTTTATGTAAATCAGCCCATCTCACTGATCATTAGCCGTGTTTACAGTATAATTTATTGTGCATTATAAAAACAATCTGTCAGGACTCCGGCTTTTCTGTAGCGCACGGCACATTTATTATTTCGCATTTGTATGATATCACTTGCTGCTGACCCTGGTTGTACCTTGCAATCTGGGTTTCTTAGTGAAAGCTGATGCATTTGAATGTGAAGCTCATCACGGAAAAAAGACAAATTCCGATGCTCATCGCCCAGCGCCTGCAGAAATCAACAGGCGGCCGCGCTCTTCGTCTTAAGTGCTGATGTGTGTTCACGCCCAGTCAAGCTGAGGGAAATCAAAAGACACTGAAAGATTAAGGAGGTCAGGTTTTACAGCTCCACTGAGGGAGGCAGGGAAAGAGGCTTTTTACCAGCCATTGACTACCATGGGCTGCTTTCAAAGAGATCGTAAGATATATTAAAGGCTGGTCAAATGTCAGATAGCCACACTTACTCTCCTGAAATGGTTGATTGATTTTTGAAAAAGGGCAGTGTTTCAACATTTTCCTTGCAGTGAAGTATTAGCTGTTGGAATTGTTTGATTCTGACCAAAATGCTGCTCTCCCCCACAACAGTTTAAGAGTCAAATTCTTGTGCATCGCTGTGGTCATCTGTCGCTAATAGTCTGTTGAGGCTGTGGAGATCATATCATTACAGCACGGTCCGATCTCTCTATTGAAAGCCCGAGCTCTTAGACCACATGAGAAGCCAGGCAGTCAGCCAGAAACACTTATCATCCTGTCATCCGTTTTTCACAAGCTTCACAGCTCAATTGTGCTGTACACTGAGCATCCACCAGCGCTTGGAGATTTTGGCCAGGTGGAGTGATCTCAATCCGAGTGGCTTTGGCACCAGGAAATAACCAAACAATGTTCCCTACTAAGTATGCAAAAACAAACACGCAAGGGAGAAGACAGTATCATTTGTTTGGCCAATGAGCTTTATGTTGAGCCACAGGATATCATGGTTGTACACATGATGTTCAGTGTGGGTTGAGTTGGATAGAAATTTATAGGCCTAAAGGTCAAGTCCATAAATTCCATTGCACTATTCAAGTATTCATTGTACGGGTTAGTGGTTGGTTTATACGATATTAATTAGTTATGTACAGTGTTAAACGTAGCACTAGCAGTAATCTGGTGACAGAAATTAATATTGTATAATACGAGAAGCCTGTAAATGCTGATTGATGACAGTACCAGCTGAGTCAGGACCGAAAATCAAAATGAAAAAATCTGCACTTATATAATAAATTGAAAGCAGCTGGTGTGTGCAGGTGTGTTTATCCACATTTGTACGTTTGTTTGCCTTTTGAGGGGAAGAAAACAAGTATTAAAACATAAATTTCAACCTAAAAGTTTCCTTCATTGTCCTCAAAGATAAATGCGTCTTGCATATGTTGACTCGTAAGAAGCTGTTGGTGCACCAACAAAGTCATCAACCAGGAGCAGAATAACTCTGCTGTATCCGGCTCACAGCGACTAAATAATTAAAGACATAAAAATGCTTTTGTCTGGATGGAAACTTCTGCAGTCATTGACATTGATATGTACAAATGAGGTGATGCGTCCTGAGGTGAAGGGGCACATATGGTGCCATTAATGCTGACACACAGGAATCTGTCAGGTAATCCAAAGTCCATCCAGCAAACCAGGATCAATGTTAAAATGTGTCTGTTTTTGCACTAAAACAAACAGAAAGAGCATGAACAGCTCGTCATTTCTTCCAGTAGGCAAACCGCACGTGATCTAATACTAGTGGTAGAAAGTAACTAAGTACATTTACTCAAGTGCCGTACTTGAGGCACTTGTGCTTTGAGTATTTTCATTTGATGCTACTTTATGCTTCCACTCCTGCATTTCAGAGGGAAATATTGTACTTTGTGCTTCACTACATTTATTTGATGACAATGGATAATAGAACAAGCTTTTAAAATGAACTTCTCACTTTGCTTCATTTCAGTAAATGTTCAAATGATCCAATATGAAATATCCAAAACTCAAAGATAGAGGAAGAAGTCCAAAGATCAATAACAGAGTTGAGTATCAGAACTTTATTTCCTCCTTCTCATTAATCATCTGACGACCCCTCAGATTTATCTGCTGTCCCTCTTTTACAGAACTGTATATAAAGTCATTCAAAGCGGCTCCACCTCCAGCAGTGACAGCACACACTGATGCATCAATTTTAACAATCTAATGAAGTCATGTATAATAAACAGCCTGAGGGGTCAGACCAGCACTTTTACTTTAACACTTGGACTACATTTTGCTTGTAATACTAACAGACTTTTACTTGTAATGGATTATTTTACATTGCTGCTACTCTCCTCCCATCATCTCCCTCCCTTTGTAACCACTGAGGTTAGAGACACAGCTATGCAGTCATTATCAAGGTATGGGATTTATTTCAGCCCCCAGTCACAATTGTTTAGCGTCTTCTGCTGCTCTGGATGGCACATGAAGATGTCTTGGCACATTTAATTCATGTTATCATGGACAGAGTTCTGCTGACATAGTCACAGAAAAACCGCAAACATTTTTAGCCGTTGGTCATCAGCACCTTTGAAAGTCAGGACTAGTGAGTCATCAGTAGATTATTCCTCACTCCAGTCCTTATTAAGTGCTGAAATTTATTCAACCAAGGGCTAGAAAATGTGGATCATCAATGATTAAATGAGAAACCAGACTGATTACAGAGTCCTAAACTGGTTCCAATTTAGGAATCAGTAATCAGGATTATTACCTAAGGTGCCTAACAGTGAATTGAATGAGCTGCAGCATAGATTTACTGGCGTTTTTCAGGTGGCTGGTCCTAATTTCTTGGGATGGAGGTTGAGAAAAAGGCCTGTCTGTTGGCTTAGTGATAGTAAGGGATGGAAGATGCATATTCAGTGATGGGATAAGGAACTCTGAGAAGCATTTGAGTACTTAGCACAGTGAACAACACAAACACATGAACAGTAAGTCCAACTGTTTTCGCAGTACATGCTGATTTATTTCCTATCTTTTGTCAATGGTACACCTGGTTTTGAGTCTCAAACCATTGAGGAGAGCTCCATTCATGACTCAATGCTGCCACCTACTGGTACAAACAGGCACAGTCCAAGCATGATGGTGGAGGCACTGTAGCATTACATAAGCCTCAACAAACAGTTACATCAGCTGCCTTATTATACTGCAGCAAATTACTGTGTGGAATAATATTTAAAACTTAGGCTCTGCTTTGAAAATTTGGAAAAACATCAAGTGACAAACACACACACACACACACACACACACATACACACACACACACACACACGCACACACACGCACACACACACACACACACACACACACACACAGTTCAGTAAGAGAACGCAGATCTTCCTCCAGTTACTTCAGTATTTAGCCAGGGAGCGTCTGACAGGCTGGCGCACCTTTATCTCCATAAAGGAAACAGCAGCAGCAGCTCTACTCGATGACGAGCACAACCCAACTGAAAAAGCAGAAATTGGACAGTAGATTAGTTAAGTGCAGCTGCAATTATATTTAAATCAATGAATTTAAAGCACAAGATTATCCAACACACAGTGACAAATGACATTTGTCATAACACCCTTAAGACAGCCTTCAAATGGCGTTCTGCCCCTGAGGAGGGAAATAGTAATTATTTTATGTACCTTTTGCCCCTCTGAGATAAAGTAAAAATGAGCTTTGAGTAATTGCAGTTTGTTAAAGGGAGCTTTGTTTTGTTTTCTTCCTAGATATTAATGCGTCTCAAGCAACTGTCGCAGTTTGCCAAAAACATTACAATCTGCTACACCCAAGTGATGCATTCGAGCACATTAACACAATCAATATTCTCTGCTCATTCCCGTTGAGAGGAAATGTAAGACTTGACACATACTTGATGCAGTGTCTCCAGATGAAGGGCTGTCGATGCTCTCATCACTGCAGCTGGGTGGCACTAGATTTTTGGCAGCCAGCTGATCCAGATTAGGCTTCACTTTAAAACATCCTGTCACCAAACCAAAGCCGTTGTCAGAATTGGCTAAATTCTGTCACATTTAGAGAAATATGACTGACGAGCTGTAGTTGCAAATCATGAAATTCTTATATTTAACTTAATCTTTTCTACTGAGTATCCTGTCAGCTCATCTGACCGAAGGGGGAACAAATAGAAAACTTTTGATAGCCCCCTATATTTCCCCTCACAGAAAGCTCAGAATCACCTGTGGGTGACTCACCTGGGTTCAGAATCCTCTCTGCAGCTTTGTGCTTCAGGTGCCTGCGGAGGATGACCTCTGCCTTCCTCCGGTTTGTGCTGATGTCGGGCTCAGCCATGATCTCTGTTGCCCTCAGGTTGTTCTTGATGACCTTAGAGGCAGTGTGGGCAGAAGCTCCTGGTACTCATGGTCAGTCAAGTCTGAGGCTGGGCCTTGAACATCTCTGATGCTGAGAGGGGATGACTTAAAAAGATCAGAATCCCTCCACGACTCTATTTTTGTATTTCTATGATTTTTAGACTGTGCAAATGTGCCAACTGACAGGCATCCTTTTCAGCTGCGTTCAGGTGGACTTGAAGCCAGTTAGTGAGGTGTTGGTGAGTTTTTTATTTTTTTATTTCTCACACTGTTATTAAAATATCTTTGTGACCCAGATATAGACATAGACATAGTTTTATGAGTGGTTACAGCTAGTGTTCTATAGTGTAGTATTCATTGGGACCAAAAACAAAGAGCTACTGCTGGGTACTGTCATGTGCATATGGTTTATTTTTGCTCTTATTATGTAGGCTAACAAATTTCTGCTCCCTCAGAAATACGAAGATGCTGCTATCTGCTAATAAATGCCGTTAAGTGAACTTTATTTTTATATTGAGTTTTTGATTACTTCTGGAGATTTACTTTGTTGACATGTTTTTCTTAATTTAAACTAAGTGCACTGAAGACAGAATGCAGATCTACTGACTATAACCTTAGAGGTGAATAAATGTTCATTTCAGTTTAGCAATTGTTACTATTAAATTGTATTTTATCGGATTTCAAAGATCAACATACCGGCATTAGATGTCAGCCATAGGCCAACCGTCTCTATGAATATCAGCACTGAAAAACTCAGTTACCCACTAGTTATATCTGCCTTCCTGAGCATTAGGTGAACATTTCAGCAACTGTCAATTCACAGTACCAATATTAAACTAAACTGTCAAAATTATACATAACAAAATACAACTAGTCTTTCTAACGCCCAGATAAGATGCTCTGTACTGTAAATCTCCTGTCTGTCTGTTTTCAGAAAGAAAGCAGCCATGAGCCGACTTCCTGCCCTGCTCCCATCAACCCTCACCTCCTGTTCGTTAAAACAGTATAAACTTCCCGCACCAGCAGCTCAGCGGCTCCTGGTTTGCAGTGGATGGTCCCATCCACGACGTCTTTCATCAAGTGCAGATTCTGCTTCTGTAAAGACTGGGACAAACTTTTAGTCCTCTAATTATGAACTTCCTGTTTCAGATCCTCCAAGTACATGTAGGTCAGTATATACACACGTGAAGGACAAACCAGTCAGTATTAAATGCCATATTGTACCTTGAAAATGCATTTAAACCACACACAATTGCACAAAGAGCAGTTTTCTTCCTTGCTCATTATATTTTTAGATTTTTTCCTCCTCTTACCCTCTCTATCTGGCTCCAGTTCCTCTGTTTGGCAGAAAGCGATGATCCTTTGTCGTATGAATGCAAAGTAAAGAGTTGGGGGTAATAACGAGAAAATATCTCTGCCACAAGGTAACCATTGGAGAAATCTCTGGAAATAAACAGCAGGGAGAACAGACTGAGCATATTTACTCCACTGGATCAGTGAAAGCCACACTCAGCAGTTTATACTGGTGTTTCTCTTGTGGGATCCTGATTATTGTAGTCAGCCTTTAAACACAGCATCTCATTTAAGTCTGTGCTGTGTTTTTACCTTAATGTTTAATGGTGCTACAGGACACTGTTGTAAGAGGTTTTTAATCTCACTTGCCAGATGAAATAAAGCCTGCATTATAAGGCAAACTAAGACCACTGTGGAGCAATTGTGGATCTCTATATTTTAAGATTACAGTTCTTAAAATATAGAGAGGTGTGAGTGATTTAATGCATTGACGCTCAGGACTCATTTGGAGATTTTTCAAGTCAGCTAGCTCGATGTGTAGCTAGGTTAAAAATGGATTAATGTGGCTAAATTTTACTTCGACTTCTAGCTAGCTAAACCTTTATTTATCGGCTTCACGTAAGAATAGCCTGTAGCTAGCGTTATCCAGAGATACATAAGTGTAGCGTTATAAAGGTTAATGAACAGCTACAGTAACTAGCTAGTATAGCTAGTTAATTAGCACGTTAGCTTGATCCCATTGATACAACAGTTAACACTGTTACCTGCAGCTGTTTATCCCGGTTTAGTCTGGACATTGACCTGCTGATCAGTGCTAACTCCGAAATGTGAACTGTAAGTTAGTTTAGCTGACAGATATTTATTTATTTATAGTTAGTTATTTACTGATGTTACCTGCGCACATTCTTCGGATAAAACGACAAGTCGAGCATTTGCAGCCATTTCATAGCCTCTCTGGGCAGCCCAGTCTTCCTGGGAGTCTGAGCGAAAGACATGGTGCTCTGAGCCCGATATGTTCCCTGTATAACAAGTCAGTCACTTTAAACACGCTAAAACCAGCTAATTAACTCCACAGGTGTCCAGGTAAGTTGCCCGTACTTGATGCACGGGACGCTTTGTTTACATTTCCATGGTAACGGCGCGACACACCTGTCTGTCTGACACGTGGATGAATGGAGGATGCAGCATTAATACTGAGTTTTATGGAGTTATTCCAGGAAATTAATTTTACAAATATACAACATTAAATAGACAAATAAGACCGTATGAAATGCGTCATTTTGTCAATACAGAAATATAACCATGTAATCCTGAAATAATTCATGTTAAAACTGAGCTCAGTATTACAAAATGTTATTTCAGACTGTTTCTTTATTCAAATGATTGTATATATGCCTTAGGAGCTTTCATTTAATTGCAGTATTAGGTTTTGTGTCAGCAATGGAAACACACACTTGCTGCTCCACCCACTCATGTTTTCCATTTGGGATTTTCCATATAGGTCACCCTCCTCCAGTTGTCAGTACTCAGTAATCCAAGCTTAAACTTGTAACTATTTTTGTTTTCTACATTTTTAAAATAATAATTCTCCCACTGCACCTCCAAGTCAGCCATCATTAATTACCAGCCCAGCCTGGGTATGTACAAAGACAACATGTTTTGGACTGCTCCAGGTTTCAAAACAGTTTAATCATCTAGTAGTGTGCACTACATTATAAATCAAATGCAAAACTATGAACACTCATTCACATATTTTGTGCATTTATAACATTTTAATCTTGAGGAAAGAATTCAAAGTGCATCCCTCTCTGGTACTTATTGCAACTTTAAGGTATCCTCTAAATACAGCAAATCTGAATTACAAAGAATATTTCAAGATATTTCTAGACTGTAATTTATCCAGGGAAGGCTAGGCCCGCAAGCTCTTTTAAAGAAACCCCCTGCTTTACATTTGTTTGGGTCCACAGTCACATATGGGATGCAAGCCAGTTCAACACAACAAGATACCATCAGCTACTCAGTGTCTACTCTGTAACTACTTTCAATTAATTGCTCTTCCTACGTTGACTGGTGAATATAAAAAGTAGGAAGAGTCCTTGGAGCTGATGTGCTTTGTGTTGAGGCCCTCTTTCTCTAAGTCCCATTCAGGCAGACGGTGTGGTTGGTGTGCCTGTCATTGGTACTGCAGGTAGTTCCTGAGCCTGTTGGGCAGCGGAAGATGGGAAAGAAGATGGAGTCTGTCACGGCCGACGCAGTTCCTGATGCACTGACGACACAGCTGGCTCAGCAGCCGTGGTGTAGCTATGAAAGTTAGACAGTGAAACATTTTAGAAACTGTTCCTAACACATAGATAACTTATGCTAAAAGCTCAGATAAAAAGACGGCTTTTATATCTGTAAACATAAGTCTGTGGTTGTTTGTGAAATCTAATGTTCTTGTACCTTCATAGAGCAGCAGGAAGCCCTCTGTTAGACTGCTGGGTGGAGCCACGTCTACTGGCCTCTGAAACTCTGTGTTACGGGCATTAAGGTCTGCACCAAACTCCAGCAGAAGCTTCACCACGGCTGTGCAGTCTTTTTCTGCCGCTGCATGTAAGGGCGACTCCAACGATTTGCCTTTCTGTACATTTGCACCTGTAAGCAGGGAAAACTTCAGTGTCACATCCTTCCAATGTTAAATATCATCAATACTATCATCAATACGTGTTGTTGATTATAATCCTGGAATTACTTTGTGAGGATGTTTTCTTATTTACAGGACATTTTTTATGTGCCTGCTTCCTCTCAGCTGCCCTTGTCTGCCTAATAATTTCCTGCATTTCCCAGAAACGACTTTCAAGATCCCTGAGAGAACGGATGTGACCTTGTTACTTTCAATCTAGAAAGCAATATGGTCATACAGTCAGCTTTGAAAATACTGACTGAATTCCGTCTGTGTTCTAATTCCTACATATATGACTTCTAGACAGATACTTTTAGCAGTTTTGACACCTACTGCCGGTGTTTGGTGTCAATGATTTACATAATTGACAAGGAATAAAGCTGTTTTATTGCTGCTCCGCTGTTATGTCATCTGCAATTAGATACTTCATCTGGAATAATGAACATGCGCAAACGTGAAAGAGCTGCTCACCCAAAATAATTTTATTACTCCCTGTTTTAATGGAGAGTTTTTGTGTGTCAGGATCTATATTGGGGGCTTTTAAAGCCCACTATGTGCATTAATTTCCCTGTCTGTGCTCGATAAATGTGCTTGTGTGCCTGTGTGTGCGTCTGCTCGTATAGGACGTGTGCCTGTCTGTGTGGAGATGTAAAGATCCACACTGTGCTGCGAGCTGACCTTCCCTCAGGAGTTTCCTGGCACACTCTAGCTCTTGGCAGACGCAGGCTGTATAGAGCGCAGTGCCCAGGTGAGGAATGTCCATGTCCACATCTGCCCCCCAAGTCACCAGAGCCTCCACACAACCGTAATGACCTGGAAGTAATGGAGCATGAAGACAGTAATCAGTAAGTGACAATGTGAGATAATTCTCCAAGCTGTCTGCTCGGGTCACGTTGGGATTTATTTTTAAAAGTGTTTTTCACAGTGCAGGTTTGTCGGGAAGGTGTTTTATAGCACAGCGAAGGACACAAGCTTATAACTAGTCTCAGCTGTAATTAGCAGAGTTTGGAATGACATGTTGGTTATTTTAATTGCTTATATATTGGTATTGTTATGAAATAGCATATGCCAAGTGGTAATGTTGTCAAGTCAAGATATTGAATATCTGCCGCAAACGTACAGTAGATAAAAATGGTGTTTATTAGTTGCATAAATACATTTCTTTGAAACTGAACTTAACTAAGTGCCACACAACACCGTTTGGATGTGCAACGCTTTAAAAAATCAACATAAAACTACCTGATACATCAGTTTTCATCAGATATTTTTTTTGTCGTAATTACCTTTGCTCGTAGCTTCATGTATCGGTGAGGGGTGGTATACGAGGCTCTGGGGTTTTGCTCCATTTTCCAGAAGAATTTCAGTGCATGCCACGCTGCCCACCGTGCAGGCGTTGAACAGAGGGGTGACTCCATCAATTGTAGAAGCATTGACCTGTAAACACACTTTTTTAATTGTTATTTTTAGGCCTTTTTTAACCATGCAAGTGGACTAATAGCAATGGCCTTTGGGGGAACAGTTGAAGGGGAACAACAATTTAATAGCTCTACAGTGACTGTAGAAGAAGAGCAGCGCATTGCTCATTTGTTACCCCAACCCAGATTTTCCCAGCCGTGGCAGTGACATTTGACCTGTGCAGCGTAGCAACATTAAAGGCCAATACGTGACTTACATTTGCTCCTGCATCAATGAGAGCTCTGGCACAAGCGACATGGTCTCCGACACAGGCCTCATGAAGGGGTGTCACGTGGTCTATGGTCAGAACATTCACACTGTGACCCTGGAAACAACCACAGACATTTAGATGTTATAAGGAACGTTACGCAATACATGACCTTTGTCAACCTCTGGGTGAACACCAGGAATTTCAAGAACATCAAAGAAGCTTATCTGCTTTTATATAAGAGACCCTTCCTCCTCAGCTATGGTTGTTAGGAAATGACAAACGATACAGTCCCATTTTAACAATAGAGATTAATAAACTGCTAATTAACATGCAGAATCAATAGGGGTCTGGTAAGGAGCTAATAAATCACTGTGGAAAATACTGCAGTTATTTCACGCTGTTGTCTTGAGCTTGTCAGAGTTGAGAACAAGGCATTGTTGGCTTTGTAGCTGAAATGGTTTCCTCTATTGTAGCCCACTCCTCAACCTAAAAAGCTGAAACGCAAGTGTGTGGGGGATTCAGCCATTTATTAGTCTCTGGCATTGATCTACCCCCGACACTGCATGTAGTTCTTAGTCTGAAGATTTATTCACTTGCTTCAACAACACGTTTTAGTGCTGTGTTATCTAAGGTGGTCAGTCATGGATTGGACCTGGATTTACTGAAAACATGAGATTTGTTATTAAGGGCCACATATTGACTGTTTACATTTTATGCTGCAGACATTTTACCAACCGTCTTACTTAACTTACAACCTGGGCAACAGCAGGCCTGTCATCGCCTTATTAAATATCTTTCGTTATAAGTCTAATCATACTTCGTGTGGTTATACAGTGTTATTCTGAGTCAAAGAGAGGTTTTTTCAAAAGCATATTGAAGCTGTGCAGGAATGCCAAAATGTAGTGTTGAGAACTAATGGAGGTGCAGATGGACAAATTAGATAAATACAGGTAATCCCAGATAATCCTCTTGACTCCTGACTTTCATCCAAATCTCTTTTTCATAACATCCAAACCAGGAAACCACAAAGGCACTGACACCAATTGGACTTCCCAGGGGACAGTTACAACAGGCCCCATGTGTACAGATGAGGCGATGCGCATGACTCTCTGTGGGGATTGTGTTCTCTTCACCTGTAAAATGAGGGTCCTCAGAGCCAGGAGGCGGCCCTGACTCGCAGCATCATGGAGTGGTGAGCGGTCCGCCCAGGATCCTGCAGCGAGAATAAGAATTCAGCGCTTTTACAGTACATTCATTATCATTAGGCTGGAGCTTTTATCCAAAACCATTTACAGTCACTGCAACAGCAGAACAAGCCTCAAATCCTAAGTTACTAACAGTGCAAGAGGATAAGATTCAAAACCTCTAAAGGATGTGACGCATACAAATGTTCCACCTTCCCTATAGTAATAATGACAAGTATGTAAAGAGCACATTAAATGCATTTTTTTTAACTTATCATAGTCATTTAACTAAGACTTTTGTAGTTTGTGTCATGTGCAAGAGGAAACAAATGGTAATTATTTTATGTACCCAAATACCCTAATATTTTTGTCTTATCAAACCTTGTGTTTTCATCAATTCTTATAATAGTATGTTATCCAGTTACGGCTGCTTAATGAAATTTATCAGTTCTGAAATATGTTTTTCATCCATCCATCCATTATCTATACCGCCTATCCCTTTCGGGGTTGCGGGGGGCTGGAGCCTATCCCAGCTACAATGGGCGAGAGGCGGGGTACACCCTGAACCGGTCGCCAGCCGATTGCAGGGCCACATGCAAAGACAGACAAACATTCACACTCACACCTACGGACAATTTAGATTCATCAATTAACCTAATGAGCATGTTTTTGGTCTGTGGGAGGAAGCTGGAGTACCCGGAGAGAACCCACGCATGCACGGGAAGAACATGCAAACTTCACACAGAAAGGCCCCGCCTGACCCGGGGATCGAACCTTCTTGCTGTGAGGCACCCGCACTACCTGCTGCGCCACCGTGCAGCCCCATATGTTTTTCAGTCATATTAAATTAAGACCTTTCGGGTCATGTTTTGCCCTTCGTCTCCCAAGAGTTAATGCACGGGGCAGCTTATTATTATGTGACTGATGGTGCTTTTAAAGTCCTTATCGAATTAACTCAGCACATTCACACTCCATTCACAAGTTAATATCATCTCGAGAAACTGGCTGCGGCCGTTTGACGCAGTTCACGAAGCAGTGCACACCTGGGTTGATGTCCAGAATAACAGCCGCTAAATTCCACACGTCACCATTCTCATCTTCGTCCATTTTAATCAGAATTTATAGATAATAATCGATGAACTTAATGCACTCTTATTCATGCAGCCTGTTTTCCTTGACTGATGTAATTTGAAATACATATGTAAAAGCCCCAGTTACACACATCAAGCAGATTTCTTAAAACAAGGAAGACCATATCTACAGGACTGCGTCGAATACCCTAAGCTTGGCTAGTTAGTATTCCGTGGAGTGGATCCCCTTTAAATTAAACATCCCCTTGAATGATAGATACAGATTATGTTGTCGCCGTGTCTCTGTTTCCCCAGAATGTGCCTTCGGACCGCCTGTCCCTGAGAATGTGGAGTGTTGTTTTGGTTGCTGTCTGAGTGTGAAAGGGTGCACTGCATAGCTGGGAATGGAAACTAGGGCAGGATGGGGGCGAGGGAGGGAGGTGGGGGGAGGATATCATGACTGTGTTCTATTAATACATTAGAGAGAAAGAGCTGCCAGCCTACAGTGTCTTCATTTAATATTGAATGTACAGTTCAGGATTTATAAGTGGCTATTAAGCCAATGAAAGAAAAGTAGATCATTTACATCTACAGTATGTATTAATGTGAATACAGCTAATGGCTCTGATACTCGTTGGATTGGCAATGCAGTATTTATAGCTCATTTGTAAACACGGAAATTGTGAGTGCGTGCTTGCCTGTGTGTGAGCAGGGAGTACTGCAACTTGATTTTAACACAAACAACATTCATATTTTGTACCTATGACCTGACGTGCCTGAGGTCAAAGATGTTGTTGGTGTATGGTGTAAACACAGTTGTGTTGCGGTTGCATTTTAAATAAAAATTTGCCTTTAACACACAAATACATGCCTGAAATGATGCAGTGTATGGAACAAAGAAGCCACCTGGAGAAAACACAGCTCTTTCAGGCTTATGTTTTTGTTCGAGTACTCACTGTGTTGTTGGCCATAGTCATAGAACTCTGCTGATATCCTGGCAGCTTCTTTACGGTTCCCCCGGACAATGTAGAAGTAAGCCAGCAAGTTGAGAGAAATCTTAACAAAGAGCTTAAAGCAGAACAGTGCTAAGATGCTGAAGTAAACATTGGACAACTGGGCCGCGAAGGGCTTGTTGGCGAATTCCCCTGTTGGGTCTGACATTTCCTCCGACACGTTACACAGGGGCTTTGGTTATGATGAAGGCAGGATCAGATGCCACTCCAAAAAGCACAAGAGTAGCCTACTTTTTCTCCCAGTGTACTGGCTGGTTGGCTGGTCCTGACAAAGTACAGGCTGAGAAAAAAATGCTCTGCAGCTGCTACTGTGCCTGAGAGCAACTACTGCAATGGTAGTGTACAATGTGCGTGTGCATGTGTGTGTGTTCACAAGTTATACCAGTTTTATCCAAATTAAATTGTACATACAGTGCTACCTGTTCCAGTTGCACACGTGACGTCAAGTGCTTTTTTGTATTAATGATCGTATTGAAGTCTGGATAAATGAGATAATATATGAATTTATTTTTAAATCATGACAGTATTTAATTCTGGATAAATGATATTAAATATATATTTTTCGATATTTGAATTAATCTTTAAATGATGACAGCATTTAATTCTGGATAAATGAGATTAAAAGTATTTTTAAAATGTTTGGCACATATTGGATATGAGTGGTATTTAATTGTGGATAAATTGTATGAAAAAATATTTTTTAAATCAATATTTACATTAATTTTGAACGATGAATATTTAATTCCAGATAAATAATTAATTAAAAGTAAAGAAAAAATAAATAAAATCTGGATTTTATATTTATGAAATTACCGTAATGTTTATAAAAAAAACTCAAAATAAAACAAAATATATGCCTCTAGACAGTCATAAAAAAGGTTTTTAACATATTTTTTGTTCCTGTTGTACAAACGTCATTGAAAAATCAACATCTTTTCAGTTATTACTTTAGTTTTGAGTATTTTAATTCAGTTATTTCTTTTTAATAACAGTTAAAGGGTCCTTGGAGCGTCCTTCTGTTTCCAAGGAAGCGCCTCGATCACTGCGCATGCGCAGTTTCTCACCTTTTCCGCAAACATCACTTTTTCGTTTACTTCCTTTTCTAATGAATGTGTCTCCGACGTGTCTCCGTCAAATGAGGGTCGACTTGTCGTATGTAGTTGTCATAGCGACCGTCTTCTCGGTCATCTCTCCTCGGTGTTGTCTTAATGTGACCCGGGATGACACGCAGGCAAAGTTGAACGGCTCCGCGGTTGATTTCGACTCGTTCAGGGAGAAGTTTCACCGCTCGTATGAAGTCAACAGCGGGGAATTTCACCGGCGCCAGCTCCATTTTCAGGTAAGAGAGAGGGAGTAGACATGTCTGTAACCTGTTGACATGCATCACTTTTTTTTTGCCCTCTTCATCAAACGTTAACGGCTGCGTAACGCCCCAACGGACACCGCCCACTGACCTGACAAATGTGTTTACAAATTATCTATTAAACGTAGATTCATATCTAATTAGATCCGTAAAACCGCTTCAAGAAGCTCTGAGAAGTAAAAATACTTGCATTCAAAGTACACTTCGACCTACATAAGTGCAATAAACAAATGTACCTGAAGTGAGAAATGTCACGTCCGTACACCTGAAAATCACACGTAGCTTGTGTGACTACTGTAAGCTAACGTTAGCTAACTGTAAGTAAATCTTCCTGCATTGTTTAGTCAGTTCACTGGTTTGACTCCTCCGCTGTGTTTGTGCTACTGTCACAGCAGGTTTTAACATTTGTGATTAATCTCACCCTTGTCACTTGTGTCACTACTACACACTCAGTTGCCAGTTTATTAGGTACAGCTGTTTCTATCAGAGCATCCCGATGCGACAGTCATGAAATACGTCCTGCCGTCATGAAAGCTAAAATGTTCAGCTTTTGTTGAAACTATTTCAGAGAGTTTATGGTAATTTTGGAGGTTGCTGGTGGCGCTGTTGACTTGTATCATAACGAGAGGTGTTTGTTATTTACTCTGCCCTCATTGATATAAATGGGTTGGATTAAATATTGCCTAAAACTGGTTCAAATACAACACTGAACTTTCTAACCGTCACAAAGGTCGGATTTTATCGTGGGTTTGTTGTATTAGACTGCATTAGTTTGAGCTTGGCATACCTAATAAACTGGCAACTGGTTGTATGTATTATGTAACTGGATAATTATTATTGAAGCATATCAGTGCTGCAGCTGGTTAGGGTGGAGCTAATTTGAAGTAGATTTTAACTGTTTGGTTGATTAATCTTCAACACTTTTGTTTATAAAATTTGAACCTGCGATGGAGTCGAGTAAAAGTACAGTATTTCTTCTTGAAAGTTGTAATTAGCATACCACGGAAATATTAAGTAAAGCACTATTACAACACTTGTGAATGTGTCTTCCTAGAGGTTAGTAATCATGTTTTTTATGTTTTTTTGTTCATTATCTTCTCAGTATTTTATTAAGAAAACTCTCTTAAACAACTAATTTTGAGTCTTTGAGTTGCCTGCGTTTTGCTGCCTCTTTGGCTAAATTCACACCTAATTTGTCATTTGTTTTATTGCAGAATGCTGCAAAGCGGCACGCACACCTGAATTCATTCCCCGCAGCACCACAGTCTGCCAAATATGGCATCAACCAGTTCTCTGACCTCTCACAGAAGGAATTCAGAGGTATGCTGAAGTTTTGTCACTTTTTTCTTGGTTTGCAGAATTGGTTAGGCACATGGAGCCTTTCTGGACAGTTACAGCTTTTTCACAGCTTCTGGTGCTTCATCAGTCCAGATATATTCACTTATTTTGTATCTGTCCAGTCCTGTCCTGTTTTATCCCCTGAATGACGAGGCTGAATCTGCACAGTCACTGTTTACATGAATCTTTGTATCCTGGACTGACTGTGAACTCTATCTATTATTCACAGATCTGTACCTGCGAGCTAGCGCTGACAGAGCTCCTCTCTTCCCTGGACTGACGACAGAGGGGCTCCCAGCCAAATTTGACTGGAGAGACAAATCAGTGGTGGCACCGGTCCAGAACCAAGAAGCAGTGAGCTTTACACAGATTCATGATAGATATACTGTATAGGTAGGAACAAACTGTAGGTACAGACACACAGTTGGGTGAGGTTCAAACAATTTCCAATTTTTAACCAATCGTTTTATCTCAAATACAGCCATCAGATGTTTTCATATTAAACAGATGGGTAATAGACAAAGCAAATATGTATAAGTCTTCCAATAATACACACAAATCCTCAAAAAGTATACAGTGAAAATGGTGATGTTGGTCCTTGACATGGTTTTTGGTTCTTACAAGACCAGGGAGGAATATTTATATTTTGACCTACAGGTATACAAACACTGTGCTTTGACTCATAATGATCATTTGTCCCTGAAATGGTGTTTCCACAAAACAAGTTAGATCAACTGGTTAAAAACTGTTATTATATTAATAAAATCACATCTAATCCTTCTCCCCATTGAGAAATCCAGAATATATGAATATGCAAATATTGCATAAATATTGACTTCATTGGACTCATGATTGGACGAGCACTTGTCAAACAGTGAGTTTCCCCCTTGCAGCAGAAGAATTTGAAAACAGCCCTTTAGAGTCAAACTCAGCACATGCATCATTCTGCACAACGAGGGTCACACATCCGAGTGACATAAAAGATAGCAAACCCCATTTTTGAACGGAGAGGACTTTGATATGGGTCAAGGAAAAGCAGGTTGAAATGATGGACTAATCCGTTATGTGTGACTTTTGCTAAGAGAGCACATTGAACCTGGGGACCACAGACAGGGAGCAGGTTAGTGAGGTGGAGCTGTCGCTTGTCCTCACTGAAGGTTCACTTTCTGCTCCGTTCGTCCTTTATCTCTTTGGTCACTCAGTTTGCTGCCGGGGGTGATATTTTCACTGTACAAATGTTGTCCTGAGGGAGAGAGACAGCCCAGACAGGTTAAAACCAACGCGCTAACATATATTTACTTGCCACTCCAGGGAGAGTCTGTACATGACCACGCTCGCCTACCACTCTGCTCTGCTGTGGTTTTTCTGCCCAGATTTCTTTTTCTTTGGCCGTCTGTGGACCTGCCAGGGCCGAGTTTCCACAACCCACAGATAGACTGAAAATAAAACACAGCACCATACACAAAGACATAATCTCAAGCCACTCACATCTCATAAACTCTTCTTGATCCAGTTTTCCCTTATCTTGATTCCACTTTTATGACACAAGTGCATTTCATTGGTTTAAAGTAGAGAGCAGATGGTCCTAATCCGTTGTGTGCTAGGCAAATACTTATCTCCAGCCCAAGCAATAATGACTGATTTTGGTTTCAGTATTGATTTGAAGCCATGGAACCATATTGAGCAACAAAATATTGGATTTTTCCACGGAGCGCTCAGGTTTTCATCACATTTATGGGAATTTATGATGAGAAAGTGAACTACGTATATGATGCTGTTTTCAGAATGAGATTCCCTGTGCAAGTGTTATCGAGGGAAAAATGCGCTCTCTTACATAATTAAATATTTTGTTGTTGCTCCAAAATGATTTATTTCAGGAGAGCAGTGTAATCTATGTCTGATATCATAAGTATATACTTAGATGTAAGTGTCAAAACAGTCGCAGACTTAAATCTTAAAGCATTAACTGAAGCAGAGATGAACATTTTCCCCAAGAAACCGCTTTATGTGCTTAGAATCATTTTGTTGTTTGCTCTTGATCCTCAGCCTCACTGTAAATCGCTGTTGATTTATTTATCATTTTGTTATCTCTTGGAAGACTGGAATTGAAAGAGGGATATTTCCTTAAGTCCCCCTGTCTACCTGAGGTGTTTCTGTCAGTAGATGGCAGCAGAAAACAATTAGTCACAGTTCAGTCAGAGTGGACAGATCATCTCACCTCCTGAGCGGTTACAACATCCGTGCTCGCTGCAGATTCCTGAGCCAGAAAATCCTGTGTTTGATTCCAAACTCCATGAAATGCCAAACTGTTGTCATTTGGTTTAGTCAGAGTAGGTCTTTTTTTTTTTTTTTTTTTTTTTTTTTTTTTTTTTAATGAATTACAGCAGTGATTTAGGCGGCAGGAACAGCAGAGCACATAAAACCAAGTCTTTCTCCTGCTGAAATGACCTTAAGTGAGATAAGCACAACAATTTCTCCTTCTTGGATCATAAAATACTGCATAGCTGTACTCAGGATTTTTTTTTTTTACTTTCCTTTGTAGTTTTGTTTTTCCTGATTACTGTGATTTCACCCCTGCAGTGTGGGAGCTGCTGGGCTTTCAGCGTGGTCGGTGCCATACAGTCCGTCCATGCGATTGGCGGCTCCCAGCTGGTACAACTCAGTGTGCAGCAGGTTCTGGACTGCTCCTCTCGAAATGAAGGCTGCGGTGGAGGCTCCCCAGCCCAGGCTCTATATTGGTTAAAACAAGTATGTTCATATTTTTATATAATTTCAGGTCTTTAACAGATGCTTCCAAAATGAAGACAGAATAAACCTCAACTCCCGAGAGATACTTCACAAGCACAAGAGATGGAGTTAATATTTCTGTGCTCCTAAAATGAGAGCAGCCCTGTGGGAAGATACTTGCATGCTTTTTAAAAGTTTAGCCACTTAAAAATAAGGTAATATCATTGTGTATTTTAATTAAATAGACACGCAGTGGCGACGAGCTAAAGATGATTTTCTGTAGTCAAATGTAAATTATAAAACTGCCTGTGCCAAGATGTTACACAAACAAGATGAATTTATATTTTGTATTCAGGTAACACACTCGCTGAGATGAAGTGTTTTCTTTCTAGACCAGAGTGAAACTGGTGCCTCAGTCAGAGTATCCCTACAAGGCCAAGAGAGGAATGTGCCATTTCTTCTCTCAGTCACATGGCGGTGTTGCTTTGAAGAACTATACTGTAAATGACTTCAGGTAAAAGACACATTTTGCAGGTCTATGAGCAGTAAAGGCTGAAAATTAACAACATTATATTTATTGTGTTTATACATAGAAAACATAATTTTAATTTGGTTTTCACAAAGTGCCAAGGACAGAGGGGAGGGGAGCTGGGTTGGCCAGGCCAGACCGCCCTGACAGACCATAATGTTTACTGTGTAAACAAAGACATGGATTGCTCAGTAGCACAGAGAATGACTGGCCCACAGCTACCTTGAGTTAAAGTGAATCGGATCTCCTTTATTTAATATTGAACAGGGTCCTGACTCACACTCATGCATATGTAATGCTTGTTATTGCTGTATTGCTATCATAGCCAAGATCAGGGTCCTTTGTCAGAGTTTATGAAGTTTTCATTTTGATGGAGTAGAGTTAAGAGTTTTCAAGACTGTTGCATTTACTGACCTCATTTAAAAATTCTTTGTCTTTTGTCTCTCTTGTATTGTTCCTCTCCTTGCATGCTTGTATTTGATGTAGCTCAAATTTTGCAAAATAATGATATGTCATATGTGTTTTAAGCAGTAAAGCTGCAATAATTTTCAAACCCAGTAAATGTCAATGTCATGTTCGGACTAAAAGACCTCCTTATCTCAACAATCCACTGTTCCTGTATGAAAACCCGCCCGTTAACCTGCCCCCATAGTCAGAAAGGTCAGAGTGCTGGATCAGCGAGTGCATCAGGCTGCTGGAATTGGGCATGTCTGCAGGGTGGAGGCTCGGGGGTCACGGGGTTGTCTTAACCTTCAGACTAAGGGGTTCATAAGCCAGATCTTTACTGATGCACAGCAAAAGAGAAGCAGCATCATAAAGTTCAAACAAGACAAGACCTCACCTCAGCACGGATGGAGTGTAAAAGGGCTTTATTCAATATAGCTTTGGCGCAGACCTAGACTCCATGGCCCATATGTCATGGGCCTGGCAGACGAGGGCGTCACAGCCATCCCCAGTGTGGAATCATCTGGTTGAAAGGACAACACGAGGTTGCAGAGGGCGCCTGCATATGTGCAGCAGACAGAAAGAAAAGTACAAATTTTCTGAATGAGCAAAAGTGCAATAATAGGTTAGACATTGATGGATTGATGGATTGGATGAATGTGATGAAGAGGAGAGTGGTGAGGAAAATGTGCGAAAATAGGCCCAATGAAATGTCGAACTTAATAAACCTCCATGTATTTTGTATCTTAATACATTTCATATCTTTATATTCAAAGCACGGTAATCACAAGACCAAGAGTGCATGTTTCTGTTATTCCTTTCAGCGGTCAAGAGGAGGCCATGATGGGTCAGCTGGTGAAGCACGGCCCTTTGGTTGCCATCGTGGATGCTGTCAGCTGGCAGGATTACCTGGGTGGAATCATCCAGCACCACTGCTCCAGCCAACACTCTAACCATGCTGTCCTGGTTGTTGGATACAACGCCGCTGGTACATGCTGTCACAGCACTGGCACGAGAATGAATCATAATTCAAGAAAGAAAGCAGGAATTTAATATTTTACATGCTCTGCCACTTCCCTTTTTAGGTCAAGACGGTTTCGCAAACCTCGGGCCTGTGAAAGTAATTTAAAGCTGCACTAGGCAAAGAGTTTTAAGTAAAAATATTCCAGGAAAAGTCAAGCACAAATTATTGCTGCAGCAGAGTAGAGTGTCTCATCCCCTCTAATTAAGTGCCAAAAGGAGATGGAGGAAAAAAAATGTAACAAGCAATTAATCTAATTATTGAGCCCCCAAATTATTATTAAGTAAAATATTTGTTGCATGTTTGCAGTGAGAATGAAGGTGTCTTCATTCTGTCGTTTCCTCGTAGTTCCACTGACGTGCCTTGCTCAGCTTTATTAGAAGACGTCAGCACTCATGTTTAGAAAGAAGCAGAGCTGCATTGGAAATGTGTCATCACTCCACGGGTGAAATGTTTCTGTAGTTTTAAGAAACCTTTTAAAGTTTGTGAAAGGTTGAATTTAAAGAAATAAGATGTTATTTTAATGGCATGCTGTCAGACTGTTGTCACAGCTGCCTCACTGTTTACATATTGACATAATTCTCACGCATCAGTATTTTATATTTAATTTGCACAGCATTGATTATTTCACACAGTCTTGTATTTTGTGGGTTTTACATTATGTAATGGTCAAAGGTGGTTACAGCTGCATAGCACACACACCCTTACCCCTTTTACCCTGAAAGTAATTATATCATGAAATGCATGCTGTCTCTTTTAGGGGATGTTCCATACTGGATCGTGCAGAACTCCTGGGGATCCACGTGGGGGAATGAAGGTTACGTTTATCTAAAAATTGGTGGCAATGTTTGTGGTAAGTAGGAGTTTTGCCTCTTGTGACTTCTGTCTTTGTCTCCGCTCAGTTCGGCGTCTGTATGTTGCCGTGCCCACCGTCCTCAGGGATTAATACATCATCCTTTTTTCCTCTTCCCAGGTATTGCGGATTCTGTGGCAGCAGTTTTTCTTTGACAAGTTCCTGTGTTTTATTGACTCTTAGATTGTATGTGTGTGCGTGTGTGGCTGCTGCCAAAATTTAGATCGGTTTGCATTCAAGTGTCACTTTACTTTTTTTTTTTTATTATTGAAATGCCACCATGTAACATCACTCAAAGGAAATAAATCACTTTACAGTAAACGCTGATGAATGTTGGCTCATACCTGACAAATCAACACACACAAAACTGCAATTCTGTAATAATAACAGATGCACTGTACAACAATGTGTCTTATTAAATACATATGATAGATACATATTACAGGTGATATGGCTCATTCATCTATATATATCTATACAGAGATCACATCAATCACTGCATAAATACATAACAAAATTAATTTTACAGCTTACTATACAAAACACATTATTACACAACTGCATTATAAACATTATGTACACATTTCACAGCTCACATTTTACATACATGCTGTGCATATTGTCCTGTTTTAGCTGTCGACTGATTGTTGATACAGAGGTTTATTGTCATTTTATGTACTCCCTGCAGCATCTAAGTCACGTCCCAATAATCTGAAATGGCTCCCTCTCTGACACCTTCCCCACACTGGCATGAAAGATAATGCATTTGTAAGAACCCATCATGGCCACCAGTTTGATCGCTGCTCTCACCGATCCATTTGCTTTCAGGTCAGTCGCAGAGCATTTACATAATTTTATTGGAAAACATCTAAGCAAATCTTATCAAGGAGCCATCTGCTTTACTTTGTGACCGGTCAGGATTAGAGATTAGGCTGAAATGGACTAATTTGGCCATTTGATGTATTCAGGGTCAGACACCGCATCACAGGTTTGTGTGGTGCGAACCTCAGAGCTGCAGCCTGATGTGACTAATGAGCTCGTAATTTGCTGTTCTGTTCTGTAACATAATTGGGAGAGATGAAAAAGACACTTTCACCTTGCTTGACATTAACATTAAAATAAACACATTTTGTTGTGTTTCTGTGTTAACAGTCACAAAACTTCACAGAAAAGAAAATATCCTAAAAGGCCTCACTAATAATACCATCATGGTATCAGATATCTGTTTCTGACTTCATGTATTATTTATATTTAATATCATATGTTTTGTGCCATGCTTCACTCCAACATCTTTTTTGCAAGATGCTCCAAAAAATGCTGTCTTATTGTGCTTTCCTTCATCATCTTATGCAGTATTTGAGTGTTTTGAACATTAAAGACTGCCCTCACTTCATGAAAAACTCAATGTATGGGCTTTCTCTTGCACATCAGCCTGATGTCATGCACATCTGAGAAACATTGTGCGTCTTCTTAACAAATATGTGTTTCTTGGCATATTAGCTTATTCTCCCGAGCACCTGTCACCAGAACTGCAAATTGAAAGGAAGCCAGGGCAGACTCCTGAGACGCCAGCTAGTCTGAGTCTTCGCTGCTGCAGTAGGAGCTGTCGCAGCATTCGGCCATGTAGAGGAACGTATGAACGTTGGGATTCAGCTTGGGCACCCAGTGGCGAGGCACCAGGAACGTTGCCAGGTTGAACAGATCCACAAACACTTTGTAGCGGTCACTAAAGGGAAAGAGAATCACGTATTAAATATGGAGCTCATGCACCCTGACAGTATAATTGGGCATCTGTTGCAAATTGCACTTTCTGAAGGACAAAACTTCGTCCGCTGCTGAAACTTAATGGACACCTTTGAAATGAGGTACAGTTTGTGCACATCAGGACGAGGTGACCATATGACAGGTTAATTTAGATAAGCACAGAGTAGCAGTGTCCTGTCCTTATCTAAATATACTCTGAAGTGTTTAAGATACTTGGAGTTTAAAGTGTTTAATCAGTAGGTTAAAGTTTCCAGCATACAATACCTGACAGTGGATCTCAGGTAGTGGTAGCCGGACGAGCCCCCTGTGCCGGCTTTGCTGCCAATCATACGATGCACCATGCATACGTGATTGTCTAAACAAAAGACAGAAATATCCGCTGTGATACACTTCGAGCAGTGTTACGGCTCTGCATGTTTTATCGGAGATATAAATAGTTAAGACATGAGTGAGACATAAGTGAGTAAAAAATGTATTTCATGGGAATAAGTTGTTGGACTGATCAGCAGACGAGGACGATGTCAGAATATTTTCCAGCCTCTGAGGTCCTGAACTAACTTAAGCTCTGTAAACTCCAGCTAGTCCGGCTCTGCCCTTAGGCAAAATATTAAAGCATTGGTTTCTTACTCGATTTTTTTTCCCCCTTTCATATTTTCTCTGTTCACTGGTGAACACACGCAGCAACCGAAAGGGATTGTACAGTACTTACATCTCCATTTTGTCATGAGGGTGTCAATATCCATGAGGGACGTTAACAACTGGAAAGGAACCTGGAACCTGGGCTCTTCCCTGAAAGGATAGAGGAAGGTTTGAGTATCTGAGGATACCTCGTACAGGTGTATGAAAATGAGCCTGAGTGTCGTTCAAGACCAACTATCATCTGCTCACTCCCCACAATGCAATTTGTGTTTTGCCCATCTGTTTCACATTATCACCATCCAGTGACTGTCACATGACTGTTGACCCTTCGCTTTAATGAGTCTTGTGTGATGTGTCCTGAACACACAGGCCAGTGGACCACACCTTCTTGTAAAAAGACCCTAAAATAAGACTCTCGAGACTGCACAGTGAGTCCAACCGCTGGTGTGCTACAGGTATCACATGACCTGGATGGCTGACGGGGGTTTCAGAGAAGGGCTTGGACATGAAACTTTTAGGTGGGGAGGATAAATGAGTAACCCTGCCTGAGGAGCAAACACTGAGCCGCTCTTGGGCAAGATGTTAAAACCCCAGCTGGGCTCTGTGACCACTGCCTATGAGTCCCAAATAAACGTAACACAGATGCACAGTGCCGGACGATGACAGATGAAGCAGTGCGGTAAAAACCACATACCTGTAGAAGTAGATCATCAGGGCACCTTGGAGAGCTTTGTACGAGAGCCGCCTCTCACCTTGTCAGCAAAATTGAAAATAATATTAAAATTTTAGAAGTAAAACTGATCTTATTTATGTAGTTTTACGAGTTGTGATTTAGACTTGAGTCAAATCTCGATCACAAGCGAGACACGTGGATCACATTTGATTAATCAGTAGGATTTTTTTTTTTTTGTAGAAACGCTCACCTTTGCTGAGGAGATGGTCATGACGCTTTTCGTCAAACAGAGACGTGAACAGCTCTCTCTGTTTGACCAGCTCATCCATCATTTCCTTCTTCTCCTCAGATTCTGGCATTCCCTTAAAAAAGAAGGGAAAAAAAAGCGTAAATAAAAATACAGTCTGTCAATCATCCGTGCGCTCCAGGGGGAGCAAGGAAAGTTTGCTCTGAAAGCTGGAGTCATCTCTTACCTCGATTTTCTCCTTCTCCTGATTCAGCCCATCAAATATATTGATTTCCAGCCTTTCCCAGAAATTGAATCCATCTGCCTCCAAGCCAGGAGTTCTCTCCAGCCATTCCTGAGAAGAACAGCCCAAGGTTTTATCACATTCATACCCTGTTCACTCACAGATGGGCTCATCCGACAGTATCAACAGATACAGCAAACAGGGTTGGAAAAATGCAATAGAAGATAAACAGTAGCATAAAATTATGCCTTCTTGATGAAATAAAAAAATGAATGACTGGTGTTTGATGGTGGTAAAACATACCTCGACCAGTTTTAAGAGTGTTGGCTCCTGTTCAGTGGCAAGCAGCAGCTCACTGTCATGACCCTTGAAATTGTCCCTGTAATGACGTCTGTTGTATGGAACCCTCAGGTTGTCCAGGACCCCGATTTTGTTCTCCAGGATCCGAAACTGAAGGCTTTGGAATCCAGAGGCTGGAGACAGGTAATCCCTACAGACACGCACACACGCACACACGCACACACACACACACACACACACACACACACACACACACACACACACACACACACACACACACACACACACACACACACACACACACACAAACACAAGTAAGCATACATGCACACAACACAGGCAGAGTGCACTGCATCTTATAAAATTTTCAGAGCTGAAGGAGAGAGGGCCAGAAGTTATTTATGAGCTTACCTGAAGTCAAAAAAGTCCAAGGCTGTCATTGTTTCCAGAACCGCGAACTGGTCGACCAGCAGTCTGAAGATCATGACGATCCTGTGGATCCGAGTGTTCACTTTGAGCATATTGCGTTCGTCTCGGACCTGGAGGAATGGTGAAATATTTAAGGAAATAATTACTTATCATAGCAAAGGCTGTGAGCACAGTCTAATTACTGAAATAATTGGAGTTTTAGGTTGTTTGCATCATTATTTCATCAACCTAATGTGCGCCAGGAAAAACTTCAAATTTGGATTCAGAACATCAGCAGGGTGATTCACAGCATGTCTCACTTTTCCCCGACTCAAGTTCAAATCCAGATTGACAAAATAAGACAAATAATTCCTGCTGAATGTGCTTTTTTAGAAATGAAATGTGACTTACGTGTCCACTGATGAAGATTTCTCGCACGGAGTCGAGTTCAAACAAAATCTGTTTGAACCACAGCTCATAAGCTGAAAGACAAACAGTTCAAGCACGTGGTGAAATATCACACAGCGAAAATGACTCTTACTGAAAAGAAAAATAACTTTTCCCTGCAAACACGTTCAATTACTCAAAGCAGAAAGACAAACTAAAAAAAAAAAAAAAAGTAGAAGTGCTCTTAAATACTGCGAACACAGGAGTTTTACCTTGATGAGTGACAATGAAGAGGTGCTCATCGTGGATCTTATTACCCTTGACTTCGCTCTGCAACACCTGGGCTGAGATTACTTTGTCGAGCTGAGGGTCGGAGGGAATTGAAGCACTTCACTCAAATGTGGAAACAAATCCAGGTTCCAGTACTTTCTTTAAGAAAGCCAGGCACAGAGGCTGATGTGTGCTACAGTTGGTGTTTTGTACCTGCAGGTAGTCTCCATAGATGATTCCTCCTTTACTGGCCTTGTTGACCCCTGCCTGAGAGGCATCCTCCTCTTCTTCTGTTGTGTGAGGCTTGCTTTTGAATAACCTGCAGTTTGAAGAGAGAAGGCCTTTGGTTACTTGGTGTTTTCCCGTTGTCAGGATCGGTAATCAATTGTTACAGCGCTGCATTTTATTAATTTAAAAAGAAAAAGAAATAAAAATGGGGGGAGGGGGAATCCTTGAGTGCTCTGTTTCAGGCACAAGAACAATGTGAACGTACAAATGCCTCTTCTCAAAGTACGGACATCCACTCATGACTTGTCCAAATCAGGTGCAGCAACGATGTATTCTTCTTCCTGGACTAATATTTACTAAAGTGATCTTCAACACAATCCAGATTTTTAAAGATCCACCTCATCCAATCAATCATGAGGATACGGTCTCCATCCGGCCCGCCTCTGTTTGCCCCATGGTGCTGTGTTATTTGCCTTGAACCGTGATCACCTTCTGGACTTTGTTTTGATCTGGTAGAAGAATAAGACACAGGACTCTTTTCAAATAATAAAATGGTAAAGAACAAATATTACTTTCATGTACTCAAACTGAAAACAGTCGCTGTCTCGGTCATCTTCAGTGTTTGCTGAAGGGTTTGTTGTTTGCACCTGTCTGTCCGTTGGCTCTTAAAAGCTGAACTTGATTATGTAAAGCTGCTCACTTTCCGTACATACTGGCACTGCCAAACAGATGTGCACTCTCTGTTTTCATCATTGATTTGTGTTTAGTACTAAAAACATGTCCTTAAATTATACTTTAAGCCAGTCAAAGAAAACTGCTGAGAACTCTTTTAATGTGTAAACACTGTATCAAAATAAGATGAATAAATAAGAGGTATTGATGAAAAACTTTGATTTTTCTTTGTGTTGTTCGACTGATCTGTAAATATTTGCAGTTTGGTTAATATTTTATTTACCCTCAATGACCATCATGGGGAACAAGTGGTTCCACGGTTATTGATTGTATGCATATCATGTGTTCTTAGTACACGGAGCTTATATTTGTTCCTGTGGCTCAGACAAATCAGATGTACATACCTTTAGTGCGTGACGCAATGCAAAGCAGTGACTTGTATCATGTCGTGGGCAGTTCGTGGAAAATATTTGGTTTCACTCGCAGGCGGCTGAACACGCTGTCAAGCAAATTCTTTTTGAAGGACAGTTAACCCAGTTTCATCAATGTAAAACTCAGAATCCACAATCCACTCCCTCTAAATCCCTCCAAGATCATTAGCGCCCTTGTTTTTCACCCGTATGCTTTGTAGACTTCTGAAGTACAGTCCCAACAGCCTGTGCAACTGTCCTCAGAAGATCAGAGGGATGATAACAAGCAGCTATTTCTGAATTGGGACATGGTACAACTCTAGCAATATAATGCTGCAGACTGAGAAAGAAGAGCAGAAGCAGCCCCAAAATTCTTTGTTCTTGGTCCCATTTAGCTGGGATGAATGGGATGATAATGGGAGGGGGTGCAGTGGATGAGATGCTCGAGAGCAGATGAGACCGTCGGTGTGTCTTTGAGGCTTTAGCAGACCTGCACATCTCACTGATAGGACACACGTGTGAGTACGCATTATCTCCAAGGTCTGCGTGAGTCACTGATTAAAGGAAAGCAGAGATACAGCCCAATTAAACTGTTTTCCTCCCAGCATGCCCCTTGTCCTGCAGTCCAGATAAAGGTGTGTTTGTCAAATGACAAGAGTCAAAAAACAACAACAAAAAGCAACTTATTGTGTCAATATTAAAGATCTGCATGTGCTCTTTCTGCTCCCACCCACCATTAGCAGTAATTATTAAAGAGGAAATTATTACATACTGTAATAATAAACAGTTTTTTCAATAATTATTACGATCAGCCATTAGATTGCTCGACGTTCAAAGATCTGATGATCAAATATAGTCGACAGATATGATCATCACTGAAGCTGCTATTTCTAGTATCCACTGGTCTGCACATACTTAATCACGTTGCCTCTTTCACTGAACTTTTACAGTTATTGTACTTTTTCTTATATTCAACAGGTTGCATCTGGAAGTAATGAGTGTTTAGTTGTTGGCAAGAACAGATAACAGATGTTACATGTTTCATCAGACTGTGGGAATATTCTAGAAACATTTCAGTGACTTGAGCACAAATTAAGTGCCAACACTAATATGAAGAAATATGACAGTATTGTTGGGGTATTTGTTTGTTTGCTGCAGTTTAAGTATAAATACTTGCTGTATGGCTGCTGCTCAGAGATGATTACCGTATCAGAATGCATTTGTGATCTAACGATCATCTAATGAGACAAGATTGTTGTGTGTCCACAAGAAAACAGATGTTGTGTCAGAGCTCAGAACAAAGCTGGTTTATATCGAGATCATAGAATAAATCTGTGATCACACGGAAACAAAGCCTGTTGGCCCTTCACGGCGTCTGTGGTTGAAAACGTTATCCTTGTGTTTGGAGAAGATTTCAGCCGTTTGTTTCTGCGTTTTGGCACCTGCATGTACAGAAGTCTCCAGACAGAAAGAGTCTTTGTTTTTCTTTCCAGAAAACGTACGGTAAATTGGTTTCTAGAGACGGAAGAATTTAACAAATTCATTACGAAGTCAGGGTGCGGGAGCTCGATTCGTTGGACTGCGATCATAACAAAGCTTTCCATAGATTCTCTTTTATTTATGACATCCCAATACATTTGGTTCAGAAGCTGAATGGAATAAAGAGCAGCTTTCTTTTAGCTTTTGGAAATTTTATATGCATTGTCTTCTTCATGTCATCCATACTATCTGACAGTCTCACAGTAATGGGCTTTCCCTGGTATAAACCCCAGGAATGTGTTTTGACATCCTGCCAAGAAACACTTTTGAGATGGAATTTTGGTTTTCTGTCACATACCTGAAATTTAATTTACCTCTACAGGTCCTGTTCATTTTGCGTCGCAGAGACAGTCCACGAGTTGTCAGCTGGAGGTGAGTAAAAGCAATAATGAACACCATCACCTCGTGTGCATGTGAGAATTATTAAGAGTGGTTTCCAGAGGAAGCAGGTCTGATGAAATTCATGGAGGGACGTCGACACTGGGATGATTTTTAAAAAATAGCCGACAGTATTTGTTGGTGTGTTTGTTTCCTCTGTGAATCAATCAGCTGCACACTTTTATTTACTGGAAGCTCATTAGAGAGCTCAATCTGTTTACTATTCTATGTGTTCATAATTATCTAATCAGCGTGGTTGATGTGCTTGATCGCACATTTCAATATCACATTACCGACTGCTGTATTACTGTAAATTCATCTTCACTTTAAATTACTGTAGCTCTCCGTACACTCAGCTCTACGTCATATAATCCTAATTGAATGTGAGCAGAGCAACTTGTAAAAAACAACTCAAGTCTAATTTTCTCAAATCCCAACACCCACCAGATTTGAACCTGCATGGCTGCAACATTTAGAGTGATGTTTTTTCCCTTCACTAGCAGCCGTTTTGACACGAGGCCGCTGCGGGGCCCAAAAATAAAAATCAACCCCATAATAATTAAATCCAAGCTGTATGACCTCACACTCGAGCCTTGTGCATGATGGGTAACGTTCTCTTCAGTGCTGTGATGTTGGATTGCAAAATCATTTCATGTTTGGTACAGTGTGAATCCATGCTGCTACCTTTGTGTTACATGCATACAATGAGGCTCAATTGAATTATGAAACATGCCTCATTTTTCCATTTCTCTGATGTGGTTATTGCATGATGCTTTTGGGTCTTTGATGTTCTTGCAAAGTCGTGCCATCGCTTTTATATAAGCCTTTGAAGTAGGTCTAGTCATGCTGCGTGGTGATACGCCGCGCTGTTGCTTTGGCAGTGCCGGCTGTGGTCACAGTGAGATACTGCAGCAGGGCTGCAGATCATTTTATCATTACTGGTTTATCTATTCCATTTGATGTCTCTTTAAATTAACCCGGAGTATCCAGAAGTGATTTTTATCCCCCCCCTCCCCCAACACCTGCCACACTAATCTCTAGAGTTTGACTGAATTATTTTAAGTATTTTCTGACCTCCCTTAAAGCACAGTGATGGCTGCTGTTCTAATACGTATGCAGCTTCATGGTAAGTAGGTACACTGGATGACTTTCTGAACTATGCACTTTGTACCACTAGGGAGCATCAGAGGACTTTTAAGAGAATCAAAGATTTGAAGGCTTTGTGTTCGGCAGAATGGAGTTTGTATCTGAAGATTTTTCAGCAGGGTTTTGGTGGAGTGTGAGACGCTTTGTATGGATATATCATAACAAATGGAGGTTCGCTTAAGTTCACTGTAATTTCAGTGCGAAGGAAGAATAGACAATGGCTCACAGGGGAAGTTAAATAAGACGTTTCATTATAGGAAGGCGGGGAAGGGGGTTGCTATACCCTGAGGGAGTCTGATGAGAACTTTGAAGGCATGTATTTCAGATTTTGAGCTGAAGAACATTCAAAGAGATGTAGCTTTGTTGAGCTCTATATGTCATAAAACAGTTTTTTAAATTTCTCAAACCATATAAAGAATCTGTGAGATGCTGCAGCAGCAGAGGAGGTCAAAAACAACAGCATAAAACAACCTCTGAGCAAAGAATATTCTGCTCCCATTTGGTTTGAAATGCCGTTTGAAGTTTACCATGAAAAAGAAAATCGCTTTCATATGACGGGCGTGTTTTGAGAATTACGCGTTCCACCATCAGAGCTCCTCTGTGCTTTGATGAATAACACTTATCATGAGTGCGGGAAAGCTGATCACAACCCAAACGCAATTTTAAAAATTGAGCTATCAAATGTTCAGTCCTAAAATCCTTTTTGATTATGATGCTGACTGAGACGCTGACTGCTTTTAGGCAAACGTCGACATTACAGGTTAGTTATTCACACAATGTCTTCAGCCACAATTAACGCTCTTCTGTTCAGGACAGCTTCAAGCAGCTAACTTAAAATTAATGCTGCATTTGTCTTCCCTTGGCTTTGTAGCTCAGAAGATGTATTTTTAATCATTAACGTACTTTGTGATTTTCATAGTTTTTGGAATACTGAAGCCATGCAAAGACTTTAACATATGCAAATTACTGTCTGAGTCACCCGGCAGCTACGTTTTCTCACCATTCACATTCATTTAAAAGTGAACAGTTCATTTTTGAGTTGACAACAAAAAGGTGGAAGTTTGTATAGTTGTTAAGAAAACAACACACCAAAAAGAACCCCAATATCATTTTAATCCATGAGTGCATTTAACATTCAAAAAAATTATACCTACCGAGAACATGGATGTGAGCTATATTTGGATCCACTGTAACCTTGTTTATGTGAGATGGGTTCATGAAATATTTGTGTTGATGAAATATTCATTGGACAGGAAGCCAGGTCAAAAGGCATTATGCCCAATAAACATTAAATTTAGTGGAAATAATAGTTGACTGCATGTTATAGATACATCACCACTTGTAAATACTTGTCACTACATGCACAGGTTTCTGTTAATTACTTAAACAGAGCATTGTGAAGAAGCCCCACATTAGCCATATTAGGAGGAACGTAACTTAAAAAAGAAAAGCATGTCTGAAAACTCAAAGAAAAAAAATCAAACTCAGCTGGACTTTATTCGTCATGTATAAACACAACATAAATTACTGTTAATATGACTAGTACAGACATTTACTCAGTTTCTTAAAAAAAACGACAAAACTGTTGCATAATTTACAAAACATGGTGTCCCTGTGCCGTCCGAGACACATCTGTGCCTGTCCTCCAACAGAGTTCTTCATACCTCTACGGTCCTTTCTTCACAATGAATATTGGGTATTTAAACATGGAAACTGTTCTTTTTTCTGTTTAAAAACATCTCAAAGAGAATAAGACATTTTGATCTTTTGAATGTTTACAGTGCTAAATCTGGTATACATAGTGGTTGTTTGGTGAGGATATCTCTAACGTCAGAAGTCTCTGATTTTAAAAACAAACATTTGCTCAAGGACACTGCTTGCTCTCAGAGTGTGAACTCTCGAGCCTCGTACTTCTACAGAAGTGCAGATATGCATAATGTAAACATTTCCTTTGCTCTTGTACTTTCTGAAGAGCCCGACTTTTCTTGATGAAAAAAAAAAAAAAAACAACAAAACAAACCCAAAAAGACGTAAAACACCTACATTAGCTGACTGTTTCCTCAAAGACACCACTATTCCTCTGCTTCAGAGTCCAGAGTCCAAAAAGGCTTGTGCAACAAAGGAATTGACCTGTAATTGCCATGTTAAGGCTTGGTGTAGTTATACATTTACTCTGTAGTCCCAAGGCCACAATGCACAGCATTGCTTTTGACCCCTCGTATGTTTTCTTTGTTTTTGCTCTTTTTTTCCTTTTTTGTACAAAAACACATCAACACTCAGGTTACATAAGAGCAACCACTGATTACAGTTGCTTTTCATTTTGTCCACTAATGTGTCTCTACCAAAACTAAGTCTCTTTGGCAGGAAATGCTCCTCGTATTGTTACCTTTTCCCAATTTCACTTTGCCGAAGAAAGTGGATGTTATTAGAGCTGTCTGCTAATTCTGGGTACTGCTCAATGGAGAGCACATAGTACCCGTCGTACCCCAAAACTTTTCCACTACTCAGAAGCTGCCTCTTCTCCCCCTCTGTCCAGGGGCGGACCCCCTCCTCTCCATCTCGCACTCGTTGCTGCTCCCTTGCCCAAGCACCCGCAAGGGCACGCTGACGAGCGAGCTCAACAACCCGTGCTTTCTCCTCGTCCACCGTGGATCCGTATCGGATATGAAGAGCCAGAGCACCGGCATGAATCTCCACGTCTGCAAAGCGGCGAGTCCGACTATCCATGACCGTGGTGGACTGGGAAACAGTAACGTTGACACCATTCTCCAGAGTCTTGTGTCCACTAGTGAGGTGCAATGCAGCAAGGTCGGCGTCTGGAAGGCCTGGCTTGACAAAGTAGTGCGTGTCCCGTCCTTCTATGGTGAAGTGGAGGTCTTCCAAATAGAAAGCATTGTTGAGGATCGTTGCAACCTTGATACAGTCCTCACTGGCCACGTTGAGCGTGTGAGTGTGAACGCTGCCCTTGTAGATGGCAAACATAACAGCTCTTCCGATGGGAGACATTGCCGCTGAGAACCACAGCCAAGACTTTTCACCTCTGCGACCTCGACTGAGATGGACCTCTGGCAGCCGCTCGAATGACAAGAGAGAATGCGCTTGTCTGGTTACTTCCTGCTGGACCCCAGAGATAGACTGTAGGAAAAGTGCAGTGAAACGTTAACGCCTGAACATGGCAGAACCTGACTCTCTAGGCCATTTAGAACCAGCTACTGCTCTGCTTCAGAGAGTTTTTCATCCCCGTCTAAGATAATGGTGTTTTCAAGCTGTTTTCAAGTAGATATATACCCCATGACAATTTTTATAGCAACACTTTTTTGTGTTAAGGCCTTAGACCAAGGAATCATAAATAGCTTCAAAAGATTGTTTTAACATTAGCAACCCCAAAATATTACATATAAAGTTAGACAGTGTTGAAATGCATTCAACTGGCAAGTAAAACAAGACAGAGGAAAGTGCACATTGTGCTTATTATGTGGATAATTATGCAAATATTGGCCAATTAAAATTCATAGTCTATGAAATACATAGCAATCCAATTAGCAGATGGCAGCTTCAAAATACTGATGTAAGACAAAAACAAAGTAACGTTTTTGTTGTCTGTTTGATCCCCTTCACTTACAAAAGCGCACTGTCTGTTGGCTGGAGGAGGATAATAGTTGCTTTTATTGTGTGTCCAATATGCATGAGAGATACTCATTTTACCCACCGGCAGATCATCCCAGCGCTGACTCTTCCTCAGTTCATAGGATGGCATGCTTAAATCAAACTTTGGGACTGGAAATCCAGGAATGGTGTTGTGAAGGTGAAAGCCAAAGGTTACAAGCCAGCTGTTGACATCTGTGCATGAAAAAGCATTGAAAGACATAATGTTAACAAGTCACAACACGAGTACCACTACACTACCATTTATTTTTATTAGGAAAACCTGTTTAAGAATTTTATGCTGCATATTACAACAAAGCAATTTCTTAAACAGCTCATTGAGCAAATGCTTCAAAAACCTGAAACTGCTAAGTAAATGCTAATTATTCCAGCACAAACAAATTAAATAAAAAACAAATATAAAATGTCAGAAAAACATATAGATTAAATATGCAAATTATAATGGATACTTTTCACTATTTCACAACATTTTAAATTATTCATGGAAATTCATCTGCAGAAAAATCGATAATGAAAGTAATCATTAGTTGCAGTCCCAAATAATTAGCAAAAGTACCAGAAGCTTCAACTGTGATAGTTCTTACCTGCAACATATTCTCTCACTTCGTGGACTTTGCTGATGGGGTTGTTATTTCTGAACATGTATAAATTAAAAGGCGTCGGCTCTTTGCCAACTTTTTTCCATATAGAGACATCAGGAACAGTCCACCTTCCAGACATTATGTCATAATCCTGCTCCCCGAAGTGCAGCAGTTTGGTCAGGGGATCATACAGTCCCCCGTGAAAACCCAGCACAAGCTGGAAGTCTGGGTTTGAGTCGAAGTAGACCTCACCATATGCTGTGTACTGGAGCTGTTTGACCAGTAGGCCGTTGCTGGTGAAGACGGCCAGAGGTGTGCCAGTGTTATCACAAGCAATGTAGAACTCCTCCCCGCTGCTGATCTCCATAGCAAACAAATGCCCCTGAAGGTCATAGTAGAGTGAGGTGATCTCTGAACTGGAGTGGTTGTATACATGTGTAATCCTAGCCGGGTAGCTCAGGTCGGCGTAGAAATACTGCAGGTGTTGGCCCAGGCTGGTCTTAGTGGACACTCTGCGACCGAGTCCATCGTAGCGGTACTGAATCGTCCAGCCGCTGCTCTTGCTGTAGACCCGCACTAAGAGTCCTTTGGAGTTGTACTCAAAGATTTCTGCTCCCCTCTGACGGAGGAAACCGTCTTCATCCATTCTGTATTGGATATCTCCAAGGCGGGTGATGCGGTCTCTCAAGTCGTAGCGCAGAGGAAGCAGTCGTGCACTGTTTCCTGCATTCAGCAGGTGCAGATTTCCATTAAGGTCGTACGTGTAGCGCCACATCACTTTTTCGTTCAGGTACACAGTCTGGAGCTGGCCATCCACGTCGTACTCATAGCTGTACTTGGTGGTGTTGGCAAAGGGGCCGATCTTGATCTCTCGCTTGGTGACTCGACCCACATCGTCGTACTGAAAAGTGATCCAGTACATGAGTGAGCGGAATATTTCATACTGGATTTCCTTGATGCGTCCATGTGCATCGAAGTGCTTGGTGTAGGTCATGACTGCAGTGGAAATGATTTGATTTATGTCATAGTAGATCACCCCAAACTTCCCAAACTGTTCAACCTTTCCTGAGATGTCATCAAACTGATATAGATCAATGGGTAGTGGTGTTTCGTTGATGACGCCTTGCACGCTGGTGACACGCAGGCTGCTGTCATAGGTGTAATCAAAGCGTGCATTGACCATGCCATCCTCACTGAAGCGGAAAATCTGCCGGTCCACCAGGGGACCCACTTGGCGGTAACGGATGGAGCAGATGAAACCTTCATTCTGCAGGTTGACAGTCTTCAGCACACCTGCCGTCTCATCGTAGGTGAAGCTCACCCTTGTGCTGTCATACAGGATCTCTGACAGTTTGTTCTGCCGGCGGTATCTGTACAGGACCCTCCGGCCTGTGCCAAGGTGAGCTACTCTCAGTAGGAGGCCATCTTCGCTGTAGTCCACAGCCACTGAGGCATTGCTCTCTGGGGGGTGATAAAGGTTCCTGTAGTAGCCCACTGACCGGATGGTCTGCATGGTGTAGCGAGCTACGCTTGGCATCGTGACAGCAGAGAGCCGGTCCAGAGAGTCGAAATCAAATATGTACTGCCGTTGACTGTGGAGCAGGAGAACCATGGACTAGTGGGAAAAGAGCAAAATAGCAAGTGTTTTCATGAGTTGCATAATATCTATACATAATATATGTGTAATGACAAGCAGGTTGAGTGAAGGCAGAGTGAGCAGAAATTTCCAGTTTGAGAAAAGGGGAAAAATATGAACGATGCACTAGATAGCATTCACTATCACTGTTAACACTGAGACGGCAGCAACGAGTGCTGCTGTCCATCGTACAATCTGTTAATACAGCATGTACAGCTTTGGTCGACAAGCACTTGGAAAATTATATATTGATGCTAAACACAACATAACCCTCTGTCAAGTCCACTGGCTAAGAACGCTGGTGCAGAAAATTCAGATAAGTTCAACTGTGAATGATCGTCTCGTAGTCAACAAGTATCTGACAGAAGCAATGTTTAATATTAACTCGTATTACTCACAGAAAAGACTTTAATTAATGTAGCGCATATGCAGTGTTCGCACTGTGATCTGTCTTCTAAAGGTTTACCAGCCTTTCTGTTAAAATGTCCTGCCCAGTCATCCGTTCCAAACAGAGGTTCCCTGTGCTCCCTGAGCTCTCTGTGTTCCTTGTGTCAGAGTGTTGACATGGCCTCTCCAGGTCACGCAACAAAAGGATGCGGCTGGGAGTGGCTAGGAAATCTCTGCATGTTTTTTATTTACTCTTCTGTAGGTGAGCATCTCGGTGTGATAGTGTGCTGTTTGGCATGATGCTTTTTGCACAGTATGTGTGTGCAGCTCTTTGAATCACAAAGTACATAATTTAGCCTCAGTGTATTCTTTGGAAACTATACAAGAGGAACCTTCTTCCTTGCTAAATAATAAAGCATACACTTAAGCTAGGAGCAGACAACAAGACTACCTGAAATCTACAGAGTGGACAAATCACATGACCCAAATATCTGCATATTTCTCAGTCATGGCGGTCAGAAAGGAACAGATATTTAACAATTGAGTAAACACAGTTATTAAATACGTGAAAATTGTGCTCTTGCAGGATTTCATATAATCACAGCCTGTCAGTCACCCAGTGTTTTGTCTCTGTATTTACTCAGTCTTTCAATTTCTAGCTGCTAAGACTAAACACCAGTGCAAACAGTCATTAAGTGTGGGGTGTCCAGTCTCTCTAAGTTTGAGCCATTTTTAACATTTTTTTGGAAGGGACCATGAACATTATTAAACATACATGTTACCATTTGATGGATTGTACTAATTTTCTTCTTCAGTCGCTTGGCAGGTCACAATTAAAACACGCAGTGACAGAACAGCACTAAAAGAACAGGACACGACACTTGATACAACATAACATGCAGCAGTACATAACACAGTTCGTCTTCTGTCTGTACAAACAGTGATTTAAAGAGTACACTGTACACTGCTGCAAGTGCCTTTTGAGTCAGCAAGCAGAGCTTAGGATACTGCCATTCTGTTCTACATACTGTTCCAGGACCAGAAACATATTACTATTGATTGTTACTGTGGCAGAGATCGTCATCAGCCCTAATGTTAATCCATTCTGGAGCCTTATTTCCTCGGTTAACCCTCAGCATACTGCAGAAGAGCAGTCTGGATAAACCATTTTATGTTGTACCTCCTCAGTTTGCCACAGAATTTTAATTACAGAGTAGAGGGTGAGGTACAGCTAGTGGATGCATTCTAAACATTTTTATATGTAAAGGGTGTAGATGATGCTCATAAGTCTGCAGTTAGTCTAAAATGATTACTGTGTTTTCTAAGTACCTCTGTAAGTAGCAGAATTATGTGCATGGAGCTGGTGATTATTGCAAAATAAGCCTCTTCAGGGTGACCTCTGCTACATGTCAGGGTCCTTATTCATCCTGTAGCGATAATGACTAGCCTGCTGTACAGTGTGTCTTACATATCGCTTCTTCGGGTCATGTAATTTTCATACCTGCTCCAGGTAGGTGTAACTCCATATCTTCCCATCAGCAAACACCCTGGAAACCAGGCGGCACTGGCTATCATATTCGAGTCTCTCAGTGGTGGGACCTCTCTGCAGGGCACTGATTTGCCCGCTGCTAGTGCGGCTCACATTAACCGGCAGTAGCTTACTGCTGGGCACCCAGAGCACCGGGTGGCCTGCTGTGTCGTATATAATCTTTAAGAGGAACTTCCTGTGGTCATCATAAATCTTCTCTGTCCTCAGGGTGCGATCGTAATCGACGGAAAGAATGTTCCGTCCGTTCACCTGTGGGAGAGATTTAAGAAGGCATTAGAGAAAAATCTACTAGTACTACTAGTGATAATATTTAATAGATAACACTTAAAAATGTACATGGTTTATACAATAGTACAATAATAAGAGAAAATTCTTGCTTTTGATATCACTGTTCATTGTCTTTGCCACTGTATTCTCCATGATTTTCACTACAGTTGTCACAGAGATTAACACCCACTTCACGAGGCTCATTAAACTGAGAGACACTCTGGCGATTGTTCAGGTACACTTAAATCACAACCTCCTAAATTTAGTGGAGACGAAAATTACTCAGAGGCAAAGTAACCACCCAAGTTAAGTTCATGAAATACCGTAAATCATAAATCTGCATGTCGGATTCAAAGGAGGAGGAGTAAGGAGAGGTGGACAGAGTACAATACTAGAATATTGATGACCCTCTATGTCAGGAACTAATGTTGATGTGACTTAAATTTCAATGGAAAGAAAAAAATATTTTGGAAGGTTATAATAAGGACAGTGACACAGCTACATAAAACAACAGCTGCCATTTTTTGGGCAGTTTGATCTAATCTAATGTCTCTGCTATAGTCCCTCTACCACTGAGGTAAGTAAGTCCACAGGAAATGCCCCCTTTTGCATGCATGGGGTGCTGATCATTTGCATATGCCGCAAGGGAGAATCAAACATACCCTAAGCTTGCGTCCAAACACAATAACTTTCCCTCTGGCTTGTTCTTTCCGGAAGCGCCACTCAACCAAGTTTTGCCCACTCTCGCCTGGCAAGCTCATGTTGCGTCTGGCCACAGTCGGATTGGCAGCGCCTGCCAGGATGTGGGGCTCTGTCTGGTAGTGGGTGTCCATCCCGTTGGCATAGGTAATCCTCAGCGAGTTGTCAAAGCCCACTTGATAGCTACTTCTACATTGGTCTGTTGATAGTAAACAAAAAGTGAACAAAAAGTGCAACTTAGAACAGAGAAATAGGTAATTACACACCAAAATGAATGTTATTGACGTTCTCCTGAGCTAAGTATCGGTTGAACTTAATTGTCCTTTAAGTCCGTAGTATTTCAAATTAGACTATTTTCCCACAAAAAGAATGAACATGAATGATGCGCTGAAATAACTGGACCATCTGGCTCTGGCAGAGAGTAGAAACCATTTAGATACAAGGTTGATGTGTCTCCCCGACACGCCAAACCCTGCACACTGAGAGAGTAATCATTTACACTGTCGTCTGTCAGACCCTCTGAGCTGTGATGATACACGACTTAAGCTTACTCAACATTGCCCCGGCGACCCCTGAAACAATGACAAATAATGGCTTACAAAATAGCTGCCTGAGTTGGGAAGATGAGCGTTGCGGCCTTACCCTGAGCCAGAGTGTAGAAGGCACGAATGGTTGAGGTATTTGTGGTGATGCTGATTTCTTCCTCTGTCATGGAGCTTTCAATGTCCACGGTCAAAGCGCTGTATATGTCTGTGTACAAGTTATTCACCATTCCAGTGGGGAACGTCACATTCATGAGCCGTCCTTCACTGTCATAGCTGTTTGACAAAAAGAACATCAAATGACAAAGAGCTGATACATATGAGGGCTCTCGATGCATTCAGTAATCAGCTCTTCCATACTTGTTGAGTAAGACCATTGACTTTATTGTAATTAAAATGTCACTTTTTTCACTTTCCAGAGCATAAGTGACAGGGCGGCTGTATCAACCCAAGGCACAATACAAATATTTGATACAGGAGAATGACACATCTCATGAGATATCCGTTTTATATGAATGTGTATGAATTGATTCAATTATTTAGATGATTGATGTGTCATTATAATCTCAACTGAATGCTTTGCTTTTTTAGTCATAGTGAGGATGTCACTCATGGTGTAATGTGACATGACAGCGACTTTCACCAGGGAGAAAAAAATCAATCATTGAGAGGCCATGCTACAAAAAGAAAGCATCGTTATGATTGCTTATTTTAACAAAACAACAAAAGTGAGCTTGTCATTTTGTTTAGCTTTCCTTTTTTAAATGCATGTGCATCAAAACATCCTAATCTAACCAACTCCTCTTTCTCCTCTGCTAAGCACAACACCAAACACATGGTTTAGTCAAGTGAGAAGAAAAAGTAGCATACTTTATGGATATTGAGTTATTATAGTCTAACTAGGCTATTTTATAGATCTGAGGCAAATTTTATAATTAGGTTTCAATTAAATGTGCACCCTGAAGCATTTTTCAGGTAAGTACGGTTACCAATTATAGCGTAAACTTGTACCAAGATGTGAGACAAGAAAGAACACACACAGGATTACACACATGCAGGTGTACACCTATGGCAAACATTTTTGTCTTTGTACCTCAAGACTTTTAGTTTAGAGCTTGAAAAGGGAATCTGAAAATTAGTGTTATCCTTAAACTGCAAGTGTATTTGTTTACATAATTTGCATGAGTATGCACAAAGTAGGAGCGGTGTTTTAATTTGTACCATGAGCAGGTTCCAAACCCATAAGGACTAAATGAATTGCAAGCTCAATCTTTGGCGAGTGATGTAAAGGTTCCCAAAGAATGAACGTGCCAGTCTCCATTTTACTTACTCGTAGAAAGTCGTCCAGCCAATCTCTGACGTCTTTGTAGCCAGCAGGCCGTTGTTACCGTGGTAAGTGAGAAGCACTAGCTCCTGGCCCTGTGCTGTAAGCGTTTTCAGTCCGCCGTTGGTGCTCATGGTCAGCCAGATCACCTGGTTGTCAGGGGCCACGATACGCACCGGCGTGCGGTTAGGATCCCTGCGGATTCTCAGAGTGTTGCCGCTGCTGTCGGTAACGGCTGTGATGTCGTTCTCTGTGCTGTAGCTGAAAGTGTATTTCAGGTCACCAGTGAGCAGGCTGGCAGTGTGCTGGTGGGTGCCATTACTGTCGAACATGTACAGCTCCTGGGCATCGGGGGAAGCCACCTCATATGTACCCGCACTGGAAGTCAAAGTTGGCCCGTTTCTAGAGATGGCCCGGATGCGGATGTTGCCCAGGTCTGCCACATAGAGTGTTCCATCTGGGGCCGCCACTAAAGAAGATGGAGCATTGAGCCTCGCGTCTTTGGCATAGCCGTCCCCTGTCTGGTAACAGTCGCAGTTGGCATCATTCTTGCAGTCGCAGTCGGAGGGAGCCCCAGCCAAATGAGTTATCTCACCATCCACAGAAACCTTTCGGATCCTGCTCATCTTTCTCTCATCTGTCTCCGCAATGTAGATGGCCCCATGGTAAGACACAGTAATGGAAACAGCAGATTCCAGAGGGGTTAACTGCGCCCTCTGTCCACCGGCCACGCCTCGCTCCAGTCCAGCCAATGGGCAGTGGATTGGTCGGCCGGCTGCTATGCTCACTTGACCATTCTCCGTGATGCGCAGCACGATATTGTTGTCCAGGACATACAGTGAGTTGTCCATGGGACTAACTGCTAGGTCTGTGGGCCACTCCATAATCACCTAAAAAATACAGGACATAAGCAGATTATTGTCTGTTTTGCCACAAGATTATCATTATTACACATTTGAAATACAGGTAATCGCACTAATCATGACTCATATTTCATCTAAACTGAGATCCAGAACAACTTAAGCTGTGAATAAGTCCTGCTCTCTCAAGCTATCCCCTGTCCCACTTGCCTCAGAGAGACAATGTATTATTCCCTCACAGAAGACGACTTTTATCTGTCTGTCTGTTCAGATAATTTTCCATTATGTCCTCTCTCCCTTCTGCTTTTCTAGTAAAGTTTTATCACGCTGCCACTGAGATTTCAAACTAAGTGAAGTGTCAGGTGTTTCTGCCTGTGTGGCTACAGTATAACTGCCAAAATAGCCCTGAGTATGCATTTCATACCGCGCTGCCACTATTGCTGCACTAACTAAACTGAGAGAGGAGCTCCCAATTGGACGATCAATTAAATATTTCAAATTAGTACAAAATCATTTCACATACAAAAAAAGCAGAATTAACAACGTCTTAGAAAAAGAATAAGTAGATTTACAATCCGAAGCTTTAACCACGGCTAACCAGAGTCTGCTTGTCAGAAATGTGTCAGAGAATAAAAGGCGCCTTGTAACAGTACAAATGACTGGCCTGGCCTTCAACAACATAACAGTGTCATTAAAACTGTCAAAACGCTCCTGAATTGTGCTTATCCACAGGGTGATTAATAATAAAACATACTGCCTCTAAGGCTGCCACCAGTTAAAGTGCACTGAGCCAAATTCTCTAGCTGGGATGCCTGAGGATAATACCGTCTCGCCAAAGCCTTGTCTTTATTGGCTCAAACCAAATGACTTGGTTAATTAACAAAAAGTGACAAGCTTCATCCTTTGTCTTCATGTTCTCTTATGTTCGTCCCCCTTCATGTTCACCACCCACCCACACAGATTGCCTCTCTTCTGTTTACATTAAAAATGTTCTAATGCTTCTAAAAACACCTTTTAATTTGTCTCCCTCGCTCTCAGTAGGACACAAGAATAACTGTGATATCTGCTGTCGGGGTCATTTGGTTCTGACTCTTCCGGTCCTTCCCATCCACTTTTGAAGTGTTTTGTTTGTAGTCTTGCGCTCTCTTTTAGTAAGCCGATCTGAATTACAACATTAGAAATCTAATTAAAATGTAAATTAGTTAGTTTAAAAACAAAACAAAAAAACACTGCTATGTCTGCTGCACGCATGTAAGAGGTGGGAGAACCTGATGCTGCGGCACTTTCGCACTCCACAGCCAATACACCGAAGAATTCACTTTCTGCAGAAACATGCTGTGAATGAATCCATTTTCTTGTGATAAGTCTTTTTTAGTTCTTATTTGTCTTCATTATTCATCTTAAGTCAAATCTCTGAAGGAGTGAAATGAGGAGCAATATTAATGTGTAAGTGCATGGAGCTGCACTGTGAAGAGTGTCATGGTAGTGTAATGCTGTGACCTCCTGTATGGGGACAGATCATGTCACCTCCTTCACAGGTAGATGTTGGTGCCGGCCGTCGCCAGGTGCTGCAGCAGGAAAGGTTTGGTGTGCAGCAAACCGAGCACTGCGTCATTATCATGTATGGTGTCCTCAATCCTGAGTATTTCTAGTGGAACACTGAACACTAATTCAGCTCCAGCCACATCAAAACAAGCCCCCCAAACTGAGTAATTATTCTTCCCTCCATATCATCCGCCGTGACCTGAAAACTCATCTCAAGAAACACTTCATGTCTCCACTTCCTGCCTAAATCACATCTTCCTTCGAGAACATATTTTCCTCCTGTGCTCTCAGAGAAAATGCTCTGCTCTGCTCGAGCTTCGAGAAAAAAAAAAAAAAAAAAAAAAAAAAAAAATCATCGGTTTCCTCTGTTGATTCTTCACCAAGCTCCTGATAATGTTGGTATTCTAGGAACTGGAACTGGGGCGTATTCCACTGATGTCACTGTGTGTTTCTCTGAATTTATGTTTATATTTTTTTTAACCAGGAAATCTTCACTGAGATTAAATTTCTCTTTTGTTTAAGTGGGTCCTGGCCAAGACAGAAAGCATTAACCATGTTACAAACAAAGCAGATAACATAAAATCTCTTGCAAGGTCAGAATTAAAAAAAAATGGGATTATAAAACCATAAAACAAATTATAAGAATAATTTAAAAGAACACATCCTTGAAACAAACTGAAGAGCCACTTTAAAAGCAACCTCAGGCAATCTAAAACCATCAATATAAATAAGTAGAAATGATCTAATGCCAGCAAATAATAAATTAATTCCACTAAAACATCCTGATTCTGATATTCTAGCAGCCACAAGGGAGAACATATAGTTTGTGCAGCACTGATTTAAATTCCCAGAGAGAGACCAGGTTTTGCAATTTCAAATTTAATTGCGCAAGGTTCCGGACAGACGGAGCAGCATGCAAAAAAGCTTTTTCACCCAGTTCACTGAAGAGTTTGGAAACTGTTAATAACAACATAGACGCTGAGGTACATTTAAAAAAGAAAAAAAAAAAAAAAAAGAGAGCCCCTGCACCTCTGGAAAACCCCAAAAGCTCATCGTTCATGAAAAGAGAGGAATTATACTGCATAGGTAATATATATATGCAGGTATATAACGCTGCATATCAGAGATGAGTCATGGCTGAGCAAACTGAAACGGGGTTAGAAGGGGGGGCACAAGGTGGCGCTGTGACATGCTCAGTGTCAGCGCACAGACAGGGCGAACAGCTGTCTGGCACTTGTGTGTACAAGTCACCTGATTGATGTCCATGCTGTTGTCACACGTCAGAGGGCGGGCCGACGTCAGGTCATTGGAACCAAGGAAAGTGGAGATGATGCCGTTCTGGTCCACCTTTCTGATAGTGGTGCCATCAACGAAATAAATCAGGCCGTTCTTGTCGACGGCGATGCCTGTTGACATCAGGTGAGAGGGAGGAAAAAGGAGAAAAGAAGAGAATGGGGGGGGGACTTGTGAGAACAGGAAAGCATGGTGGATATGCGGCATCTCTGCTTGCATGACTCAGTGGACAGAACACGATGGATACATGTGTCAAGCTTGCCTTCCCATTATTCAGGTCACTGCAAAAAGCACAGCCGTCAATAATTCATGGGCTGCTTTTCTGGTATTAAATAATTTCTGAGGCAGAAGTGGGAAAGGCTGTATTCATACGGTATATACGCACTTGCCGCATCTTGTAACCCTGCTCTCTAAAAGAGGACCTCAGGAGGTGGGGGTGTCAATGAGCGGTGAGTTTGGGAGATTTTTTGACATCGGCAATCATCAACAATCTGCACACCATTTGAGAAATGAATGAGCGCGGGAGCGGAAATGACAGCTTTGGCCAATTTTAGATGAAAGGGGTGAAAGACAGGCAGTTGCTATGGTGACAACTCTGGACTAAATTGTCTCAATGATTGAGTGTCAGCTCACAGTTGTAAGTTGCAGCCGTGGCAGTGTGGAGTTGCAATAACCATTTGTCCCAAACTGGGAAAATACATTAACGGACCATGCCAGCCTCTCCATCGCTCTCCGTGTCACCGTGCTGCCTAATAGAGACCAGCACCTATGGGAATTCAATCACACCTCACACGCAAGGAGACTCTCTTTCATTCTCCACATTGGTTTCAGCACGCCGCCGTTTGGGCTTTCATTCAAAAGACTGAGACCTGCTGATCTCAGAAACATATATGCAGAATGGAAAATAGCTATTTAGTTCCTGAAGGATTTTGAGGGATGTTTTGAATAAGCTTTTACTTCATTCATACCTTCACATTATGATTTCTTTTTCGACCAAGTCTTTAAAAGCTCCTATGGAAGGTGAGTGGTTTGGTCCGACCTGTGGCGAGGTCTGCCTAAGATTGCTTTCTGCTAAAACATTGACGAGCGCAGGGAGCCCGCGGTGAATCCTTGGGAGCTGGCGATTTGACAGTCTGAGATTCTCAGACAGATGAAAAGTGTCACATTTGAGCAGAGTTCACCAAATGTCTGAGGGGAGAAAAAAAATGAAGCCATCTGCTGTTTCTTCTCTGGTCTCGGCTTCCACCCACTCCATCATTAGAGTCGCTCCCTCAGATTGCCTTCACTCAAGCCTTTATCACCCAGCTGAAGCTGTGCTATTGCAGTTGGCATTCAGAGTGGGCAACAACTATCACAAAACAATTCATCTTAGCTTTTTCATCCAGAAGAATTTATGGAAAAGTGAGCAATCCAAGCACAAATGGCCATGTGCTATTTGAATGTGAACAACTGGTTGTGCATGGCGGGTATCGACGAGCTGCTACTTTAAGCTTTAAAGGCCTGGAGACTTTCAGACGAGCGGTGAGGAAAAAATCTTGAAGTAACATTTCTTCAAGTATATATTTTAAGGGTATTTACAGGAACATCCAATTATGCAAAATAAATTATGCATTATATTTCTGGAGGTTAAAACAACAACTTCTTGTTCAGCGGCAGCAGTACATGGCCTTAATTTATAAAAGGTCTGTTTTTGTTGCTTTTTTAACTTGACAGTCCTGCGTACTTTTACTTACACTTTTACTCTTTACACATGAACCTCAACTAAAATTCACCAATTAAAATCAGTCAGGCCGGAGTTGGCACAGACCCCAGTGGCACACATAAATTTCAATTTAGCAGTTGCCACTCCTGACTGAGAAACCCATCACCGCGTCCCGCCCCTCCATTTCAGTACAACATCTTCATTAGCGTTAAACCTTACCTTTGGGCCCAGTGAGAGAGGCCTCTGGAGCTTTGCCTCCATCGCCACAGTGGTTCTCATCAAAGGGCAGACAGTGTTCCCCAGTTCCTGCCACCACCTCTGCGTTCGACTGCAGATCCTTGGTCCCGGTTAAGGTTCTTGGTCGGTAGATCCTCCGGGAGTTTGTGTCTGACACGTACAGCTGGCCAGTTACTGGATCAGTTGCCAGGTAATACCGGTGTGCCGGGTTGTTACTGCATTCAAGACAGACGCTCGGTTACATATTATTCAGTGTCCCTTGAGTTTGCAGACACTGAGGATTTTTCTTTAAATGCACTTTTCTTACAATGCAGCCAAATAGTCCTTTAATGACGCTGAATTCACCCCTAAAATGTGATCTAATGCAATAATCTCTGGAAAATACCTGAGGTCTGTAAACCCCAACTCACCCCTGATGAAATTCAGTCTGATTTTCCCTCTGAATAAAACATTTAGAGTCAAGAATCTTATAGAGTTGATTACATTATGCATCTCCAGAGGATGTTTTCAGTATGCATTAGATTTTGTAGTTGGGAAGACAGAAAATACTTTTCACAAAATACTCTCAGAAAGGAAAGTAGAACGGTGTTTTCTTTCAATACAGCAAATCCGGCATCCTTCATGTATTAAGCTTAGCCTATTACATAAAGCTTAATGGAATGAAGGAACCTTCTTCAGACTAGTTTTTAATTTAATTAATTACATTAAGAGACATGAGAGAAGGTTAATGCCAACGTTTAATCAGGGTATGTTTTTAGCCTTTAAGCTGTCATGTTATTGTCCTAAACACATCATGTTGGCTAATTAAGTGTTACTTTTACAGTCCAGTTGCATCTTAAAATAAAAGCCTTATTAGCAGTTTAAAATTAGCAGCAACATTGTCATTTATGTGGATAATGAGCTGAAGAATAATGTCGTGAAAATCTGTGTGAAGAACGTCCACAGCTGATAGAAAAGGTTGAGCCTTTGTGACTGAAGTATAAAAGAAAGTGAGACAGAGAAGGTTGAAGTGATGGAAGTCAAACAGAACCGAACAGGATACCACTGTTCACAAAGCAGAAATGACAACTTGTGAGCCAGATCATTTCATTTGTTATCACTCCCCTGTGGGGAAAAGCCTTTGGAAATGACAGAAATGACTGGCTTATGTTAACAAAGTGCAACAACTCATGGCATCGCATCTGGCTCTGCTTATTTGCATTCTGTCTCTTAATGGATCTAACCACTTTTTAGTCACAGAGCAAATGTGTCAAGGATTAGGAATTAAAAAGAGTTTTCAGCACATCATTGACTGGTGTTTAGAATTTTGAAGAAAATCATTTTCTGTCACGGCCCCTTTTAAACAAATTCAAAATACTGAAAAACTGTTGAATTAACCTTTTCTATTAAGGCAGGGCTGATGCATAGCAGGTGCTTAAGTGTCATTAAAGAGCTAAAAACAGGGGCAGTTAACATGAAAAATAGCTTGCTTTACGGTGCAGTCGTAAACATGGCTTCTCTGGTTGTACTCCAGCTTAATGGTACCTCAGTCAATACTGGTTGGCTTCAGAAGTGGGATAATGTGATGGCAAAATAAATGTGGCCATGAAACATCTTTGTAAAATGATGAAGATGGAGTCATAAAACCTGACAGCTATTATGAGTCAAAGTAAATGCCCAAAATAGGTGGCTGCTATCAAGTTCCTATAAAGAATTCAGCAAGACATACATTAGTAACCCTTTCTTTTACAGTCAACCTTCAGGGGGTGGACACAATAAATGAAACACCTGTATTACATTATGCAGTACAATATAAAAGCCCTGCAATAAATCATACAGTTGTGAAGCTTCTGATGTGAACACAAACGTTTGGCCAATTTTAAAGAGTGATTATGTAGTTGTGTATCTAATATTTTGGTACTGCCAGTTCATGTGTTGACTGTGGCTCCGTTACATCTCAAAAGTTCCAGCACACCCGTCCCAAGTTGCTAATCATCTCCTGATTGGACTGGCACAATGTCCTGGTTGCTTTGCAGTCAGTCAAAAGCCTCCAGCTGATCCAGAATTCAGCAGCCCTCATGGTATCAACCCGCTCAAGATTTCATGTCACTCACATCTACACTCCCTTAACTGGCTTCCTGTAGTAGCTCCCTTTGACTTCAACATCTTGCCGATAGCCCATCATGCCAAACATTAAATATAACCTGACTACAACCAGTCCAACCAGGCTGTGGTTGAGGAGGTAGAGCAGATCATCTCCTGATCACTGGATTCGTGGGGTCAGGTTGGCACCTCATCCTGTCTACATGTCAAAGTGTCCTTGGGCAAGACACTGAACCATGGTTTGCTCCTCAGCCACAAGCCAGTGCATTCCTAATTGCCGGTCCCAAGGGTTGCGTCAGGAAGGGCATCTGGCGTAAAAAGCCTATGTCAAATTAAATATGCAGATCATTTAAAAAAAGGGGGGGGAAAAAAGAAAAAAAAAGAGGAAGATTTCAATGCCAGGTTGGGCGGGGCCCAGTTTGCCAGTGCATCTGGAAACAGATGATCCTCTATGGAGACCCCTAATGGGGAGCAGCCAAAAAGATGAAGACAGCCTGGAGTTAAACCCAGTCCTGTAGCAGACTCTCTTCAATCTGCTCCTCCATCAGGCTGGACTTATGCTTCTTCCAACCTACACAGAGGAGGTATCATGGGTAACAAACAGCAGGTAGACTCGCAGAGGAGCTGACGTGCATGTCTCAAGCTGACCCAAGCCTGAAGCAAGCCGAGGTTAAATCAATTCTTGTTGGAAGGCAGAGATGGAAAAATAAACATTATGCAGGTCGTCTTAAACAGATGTAAAAGAAACAAACACGTGAGGAGAGACTAAGTCACGTGGGCTGACAGTGACCTGAAAAGTTGTGGTCATCTATCATCCATCAATCAGAGCTACACAGAACTCTGAAGTTCATGGCGGCTGATAACAAGTCATGTTCCACCTCACCGCACCAGAGAGTTTTATTTATCTTCTCCGATGGTCATGTGGAGCTTACAGAGCTCACCAGGAAATGCTCAGAAACAGGCATCGATCAGAAATGTACTGCATCTGATCTGAGCAGCTCCAACTGAATGAAGGGGAGGCAATGTGTCCTGCAGTAAAACAATGAAGGGAGAAACTGCTGCGGTTTTCATCAGACAACTCAGCCAAATTAGATTTTAAATTCATACAAAAGTCACACATCCACATCACACAATCCCGTCATCACACCGGAGACGACACCATGTTGACAGCCAGCTTAACAATGTTACTCCATGTAGCACCTCTGGCGCTTATGGTCCAGTTAATCACTGGGACAACTTAATTGCCACCAACGTGCATCCTCAGTTGATCTGAAGCTGTTGTCTTAATCATGAATACAAAGCAGTTGTGTAAGCCCCTGTGGATAAGATCATCTGCCAAACACCATCACTATAAATGGAATTATACTGTAAGCTTCACACTGGCACTGCTTATTGCAGTACCATTGTACTGGACTGCATTACGGTAGATACAGTGTAATGCAACACAGGTGTCAACTGTATATATCTATATATAGATATAGATATAGATATATACACTGTACTGTATATTCTGTATTTACAGGACTTTTTATATTTATACTCAGAAATACTTCAAATTCACATGTTGCAGTGTACACTGCAGCCATTCCACCACTATAGTCACATTGCACAAATTCTGACAGACTGTGCCTTCTTCCTCTTGTTTAGATGTAATCAAGCTATAATTGGTTTGTTATAATTACCCATGGTAATCACTGGTGTTAAAGGCGACTGTAAAAGAAAGTTATTCATATACTTAAAAAGAGGATGATACAGATGGCTACGTGCAAAGCATACTAAATCAATGTGTGCTAAGATAATACACCTACCTGTGTCTAAAGTCTTTATTTCTATGACGGTACAGATGGAGCAGGAAAAGAGGGAAAGAGAATCAAGACAATGAAATTAGTAAATCTTAAAAGGATACTTTTACTTCTCATTTTCAAGGTTGTCATTAGACGGTTTTCTTGTCACAGGAATTACTTAAGAGACTTTCTTGCTAAAAGCTGTCTTATTCCTCGGTGAAAGTGCTAACAAGGACTCTAAATTTAGCCAAAAAAACAGCACAGCCTTTTTTTTTCTTCTTTTACCTCACGGTATCAAGTGTGGAAGAGACAACCTGCTGAAATTTAGAAAGTCAAAGTATCCCCTTGAAGAATCAACAGCCACGAGAGAAAGTCGCAGGCAATGACGATCGGGTTTGGCAGAAAGTGGAGAAGACTGTGGCAGGGAGTTACAACCCACAGAGAGGGAAATGTGTACGCTTATCTTCATAAAGCCCCATCCTGCATTACCTGTTTTTCTCAATTTGACTACTCATACTGAAGTATTGATTCTGCCGCTGAAGCCAGAATCTAAATACTGGCTTTACACTGCAGAATGGAGGAAGAATGAATGGGCTTTTATTCGACGGGCATGCATCGTGTATACCAAAAACTGAAACCACTTTGGTCTTAAATGTTTGGAGGAAAGCAAACATCAAATACAAAATAAGCAAATATTTCGCAGGCAAGGAAGATATGATATATTATGCAAAGGAAGAAGCACTTTTTTATTGTACTGGTTTAAATCTGCACTGTAAATGCCATCAAGTGCGAACTAACATTTTCCTCAGCGTGCCTTTTATGTCACACTAGATTTAATTTGGCAAACAGAGTCTTCATAGTAATGTTTTATGTTTCTCTCCTTGTAAACAGAGTAACATAGTTGCTTGGAGGCATGAACCATTTCTTCAACCATTAGTTATCTAGGAAACAGTTGCTGAGCATGCAAGCTCCTTTGCAGCAGCACCCTGCTTCCAATGCATACTGTTAAACGCTTCCCCAGCTGTCCTGCAGTGGCTGCACAGGTATATTGGCAGAAGCGGCACCCCAAGAAATCATGGGGTGCACACGCAGAGTAGGGGGAAGTGGGACAGCAATTACATCAAGGTGGCCATGGCGCCCCTGACCAGCAGGTTCCTGAAGTACACAGCAATGTTTCCCCTCGTAGATTTTTGGTCAACATCCATCTTTGTAATCTCAACACTGATTTCCAAACCACTTGTTGTACAGCAAGTGTGGTGACCGACGTCCTTTCAGGGCAGTTTTCATATGTTTGTAATGTACGTGTCCGATGAAGTATGATGGCCCAGTGTACATTTAATCAACATCTGCCACTCTGAAATAAGCCAACTGGCCGAATCAGAGCCATTGCTGTGAGACGCCAAGTTGGCATGAGGGCGTAAATCATCCCAATTCCACGCTGAAGACAGGATGTCTTTCCTAATTATGGAGATGGATGGGGAGAAGATTTCAAATTTCTATGGGCTGGGGAGAGATGTGTGTGACTGAAAGTCTGTCCACCATGTCATTTTAGTTTCCCTCTGCACACGGAGGACTGAAATGTAAACAGTGATTCAACATCTTTAACTGGCCATGTGTTTCATGTGTAACATTGGAGTCAGCGACAGTGTGCTGCATGTTCGTGTTGACCTTGAGTTGGAAAAAAATATCAATATAATACATGGAAAACACAAAACACTCTAATGAAGTATCATCTTTTATTCTCTCATCTTGACTTCCTTCATTTAAAATTCAAAGGTTAACACTTAAACCTTAGAATTTATGGCATTTGATTAAGGAAGTAACCTCGAGGATTTATATTTAAATCAATGTCTGTTAAGTCACCATGAGGTAACACAAAGGTAATTGGGCTTGATGAAGGTATTCCAACATTTCTATATTTGCAGTATTATGAACAGGGTGTCTGTGGCAACATTCCCAGAGAAAATGCAATTAATCAGCAAAACACATGTTGACTTTTAAATGAAGTAGTTACAGGAAACTCATTGTGTTTCGCAGTTACTGCTAGCTTTCATCAAAACTGTCTTTTTCATCATTTTTTGACAGTGGATCAGTTTGAAATCTTGCGAGGAGTAATGGAACAAGAAGGAGCAGCCTCCTCAGGTGAGGAGCTGCAGGCGACAGGCTGCACACCTCCAACTTCTCAGTGAGGTAACAAACTCGTCTCACTGAGCCTTGCGGAGTGCAGACATGCCGTGTGCAGCATGAAATCAGATCACAGTTGCTCACAGAATGATGGAAAAAGGCTAATTATCGCCTGACTTCTTTATTAACAAAAGTTAGTTTTCAGAATTCTGTCACCACAGGTGTCGCCAAATCGACCAGGACTGAAATCTTCGAGACTGCCGCTTTAAGAACCAACAGGTTACACAACAAGTGTCCTGTTTTTGAAATCAACAAACTAACATGCTCTTAAAAAACAATGAGGCCTTGACCTTACCTGAGCTCCATGATACTTGTGACATTGCCAGATGGGTAGATCCGTCGGATGTAGTTGAAATCTCCGACGTACAGACTTCCATCGATGCCCCACGCCAGAGCCACCGGCGCCAACAGCTTGTTGCCCTGGGCCTGCCCATTACAGCTGGGGCACGAGATGCTTCTGCGCCGCCCATTCCCCATGACAGTGGAGATCACAGGGGGCTGGAGAGCGATGAACTGGTTCTCCCCACTGCCTTTGTAAAGAATGCCTGGAAGACAAAGCAGCAGTTATTTGTGGGTGTGAAAGCATAATTGGTGTTTGTCACTAGTGGCAAATACTGGACTCATTATTTAAGCAGCAAGTCTCCAGAGATATATCCCTTTAAAGAGCGACCTGGCCAAAATGACATATACAGGAGAGGAAAACACACACCTTCAACTTACAAGTGGAATATTTGATACATTAAAGAAATAGATTGGACATTTTGAGAAATGTACATGCAAGTAAATTTTAAGGAGCTTTACAGTACAGCAGACGACACCGTTTGTCCTTAGACCCTTGATTCAGACCTTTTATAGGAAAAAAGGTCAGATGTTTACATTTTTAATGACAAAAATAAATATATGGAGACTGGAGACCAAAAGTGAAGAGTATAGATCCAAGAGGACGTTAAATGAGACAACTGTGTAAAATACAGGGCTGGAGCTGAGAAGTGATTAGCTTAGCATACAGACTGGAAGCACCAGCCTGGCTGAAGTTCAAAATGATGCCTGGCTAATTAACATTGTGTCTCAGTGGTTTAATCTGTACACAGACAGACAGACACAACAATGGTAAGTTGTGTTTTTTATGTGTGTATCTATTACTTTCCCTCTGCTTCCTGTCTTTTTGCGAAGCTGGGCTAACCATCTCCTGGTCCTAGCTTTAGATGTTACACTAACTGGTATAAATCTCTTCACTGAATTCATGGCATTTTCCCAAAATACTGAAGTACTTCTTTCAAGAGGGATGCCTTGCCTGTTTAAATTAATGGCATTTATCTGTGAATCTGAGGCAAATCCATGTTTATATAGAGCAGAATTCATTGCTCTAAAATTATTAAATATACTTCGTTTATATAGCTTAATAATAGAATATATTCACATATTTATTTCTCTTTAGTTCTTAATACACACAATTGCAGTCTAAATGTCATTTCACAAACAGGTAAAAATGAGGTAATCATGCTCCTTTGGCTCTACAGCAGAAGCCGAAAAATGATAAATGTGTTGTTTGTTCATTACGTAATTTAGAGATGTTTAATTATACCCTCATATTAACATTTATTCAACTCTAATCCCACATTCAGATCCGCCTTTGTAGATCCTTTGTCTAGCAGCCAGACAGCATTACTGTGAGCAAAGATCAGACAATGGTCTGATTTAAATACAGTGGTGCCGCGAGTGGAGGCGGCACGCAGGCAACCAAGTGACCATCAATCCAACTGATTAATACTGAACAATAGCTCAGTACTTTGTATTACTATAGAACTGCTTCAGTGGTTTCCAGTAAACGTCCCACAAAGCTGCAGTAAATGAAATGTAAAATATAGTTCTTTTAACTTGACAGGGAGCTGCTTTTCCCTAAGTCACAGAGAGGAGGTAAACATAAATACAGGGCAGTGTGCCTCCTCTTAATAACAGCACATACATTTTCACCGAGGAGTCACCAAATTTGGTGAGTCACTACAGATTAATAATTTAACAAGAAGCAGACATTACAGTCTTTTTTCAGGGGGTGTGGGGGGTATGGGGGGCACAGATATAGTGGGACTCTCTTCAAAGGGGAAAAAACACATCAAAGGGAAGAAGTGCATGCTGGAAGCCCTTAATTATTCACATCCAGCAACTTGTTTGAATTCACACTGCCTCTGTCCTAATTAGTGGATCTATGGCACCGCTGAATGGCCACATAATGTCGTTCTCCCGCAGCGTTATCCCGTAAGCCATCGTACCCCTCGACGTATGTGAAATCGAGCGTGCGGCCATCCTGCTTGTCCCTTCCCTGATTAGTTCCTTTCATTGATTTAATTGATTGAAGGGCAAATTCAAATGAAGGCATGGTCCGGCGAGACTCTTGACAGGACGATCTGACCAATCCGTCTTTTGTATCCGAGAGCATTATACATGAGCCCCTAACAAAGACAAATAGGTCCGGGGGACGGCTTTATGCGTGACGCCATCAAACGCGCGACCTTGGGACTTTAATTGAACTGTGATCCATGCGTCTGCTCACTGAACGAAACAGCGTGATGAAAACTCTCACTGAGCCGAAAGGTTGACGCTGCTCCCAGAAACAAAGCTACAAATAACAAATACGCTGTGTAATCTGACCGGAATTTTAATGTCTGTTTGTGTAATAGCTCCTTAACATTCTGAGGAAAGACAAAGACGTTTGTAACATCCAGGAGCCTAATGCAGTGTGTAGGACATGGATCAGCTGCGGCAGTACAGCAGTCGAGCATTTTGGCTGACGTTCAGCTTAAAAAAAAAAAAAGAGAGAAAAACACATTTAAAGCTGAGGTCATTCTGGCACGCCGCCGTGGTCCTCTCTATTTACACTTCCATCATAGTTTACTGTACACACAAGTCTCACCATAGGCTATTAGACAGCGTAATGGAACGGATTAAATACAATAATTAATCATCAACTACCCCCCAAGATCAAGCCACACTTAATATGGACACTATACTCTTTCATTTCCTCTCTCACGCACACACAACTTCTACTGCCCTTATGTGATTCAGCTCAAGAGTGAGTGAGCAGATTATGGTTCAGTTTTCTTCCCTCAAGGACACTTGGTCATGACACATTACTGCTGATGACTGTTGCAAGGATCAAGCTTGTGACGTCTCAGCTGGAGAGGCGCACTGATGGGAATTTTTGGCTTCTGACTACCCAGCGCCCCGGGCCGAACAAGGGGACTCCTACAGCGCGAGCACTGAAATAACTTTGAAACCATTCAGTATGTCATGGTTTTTCTACTTTTATGTGACCCTGTTCTGATTTTGAAGCAGAGTTTGGGTGGAATCTGTAAAACTATAAACAACACTTTCTCAAAAATAAGATGCAGCTTGCATTATGTGAGGAAGCAGAAGTAAAATTTATACAATTTGGCAAAGTTTTGTTTTTCCGCACAGATTGAAACGAGCAGTGCTCTCTCAACAGACTTTGCAGAGGAGATTTCAAGTCAAATATGGCAACTGAATGGATCAACCATTAGGGATTTGTCTGCTCATTGATTAGCAAACCAATGTGTGGAGGCGTGCTTAAGTTTTGGGTAGAAGTTGGTGAAAGAGAAAAATCACCGTTTCGCTTGGCAAAGTGAGAAAAGGCTTGTTTATAAAGCCCGAGAATCTGTTGTCTCCCTCGCTCCAAGATCGCTCCAAAGCTGCTCCATCTAGCAAGGCCATAATGTAATGTAACTGCACGTCACGCAGCTTTTAGCACTTTATTAAACACTCAGACGCAGCTAGACACCATTTACACCAGGTATCAAAATGCAATCTGTGCCAGGACACATTATCAGGATAAGGAAACGCACGTTAATGCAAGGTGTAAATGCACCGTGATCGCACTGCGATCAGATCTGCCTGACCACATCTGGAGGTATTCTGGCTCTGCACTGTGTGCATCTAAACACAAACCAGACATGCTGGACTCCAAACAAACACATCGATATATTTGTTTTTAGCTAACATAACAAATAGGTTGTTCAAATTTTGAGAGCGAGCAAGCGAGAAGGCTCAAAGAGACGCCTCTAATGCACCAAAAGATGCGTTATTTAGCAGAACTGCATGAAAAATGAGTATGGGTGGGAAGTTAATGATATACAGTAAGAAATAACTGTGTTTGTGATGGTGTGCATTGCATTCATCGGTGCAGCTGATCTCCTGTTAACAAAGCATATAATTTATCAAGTCACAGAGTAGCCTACACGCCGGTGCTGCAACACACCGGGACAAACTCACAATGTTTTTATGCCAAGAAAGAAACAACAATGTTGTACATTTGAGGGAACAAATAATTAAGAATTTGTCATAGTGAGCGTTTCACAAAATTAAAACGTTTCCCTGAACGCAACAACCCACAAAACTCATTTTTTAAGGGAGTCTGGGGCTGATTTACCGTTACCTCAAATTACTCACGCGCAGATTTTTCTCTTGAGGACAGCGATCTGATCTCAATTTGGAAAAAGAAAAGGCATATATAATACCATTATAAATACCAGGTGTAAAAGCAAAAGCAAGATTAGGTCATTCATTATCTAGACAATATATCTGCATACAGATCCTGCTTTAATGCCAGGTGTAAATGGGGTGTCGGACTCTGCAAAATCTGCCAAATGATAATGAAAAAATATTGAAAGGAATCCAAAAAATGAATGTGAGCGTAGAGCCGTGGCTCAAACATGAAGGCCACTTCCTATCTATAGAAAATAAAGCAGAAAAATAAATGAAAAGAGTCATTACACAAATATTTGAGCAAGGAGAGGAAACTGCTGCAGTTCTTCTTCATTCACATTCTCTGCCTACCTTGTGTGTATGGAACTGATATTTCCTCTTTACACTGGCCCAAACTACAAGGCCGCCTTTCCACCTCCTCTGAATACGCATAATCACTCACTGATGACCGTTTTTTCAATTGATTCCTTTCTTAGAATCATTACAGAAGGTAATCATTTGCTTGATAAGGGCTAATTTGAGATATGTAGGGGGGGAAAAAAATGCTTTAATGCCAACATCAGAGCTTCCGAGATGATTAATGGTACAAACGCAAGGCCGAGCCTCCGTACCTGATAAAAAAACTGGAGCGCCCTGAGCAATGTCACCTTGGTGACACAGAGAGAGTGCAGAGATTGGTAGGGGAGGAGCGGCAGTGTGTCTTAATTGCGCCCTGTCCTTCTTTGTTCTCCTCTGCACTGTGTCATTCTCTAAGATGCCACCCAGGCTCCCACAGATCCACCATGATAGAGGCTAAAAGTGGGCAGGAAACCTCTCTGTGTTTCAAATGCAGCATGTGCGTGACTCGTACAGCAAGTACACTCCCAGATACTGAGCTACTGAACTCTGGCTGTGTCCAATAAGAATCAGCTATGTAACCCTCGATAGAGACAAGTCTCAGATTGAGGGGAAGGCATATCCACTTGTAATGAAGAAAGGAGGGGCAGCAGGACACGACTAAAGCACAGACACCGGCAATTTGCCTTATCTAGCTTGACAGGCTCTGGAGTGGAGGCAGAGAGAGAGAGATACTGCCTCTGCTCGGGTCTTTTGCCACAAACGATGAGAGAAAAAGTCCTCAGATGTTGGAAGTGGTGCAAAAATGAAGCGGGAGTTAAAAAACACAGAGCGATAGCAAACGTCTGGAGCTAAACCGCTGTGCAGCTTGCAGAGGACCACCACTCGCTAACATGTTGGGTGAAGACATTAGTCAAGGTTTACAGCATTAAAGAATCAATACCGGAGCAGCAATGAAGGCAAACAGTGATATTTGGATTCATCTTCATGCCGACTGAGGATATCGAACTGCATTCCTTGCCCAAAAACCCACGTGGGTCATAAATCTCAAACGTCAAAAAGTGGCTGAATGCACGACTGAATAATTCGGTTTGGATTGAGAAAATGTAAGGAGATAAAACTCACAACCTCTGTGGTAAAAATGTATATGTGTGAGGGCAAAGACAGATGGGATTACAGATTGGGTTGTGACACTTTGATGTGAACACAGTGTAAACTAGCATAGCAAAGTCGCTAACAAAAACATTTTCACAGTCTTAAAGCGCTCCCTGTCTTAGGGTTGAGCTAATAGGATTGTGGTATGAAACCCTTTTGGCAAATTGATTAAGCTCCTGTCAGACAGGGGTAAATGAGACAGAACAGCACAAGTCAGCTAAACTATTTTTGAATCTTTTAAATTTTGTCAGACTTCGCCATTTATTTTGGGGCGGTCCTGTAATAGGACAAGGGAAAAGTGTGAAAAAGCCTTGGGGAGGCTGCAGCGTTTACTGCATAAGAAAAACTTGATGCCATCTGGCTGTTGTTTTATTTCTGTCATCGCTGTTTCCATGTGCAAGCACGACCGTGCGCATGATGATTTTTCATGCACAGTAACATCCAATTTCCCAATAAATCCAAACGCGTAGCACGGCTCGGTCTAATAAAGGATGCGGCATACATTAGCATATCACTCGTGCTGCACCTATCTGTTGATCACAAACGCATCTCATGACAACTACAACTCCAACTGTGATGCTGCCACAGTGAAGGCTTTGGAGGTGCGTGTGCTATACTTTGAGACAGGTGGGATGAAACGCAACGCACCAGCAGCAGTCAGGCTAGAGGCATATTTCAATGTTCTCTCGCACACTTCACAAACTTCATGTTCTGGATGGCTTGACAGATTGGGTACGGCAATGGGCCCCTGTGTCTGTTCTTTTAATGTTCAACAAAGAAGCAGGACAAAGGCGCATCAAGGTTTGAACAAAGTAAAGGAAGCCTCAGCTTCACAAACTGCGTCTATGCGTTTTACACAACCGCATCCAACAAAAGACAGTTTGTGCAATCTCTGAGATGTGAAAAGACATGTAGAGTACATGTATGGCATGGGTGATATTAATGTGCAAACCCACCTAGTTCTGTGGGATGAAGAGCGTTGCCCCTGCCAGCTGTAGGTGTGCATGCAGGATGCTATCAAAGATTCTTTTCAAGAAGTAGGCAGAGTTGAGGTCTAGTTACGCAAGCTTTCCTCCTTAAAAAACAGACCTCTTCTGGTTTCCAAAATATCCGGTAACAGAAAAAACCTCTGAGGTTTGCTTAGAGCTCGATGGACGGGGCCAAAGAGACAGAGGCTAGAGTCAGATTTATTCTTCTGTGTCAGGCGGTTGCAGAGGACATGTAACGAGCCTCTGAAGCTCCACCAGAGCTCCTGTAAACCTCCTCATAAATGTAACTACACATCCGGGCCCTGGAGATACCACACAGAGACCACAAGAATTGCGATTGGTCAGCTCGGGCTGCTCGTATTTTCTCTATGCGCCTCCGATGCCACTGGAGATTAAGAGGATACATGTAGCGATTCAAATCAATATCAGCACCGTGAATAAATATAAAAGTGGTCGCCTATTTTCATGCACAATTAGCTGCACAAACAGTTTAATGGTGTGCCGTTAAACCGCTGAACTTCATTAACCTCTTCAACCTCAGCGGACCTGCCGGTGGTGCCTTATAAACTGCTACGCTTTATTTACACACTGAGGTGATAAATACATACCATTTTATAATTAAAGGTTGTGTCGTTGCAGAACTCTGAGCATGAGGTATTGCACTTGAAAGAAAATAGATGCTATTTCATTTTAAAGTGATTTATCCATCTATTGCACGCCGTCCAAATGCATGAGTGACACAGTCATTACTGGCAACTTCACAGTGATGTGCACTAAAGTGATGACAGCTGCTGACGGCAAACAGGTTGCCTGATGAAAAGCTCACTTAAAGCTAAATTTGTACATTTTTGCTGCTTTTTGAAGAATTGACTTTATGTCAGCTTTATTTCTGCACGCCACCGGGGAGCGAATCAAAAAGGGTGATACTCCTACCTGCTAGGTGAGCAGTACGACCTCTGAGTGAGTGAGCGTAGGCGCACGGTGCAACTCTGAAGAGTGGAAGCTAGTGTAAAGGCGTTCCAGGCAATGCTGGATGTTTTGTTGGGATGTTAATACCAGGTCATATTACACACTCCTGATTCAATTCAATTCAATTCAATTTTATTTATTTGTATAGCGCCAAATCACAACAGAAGTTGTCTCAGGACACTTTCCATATAGAGCTGGTACAGACCAAGCTCTTTTATCTACAAAGAAACCAACAATTGATGGAACATAAAGGATGTTTCTTCACAAAATGAGATTCAGCACCACGTTCTTGCTCTGCCTCTAAATGAAAGGCTGTGTTTAAACGTTTATTCTCCTCATAGGGATGAAAATTGGTTTATCTTTTCTTCAGCACAGTGACCTCTAAAAACTCATTTTTGACCTGACGATGGGAAGAGATAGGGTGGACGTGAAGAAGATACTATTTTGGGACAGTCTGCAACTGACCCACACATCACACACACATCTGCCTGAAGCTGTCTATAAACTTCAAACTAAGAAAGGACAGCTTGAGAACAACTCGTCCACATCTGCAAATTGTATCAGCCGCAACATTTGTACTGCTTTATGTTTTCTCTCCCTGAGAAATGGAAATAAAGTTGAATCAGAAGAAAAATCAATCATGAGCATGCCAGGCTCCTCAGCAGTGATGCTATCGCTGTAGGAAGCATCAAACAAAGTCCCCAGACTCTGGCTCAAAAGACTACATAATCTGACTAGGTCAAGGAAAACCATGACTACAGGTGTAATTACCTGTTTCTGACACACATTTGTTGTTCATGCAGGCTCTAACATATTCTGTTAGGTGCCAGTGAAACAGAAGAAACCCTGTATTTAGACCTGTACGTCATTTCTGATCTGGTTTCCCAAATGCAAGTGATTGAGCAAGTTTAACAAATAGATGAGCAAATTAGAATTTAAATACTTGCATTGGTAACACATTCAATTCCCACTTAAACAAAATAAACTTGCTCCCCCTACCCCCCCAAAAAAACTCAACAAAACCAAAACATCCAGTAACAAACTCCAATCTGACAGTGTGAGACTAAGGACTCTGCTGAAGGCCACGACTGTAACCTCGACTATTTTCAAGATGAAAGGGCCACAAATTGTGTTGGACAACTGGAACAACGACTGTGAGCCGAAGTGGGCTTAATGTCAAAACAGCGGCCTGGCAAACTGACAATGCACACTACCCCGAGGCCTACTTCTGATGATTGCAGCCATATTACTGCCTGCACAGCTGTAACATTCAGAGTGCGATCTTCCTGGTACAGTAACTCGGCACTGACTCGGTCCTGGATGTATATTTGATAGTTTCATTATGTATGTTTCACTTTCTCATGTCTCCGCACCAGCACGACAAAGACAAACTCACGTCCATTTATTGTACTTGGCGATTAAAGCCATTCTGATTGATGACAGAGCAAGAAATTAATTTAGTTTATTGAATTAATGCGAGAATTAAACATGACGCCTGTTCATCAAAAGCGAGAGCCTTCGTGAGCAGCGAAAGGCCGTCTTCTTCCTAAAATAGCTGAGTAGTGTGGAATCGTAGCGAGCCCTGCACCCCCGTGACTTAGTCACTGATTTATTCCGTCATTACTGTGAATGATCGGCCCTTCAAAACTCTCCTCTATTATCTGCAGATGGGATGACGAACCATATTTCATTTTGATTCAGGTATTTATTGCGGTGATTCAGGGTAAAGACCACCTGCCTGTAACCCTAAGAGGCCACCTATCTCTGCACACACATACACATATACTGAATATACGAGCATTTCTTACCCTTCTGAATGTCCAATATGTGGTGTTTGTCTAACATCCACCCTCCCATGTTGGAGGCATCCAGTTCATAGCCTTGCAGCACCGCCGTCCTCTTCTCCCAGAGCACCACATCGAGGCAGGACTCGTATTCATATCCCACTGACACTGAAAGTAATGATGGCAGATGCCTATGGTGAGCAAGGTTGAAACCTCCTTACTGACACTTATGGCTGCAATGAAGCTACAAGCCTCATTGCTGCCTCGTTCAGGACACGTCGCGGCTGTTTTCTGTGTTTGCTGGTTCTGCTTTCTCGTTGGCTATGTGATTTTCTCCAGCTGGGGTGATTTTACAAGACCAGTGGGGTTTCCGTGTCTCACCTGCACAGTTTGGATTTTATGCTCTCTCCTCTCATTTGTCTGTTTTATCTTGTGTAAATGCAAATAAACCGCAACACGGAATAACACTACTTAAACAATACAGGCTCAGATGGAGCACATTACGGTGGATACCATAAACGCTCTGATATGGTCACAGCTGTAAGCCTTGAGTGAATCCTGTTGATTGTCAGGGCTGTGAGCTTTTTTCTCTGCGATATTATAAGCTGGAGTGCTCTAACATTCATCCGTCTTAACGAAATCCCTCAGCCTTTTTAGACTTTGCAAAGTTTTTCTGCCAACGTTAAGATGCATGTAGCTCTGTAAGACCAAGACAACATGAACATACATTAACTGCACCCTAATGCAGTACAATGCTCAAGATGACACTCAAATTATTATTCTGTTATCGTAATTAAGATGTTCTGTCATGTATGATCTCATCAAAACATTACTGTTTGTAATTCATTTTTATTCTGTCTATTGATTTCTTGGATTTCTTCTCAGGCCACTGCCTCATAGGCAATATTTTAGTCACTGCACTGCTGCTGAAATATCATACATGCAAAACAAAGAAGTCAGCAAAAGAGCAGTGGCCTTCAAAAATGCAGCGCTGGGGGATTTCAGGATTTCACACCACCTGCTAAGTCTTTATTGCACAACAAAAGCAGTCCCTGGCTAAATAATCCTCAATTTTAGAAAGAATAAAATCAATCTTCAAAAGTTCAACCAAGGTTCATTGCCTGAAGGTAGCGCAAGTATCTGACAGTGAACCGACGCTCACACAACATCTTCAGTCGGCAGCTTCACAGCAGGCACTCACCCACAGCCTCTGCAAGGCCAAAGACCTTCTGATTGTAGGCGTCTGTTTTATCCCAGATGAAGGTGTATGAGAGGTCGGGGAAGGCAGGGAAAGACTTCTGGAACTGACGGCCCATGACGGCCACCATCAGGTGGACCTTCATCAGGCCAAAGGGGAGACGGTCCTGGGTCAGGAGCACCTTGAGGATGGGCTTGTAGCCAGCTGCCCTGGAGCTCAGGTAGACCAGGTTGAGGTCACTGCCTGGTATGGCCACTTGCTCATGAAGAACCTATGATTTTAATTAGCAGTCAGACTGGTGCCAAATTCACAGCGAGGAGTATAGACTTAAGTAAGAAGAGCAACAGGACTTTGCTAGCATTTAACATAGAGGATGAATCTAATTACAGCATGTAACACACAATATTTATGTGGTTTAATGTGGAATATTACACTTCCTACAGTGTGGTTCACTGTTATCATTCAGTTTAAAGTAATTCAGCCACACCAAATCATGCTGTGTTCTATGCAGTTCAGTCAAACACAAAGGAATTTGTGTTGAGCTGCCAAAATATTAAACATAAGTTCTTATTCATATCAAACCACACTGTACATTAGTCACGCCACAGGCAGTTAATGAATTCTTCATTATTTGAGTACTTTGACTGGAATGGTAAGTTTTAAATGTGACTCTCTTTTTATTGTCCCAGTTCTGGACCAGGTCTCACCTCACACTGCGACTACGCTCATGTTGACGCATGTCCAAATTGTCGAAAACAGATGTTTTTTTTTCCCCCTAATCGGTTTTAAACAGCAAAAGCTGCAGAGTCACATTTTGCATTTAGGGATTTTCAACTCTGATTTGAGCCAAATGGATACAAACCAAATCCTGAGGAATGTAACCTCCATGTGATGTGCCCTCAGAATTTATCAGTATTACTGTGAGGCAATTTATGGCTTAGTATTTGGGGAGACGCCTCAATTCAATCAAAGCTCAAAGGCAAACTGAAAGGCAAATCTGACTGTTAAAAATAAGCGGGAGAAGCCATGGTAAAAGCAAGATAACAGCATTATCGTTACTCTGTGTTTGCGTATTTTCAACTCTGCTGCTTGTTATGCTGAGATCAAACATGGGTCAAATTATTAAAGTCATTCAAATCCATCAGATATGAGCACGAATTTGGAATTGACCATAAAGTCCCTGTAATGTGTTCTCCCCGGGTCACCTCCGCGGCAGCCCCCTCACCTGGGTCTCGGGGATGATGGGACTGTCCTCTGGGGAGCTCTTGTACAGAGTGGAGAGGGGCGTAGCCAGGATGAGGGGGTTGGGCCTGATCAGGCCAGTAAGGTAGCAGGAGGGGATGTCGTTCTCTTCCCTCTTCATCACCACCGTGTCCATCACGTGGAAGACGTTCCAGGGCAGCCACACCGTGCGGTGCAGCGTGGGGAACGGGGCGCGCTCGTAACTCAGCGTCAAAGAAGCACCGCCGTTGGCCAAGAGGTCAAACCTTAAGAGACCAAAGAAGCATCACTGATTGGATGAACTGTGATTTGAGCACTAAACAGACTTTGGTATTATCTGCACAAACTTGGTATCACAGAGAAGTCTGACTTTTGATTGGATTCTGCTTCGACAGACAGACATTAATCCGGCTGATGAAAATGTTTTAATTTCAGGTTGTACCAAACATCAACAGATGATCTTTCCCTGTTCATCAGGAACAATTCGTGCTGAGCGTCCTGAATACCGCCCTGTAATCTGGTTTGAAAAACAAATCAGAAATCAGTTGAACAAAATGAAAAGTGGGAGCTGCTGTTCAGGCACATCCGCAAGTCTGTTCCCATGTTGAATTATCTCACATTTATATCTGACATCAAGGGAATAATGCTTCTTTGCACACACAGAGAACCGTCTTCCGAAGCTGCGATAAGCACGGCCGGTGGGGGGGACTTTGTGCGAGACCCTTGGCCCCCTCCCTCCCCTGTACGCATGCATTAAGCTCTATTATTGTGTGTCTTTAACCAAGATGTTTTCAAACAAACCCGTCTCTGACTTCTTTATAGCAATGTTCCTGCTAAGAACTATGGAAATGAGCCCCAACTTGTAACAAGCTGGAACGTCCCTTTAAGTGCAGAGTAGAAAGGAAAATATTTTTTTCAGAACTAAGCCTGATGGTGTTTTTTCAACGGAAGAGAGAACTTTTCCTTATCGAGCGCGTTCCCTCTGTACAGCCTCCATATATTACTATCAGTCACTGAATCTAATTTATGACTTTTGTTTAACCAGGCATGGTGTAAGAAGACACTTTATGGTTGAATTTGGTTTGGAGTCTTGGGAGTTTCCTCTGGTGAACTGGTTTTAATTAGTACGACATTACTCAGGGAAAAGTTACTGGTTTGGAAATGAAGGGTGAGTCTTTGAAGTGCTGCTCTATATATTCGGCGAGCTGCACTACCCAGGGGGTAAAGCATCTGTGCGGTGACATTGCATGCATTCACGCGCACGAAGACACACAGGCACACACACACTGGCAAAATCGAATTCTTGCGCACGTCTCTCATGCATGCACCCACACCCCGAATGACACACACACACGCCAGAAGCCAAGCTGTGCAGCTGACCTAAAACAGCTTCCTTCTCAAGCTCTCTCCACTTTGGGCAGTGGGGAGCTCACAGCTGCAAGAGGCCAGGCTTTGATGCCGCCCCCCCCCAACCCCCCCTTCTTAACACACTGAGCGGATCTGTTGGCTAACCAAGTGTGATTATCCCCGACCATTTATCACGCTCCTTGTCAGAAGAGTTACAGGGCGGAATATCTGAAGAAATCAGCTAATCCGCAGCTATCTGGGGACCCAAGGATTGTGCTTCATAACAACAGCTGTACAATTCTCTGCCACTCATAAGCCTTTTATTCCACACTGGCAACACATAAACACAGCTTCAATCTGCTGAATTTGAATGTAAGCCTGATTCGCTATCACTGACGTCCATCTGCAAAATGAAGCTCCTACCTGAGCTGAACCCTTCCTGCAAAATATGTGACATACGTTTGCCTCGTGTGTATTTGCGCCCCGATTATTAAGAATCCGTCTGCGGTAACGGCGGGAGAAGGTCAGACAGTAATCCCATGTTTTACTACACCGGCGGCAGATTGATTCTACCCTTGCTGATTCAATGCATTTTAAACAGCCTGGTTCAAAATGGCCTCCACCACTGTGACATTTGCATGAGGAATTGTTCTAGGGCACAATGAGCTGCTGTTTCGATTTGTTTTGAGCGCTGTTTGGATAACTGCCAGGACGACTCTCCCACTGTTGGACAGCTTTCTCTGAATTTTTGGCATACTGGTCCGGGGACAGCAGTCCACGCCACAAATAATTCATTGCAAACGCAAAGGTTGAACCTTCAGGCTGAGCTTACTAGCGAGAGAGTGCTGGTGTTTATTTGGACATGTAAATCAGTGTTGATAAAGGCAGATAGATCACTGTGCGTCCCTGCATGCTGCACTGACTGATGCATGTGTGCACAGAGAGTCTCTCTTACATGCCATCTTGCCGTGTGATGGTGTAGCCGAACTCCGGGTAGTGCAGAAAAGACACGTTGACTCCAATCAGCGGCGTCCCGTCTCCCGTGAGGACCTGACCCCGGATTACTGATGCCAGGCTGTGTGGGCAAACAAACACAGAAAGGGCTGAGTAAACAAACAATGCCAGCCGGCATCAACACGCAGCCACGGCATCAACGCTGCTAACAACTGTCATCCCTTTGCCAGCGGCACCAGCGGGGAGGTATGATTTACTGACCCTTAGGAACACACACATGTCAGTGGTTGTTATTCATGAAAATGCCACCTTGCAGAGCACCTCTCTGTCTCCGTTTACTGCTTTTAAAAGCCCATAATTCAGAGGGATGTGGTTTTCCAGACATCGAGGGCTGAGGTTTTGCAGGATCTTGCACATGTGTTGCAGCATTTATATTCCACGAGGACACAGAAATGAATGCATTTGTTTTTCACACAACAAAACATTATTTTTATGAAAAGCATTATTAGTAAAAGACAAGATACAACATACGGTCGCGCACAGCTCTCAGGGCTATTCGATTTGTGAGGCCAGCACAGAAAACAGTGGGCGTCAAAGCTGAGAGTGGAAAACACACAGCACATTATCTAACTAGCTACGGCTAAATTATCAGTCCATCGAGTAAGTCAACTTAGTAAATGAAGTGTACAATACGCCCAGCAGTGTGCATATCAAATGAGATTCATGAGTGAAATATTCACAGTGTTATCTCTCTGACCTCACTGAATTAAGGATTTCCCCCAAATTGTATTTTCAAGAGGGTGTGATCCAAGCGTGATTATTCTTGCGAACACTTTTGCTTCAAAAAAGAGCCTATTGTCAATGTCACACCCGAGTCTTGCGCTCGCTGGCGTGATAAATGTCTGTCGTGATACTTGTGATGGAAGATAATGTATCAACAAGAATTGTGTTAGAAAAAGCTCTTCAGCTTGGTTACAGATATCCTCTTGATGTGAGACGCTGCAAAGCTCAATGGCTGACATGTCAAGAGCCACTTTATAGGAACTCAGAACAACAAAATGCAATGCCGGAGGCAAACTGTCACAAAGGAAAAAAAATGAAAAGGGGTTTGACAATGAAATCCAATGGTACAATGCAAAAGAATGGCCACAGCGGTTCTGAAAGGTGAGGTCGTGAATGTAGATGTGAAAAGAAATTCGAATTTGAGTATAAAAAAAGAGAAATGTTCAGCAGTGAAGTTAAAATGTCAAGGTTTTTGTTGAAATTTACAGAGGAAAAAAAACATGCTCCCCTTTTAATAAAAAGCTTTTTCTGAACAAAGATCCTCTTATCACACCTGGTCGCTGCCTTATATAACCCACCTCCTACTGCTGACCAAAGAGCAGTGCCACCAGAGCATGTGGGGGGGTTAAATGCTCCACTTAAGGGCACCTCTATGGTAGTTAGTCTAGCATGGGAGAGCATTACTCTTTCACTTTGCCCACCCAGATTTTCCCTGCTGGCAAATGGATTTGCTTCTGGTCAAAAGGCTCTGCACCTCCACCCTCCCCTCCCTTGCTTTCACCTTAAAAACAGTATTTTCTTTGGCATCTTTGCTTCATAAATCACACGCACGGAAGATTCATACATGATTAAAGCCTCAGATATCCTCTGCGATTATTCAACATGACTGCAGGGCCTTCAGGTAAAAACATGCTTGACACCACTTCTTGTTCGTAAAATCTTAAGTGTGAAGTAATTTGTTAAGTCGGTGCTTTGTTTGAAGGTAAGAAGGGGAGACAATGCGATATTTCTCCATCAACATTTAATCATCCCCTACTTCTCGACCGCAGAGCAGAATTTTAAGCGCTCCCTCTGCATTTGTCACCGGTGGGCTAAAAAATGTCTCATTTTGCCACTTTGTCTGTGGGTCATTACGTATATGAGACAAGGATGATCAACAGCTTTAGCCTCTCTTATTCCCCTCCCGCTCCATGCCCGGCCCAACCATCTCCCATCCTTTATTTACCGGCTCGGGGAACAAGGCCACTTAAGAGCCCCGGCGAAGGTTCACTCTTTCTTCCCCGTGTCTCTATTAATCTTTTGAGAGGCAGCCGGATGCTGCGAGAGCCGAAACCCCAAACAAACGCCGAGTCACACCACCTGCCGAAACCCCAGAAATGAATCATATAATTCATGTATTCTTATCTGTCATTGTCTCGCCCTGGCTGCAGAAAAACACCATCTGAAAACCCAATGGGAGACTTGTGTGGGCACATGTGATACGGCTGCAGGACTAGTGGGGGGGCAAAAAAACACTAAACCACAACACATGTTTTATTCCCTTTGCTATACGGGGGACAAGTTTGCTGGCGGGTTCTGAAACCTGACCGCACGCTGAAATCTGCTCCCTTTCTCATGGCTTTACACAGCGGCTGCTCAAAAAACAGAAGGAGAGGAATGACCTCTAACTGTTTACCATCTCTGTACCGTCAGACATCAGATACACTACGACTAGGTGTAACAGTCGCCGCTGCTGTTGGAAGTCTTGATGCTTTTCTGGCATTGTTCCAGAGCTTTAGAGATTTTTTATTTTTTTTTATAATGTATACCCTCGCTGTCAATAAATTATTCCCCCTGTAACCTCAAATGAATGTTTGAAAAATATGGGTCTCCAAACAAACGCTGTCGCCACTGAATTCCACTTCGTTATTTGGCTCTTTCAGAAACTTATTTCATGTATGCTGTGTTTGTGCTCACAGATACAGTAAGAAGAAAAAAAAAAAAAGTAATTAATTTTCGGCAAATTTAGTGGTATGCATGTTTGCAGAGCCTCTAAAATGCGCCATAGAGTTTCTGACTATAAAACTTCCACAAGGAGATAAAAAGGCAAATGAGTATTTTGAGCAAGAGAGCTAATGCCACTGCCAGACATGAAATCGACAGTAAGCTGAAGACAATGAGGATGAGGATTACTGAGAACTTGGCTGGGAGGGGGTTGGCGGTAGGGGGGGATTGCCTCATTCTATATTTTCAGTAAAGCATGCTATTTACATAAGGATTACTTTAAACTATTGGAGGAAATATTCCCAAAGCCTTCTGCACACAGTTGGCAATCATTTTCCTCTCCATCAGTCACAAAACAAACTCTCCTCATGATTCTGAACAGATGTGGAAGTGCACTGAGGTTTGGCTGAAAAATGTCTGTCTGTCCGTTTGCACACTCATGTAGCCCTGGAGTCTATTCACTGGCTAATGTATTCTCTTCCTTTATATCAAACTTTTTTCATCAACATCTTTACCTTGGATAAACTTTCACTCTTGCGAGAAGCTGAAAAGACTGTATGGTCACATTGCAAATGTTTCACAATGAAAAAGAGACTCTTATACTGGAACATCGATTTCATTAATGTCCATCAATGTCAAAATGTCTCTGAAAGACATAAAGACTATCTGTGCTCTGTAGGAAGCTTCTGTAGTTTGTGGATATAGAAGCACATGCAAAGGAAAATAAGAGACGTGGTAAAAGAAGAAGACACAATGAGAAAGCTCACACATTGGTGTATGAGATTTTACCATTAACTTAGTTTAGCATGTTAGCATGTGGAAATCTGCCAGTTGGCACTGAATGGAGCAAGATGGAAAGTTGATCAAATCAATCATGAGGGGAACGTAAATGTCTGTACCACATGTCACTGCAATCTCTAACATAGTTTTCAGGATATTTAGCTAAAGACTAAAACCTTCAACCTGCTGGTGGCGCTACAGGAAAAGTCAGGGGATCTGCAAAGTCAGTCAGATTCATCCTCTGGGGACCATTAATTAAACAAAATGCAATTGCAGTCTATCCAAGTGATAGTCTGAACCAAAGCGGTGGGCCGACCAGATCGACACAGCCATCCATAGATCCAAAGAGCAAAAATCCATCCACACACACCCACACAGAGTCCTCTACAGTCCAACAAAAGAGAAACCTGCACCTTTATGATGTGAAGCTAAAGAAAGCACTTGAAGCTGCCATCTATGTGCAAAATGCATCGGAAGTGTATTACTGTATATAACAGCAACAATGGGTGTAATGTCTGCAAATGCTGCAGCCATTAATAACGTCCAAAACAAAAATACATTTAGCCCTGTTTGATGTTAAAGTGCAGAATACCATTAACTTGTCGGTTCTTTGCAGACTCTCTGCGATGAGGCCGATTTAATGTGGTTTTCTGTTGGAAAACAGTTCAAGACAAACAAGCCTTTCAAGCAAATATCAAAGAGAAGTCTACTTAAGTGTGCCCGTCCCAGATATTCAAATGCACTGTGTGATGGACAGCCAGCTAATCACCTAAAATATTACAATTCTGATAAAAGATATACGTTAATGTGCAGTGAAAATGGACTGTTCACTTCTGCTGTGCTTTCCCTTTCAATTTGGGAACCCACACGGTCCTGTTATCCTGGTGTAAGAAACCTAATCCTCATGTTCTCACGTTCATAAGAGCTGTTTTTAGCTGGGAACAAGTTCACTCTTGAGCTGCTTAATCTTGACTGGTAGAAGAAATAAATGCTTGTGGCAGCGACACAACTGTAAACACACTTGTCACTGTGACTGCAAAGACAAAGAGATGTGTGGGATTCTTTGACGTTTCGGAGTGGCTGCACAAACACAGGTGGTCTCTCCCGATGGGTAATGAGACAGCAAACAGCTAACGTGATCCAAATAAGTAAAGAGCTGTCAGTAATTCATTAAGCCGCTTACCTGCTGTTGAACACATTATCCCAGGGTATCACGTGACTGCCGCTGGGACCAATCAAGAAACTGACGCGATCGTAGAAGCCCTTGGACGCGGGCTGGGTGGCCGAACTCTGGCCCTGGCCGGCGATGGCAGCGGGGTCAGGCGAGCCGCGACAGTAGGTCTGACCCTGGCAGGAGATTTGAGTGCAGCAGTCTGGGTCCATGCAGTCGACGAGCCCATCTGGAAAACAGAAGGGACAGTCCAGACAGGGAGGGAAGAGCGCTGTTGACCTGGGCTGCATGAGGAAACGTCTGACCATCTCCATTCTTCTGTTGAGCTCTAGTGCACACAGATGACTTCTACCGTCATCTTAAGTTCATTAAAGCGACAGCAGAGATCCTGAGCTGCCATTAAAGTGTGAACTGTTTCAAAGTGTGTCACCTAATATGAAGCTCAAAAGTTCTGGGCTTGCTGATCGGTCTTCATCATCTCCAGAGTGTTAATATATAGTCTCAAGTACTCTCTATAATTGATCTACTGTGTATTTTAAAGCATGCTGCTTAACAATCTGCTCTGCTACAGCATTTGCATATTCTTTCCAGTGATGTTTTATGTATGATTGATTTGTTTTGTTTGTTTGCACTGTCACCGAGGAGCCACATCAAAGCCAATTTTTCTGTCTGCCACAATGAGACATACGCACACGAGTCGAAGCTAAAAGACTATTTGTTGGAGGCTTTTACTTCTTCCTACCTCCCTCGTTATCCTTGCCATCTGAGCAGAGCGTTTCAGTCGCCACGTCGCATCCCAGCCCTCTCCATCCTGACTGGCAGATGCAGTGCCAGACGTTCTGATCGAGGACGCACCTCCCGTTGTTGTTGCACAGCCCGGGGCAGCCGTCTGTCAACACATCATGTACGTGTCAAACAGCCCAGCAAGTCAGAACAGGGAAATCAGGGGGGGGGGGGGGGGGAGACAAGAGCGAGGAAGGGGCATTAAGAGTGGACAGGGGCAGAGGAGGGACAAAAATGATAAAAGACAGCATTGAGTGAACATACAGTACGATACACCTCTGACAGGACTGGGGATGTGGGGGAGGGCGTGAGGAGTTACTGTCGTTTCACATGAGTCTGAAGAGCATGTGCAGCTACAGAGTGGAACGTAAAGAGGGGGCGACCTGCTGAGCTGTTTACTTACTGTTAAAAGGCCGGTGGGAGGAACTTTGAATGCTCGGTGAGTCAAATCCTCATGTCAACTGGAGTTGTTTTTGGCTTTAAATCCAAAAAGTTTGAATGATTCTTTAAGAGTTCAAGCGATGCACTTTGGTTGCATGATTTCTCAAAGTGCAGTCCTCAAATCAAGGGCAGCCTTGGAGCCAAATTCACTATTACTTGGAGTGTTCCCCCCCCCCTGGAATCAAGATTTAAAGGATTCTTTGTGAGTTCAAAGTTGCACAAATTTCCCATTTAAGAGGCTGAAAATCACTGGCTGTCTTGGAAGTTCATTGCCGTTGCCTGAAAATAATTAAAGTGGGAACAGCCTATTGCAGATGTTAGAAACACTCATGTGAAGTAACAGCAACATCAAAGGGAAAGGGAAGTATATATGTAAATAAGGGAAGAAGTGTGGGAAGAAGGGGGAGGGATCTAGAGTCTCTACATATACAGGAAACAGAGCATTTGCTGCCAGATCGCATTCCTTCTAGTGGAGGGTGAAGACAGGGAGCCGAAACATGACTAAACCACACCAGTTTTGGGCGTTTAATCTGGCAGACACAGGGAATTAAGACAGGAGGAGAAGGGACCGTGGAGTCTGTGTGAGACTGGTTAAGACGGACAGGAGATGAGGGGACATATCGGGGGGAGCAGGATCACAGCAGAAACATTATGATCGACTCGGACATAGAACAGGTGTATATACGCCGTGCTAGGAAAGACAGAGAGCGGGGAGGGATTGTTCGTGACAATCTCCCTTGGGGGGGGTAGTGGTTCAATTTACCTTTATATCCTATCTTGACTGCTCCTATTACACAACCGAGGAAAGGGAAACATTTGGAGAAGAAAATTACTTATCTCTGTGGTGGCAGAGAGCTAAGACTGACAAACACATTTACTTATTGTAACTTACAGGGAGCACAAAACGGTTGATGGCATAAAGCTGATGTACCTGCCAAGTTGGGTTAAATATTTGGAAAAGAAGCTTTGCAGGTAGTTTTTTCCCCAAGATTACAGTTGTCTTCAGCACGTTTTAGCTTCTGCTCTAATTTCACTCTTTCGACTGTGTGTGTAAATCACAGTCGTTACGTGATTGAGCTGAACAGCTAATATTAAGCATGAGTGACAGGATATGACTGGAAAGCTGCGAGATCACCCTTTTTTTCTTTAACAGAGTTCACTTTTTTTTTTAAGGAAAAAATACAAGCGTTCAGCTGGATCAGGAAATAACATCTTGCATGGAGACTATAATACTCAAGCAAAGTGAAAAGTGGTTTTTTTACCTGATACTCTTGAATCCAGGGCTATACATGTAAGCCAAGAGGGAGTTGGAGAGAGACAGATAGGCAGGCAGACAGGCATACAGACATAAAATAGAAAAGAGAGTGGATATAAGGAGGAGTTAGAAATGAGAAAGAAATGCAAATAGAAAAAACAAGTAGAGAGCTGACACCAGAGAGAGAGAGAGAGAGACAAAACAGACAGACTTTGCAGATTTAGAGGAGTAGATTCATAGTTTAGCTACAGTGAGGAGGAAAAAATCCAGTATTTGACAAACTTAGAGTGTAGATGTTAATTAAAGCAGAAAGCGATTAAACAGAATTATAGATACTTCCACAGTCAAAATCACCACATTTTTCTGTCCGTGATTATAATTCCTTCCATAGGAGGAAACATAAATTAATCCGGCATCTTAAGCTCATAAAATATTCATTGTTAACACTCTCCATCTGCTTTGCTTTGCTAGAGCAAAACAGGCTAACGCAAAGAAGAACACAAGCTTTGTCTTGATATCTGAGCCTTATAACACTCTTTGTTTTCAGACTATATGAGCCAGTTTCATCTGCATCAAAACATTTTTCTGTCTGCTTGTCAGGAGGTATGTCGTCTCACCCTCAGTCTAATATGAACGCTTCATGAGGCAGCATACTAAACTTTTTTTTTTCTTTCAATTTTGCTGTCATCTCCACTTCAGTGGTTTCAACAACTGCGCTGCAATGAACCAGCAGTACACTAAGGCGAATCAAAAACACCTTAGTGGTAAACTGCATTGCTGAGAAAGCGATGACAATGGGTTAAGCCTTGCATATAAAACAGGATCTAGATGCTCGTGACAAAAGAATGGCCAAGGAAGTCCTCTATTCAAGCCCTGGCCATGTAATGTGATTAAAAGGCGCTTTGTGCAAATGGCAGTCATTCAGGGTTTGAAAGACAAAATAAGCTCCCGGTTCACCAAGAAAAGGTAACGCGCTGCCTATTCATCCCCGCTGCATCCAAAGCAAGGAGTTACTTTCCTGACGGGAGCCTTAAACAGGAGGAAAGAAAGGGGAAATGGATGGTGCACAGTCTGCCCCGAGGAGGGAAAGATTAATAAGATCAGGAATGTGACCCCTCCAACAACTCCCTCACTGCAATCTCCTTGCCCCCCAGAGATGGGTTCATGCTGTGGACCGGGGCTTGCTGATGAGAGAACTTGTAAATACATAATTAGGGTTCAATAGTTTGGAGTGCCAGATCTTTGTTTCGCAGGGAATGTGTCATCATTGAGAGGCTGGAGATGACACTTGGGGGAATGCTGTTTGACGCGGCGTGTCAGGGCTTAACTACAGGACCTTTGACAGAGGGTAAGATGTCGATGAAGTTTGAGTTAAAGGTCAATAGGAAGTGACATCTCAGAACTCATTATCCTCATTAATGCCAGGTGAAGCACTGCCATTTCAGAAAAATGATATTCCAAAGAGGCCTACCCGTGGCTTTTCGGCTCCCTAAATACCTGCCCTTGACTCGCTAATACAGGAGCATCACTTCAGCAGTCTAAAAGGTGGAATACCTAAATGGACGATAGAAAACTTACAAAGTGGATGTGAGCTGTGGCGAAAAGAAAGAGATTTTGAAAATAGAGAAGTGAATGATTGCTGAAAACCAAAAAAATCAAGTTTTCTCGTTTCTTTTTAGTGGGAGAGATGCGGTTCGAATTTCATTTAAGATAAATAAGGCAGTGTTTGTCTAGATTGTCAGAAATTAAATACAGATCTGGCTCATAGACAATTCAGTCATAGAGGCAGCTGTGTTTCTGCAGGTAGAGCCAGTGATCAGAAGGTCAGCGGTTCGATCCTCGGCTCCTCCAGTCTGCACTGAGAAGTGTCCTTGGAAAAATACTGTACCCCAAATTGCACTCTTGTGTATCAATAGATGAATGTGGTATGTGTAGTAAAGTGCTTTGAGTGGTCGGTCGAATAGAAAAGCTCTATATAAATGCAGTCCTTTCAAACCTGCAGTCCATTCAAACCTCTACGTTTGCCACAGTGTCTGGGGTTGGGTATATCTGGTGTCTGGTGCTGCTGAACAAGAGGCGATGCGGCAGCTGAACAGCAACAAAACTGCACAACTGTTCATACATTTAGCAATAGCAATGACCTGGGTGTACATGGCGAGTGCTTAAGTCAAAGGAGCAATAAAAATACTGCTCTCCAAGTAAAAGCCCTGGAATTAGTCTTATGTACTAAAAGAACAAAGAAGCAGCAATAACAATAATGATTATTTATGATTAATAAACGAGGTGTGGCTCATATTTTGGTAACACTCAATAAACTGTCTAGAACTGGTGCTGTATTGTAATATTTCCGTGTTGTTAATAAAGTTTCACGAAGGAAAAAAACTGGTGGCGCAGGTGTAGGTGGGTCTAGAATTGTGAGGACTCTCCAGCTCTGCAGGTAAATTCTAGTGGACTAAAATTACTACCTAAAATAACAGAAAATAGAATACTCAAAGTATAAGTACCTCAAAATTGTACTTAAGTGCAGTACTTGGGCAATTGTTACTAATAGTTACTTTCCATGAATGACAGGCTGACGAACACTCAGAAAAACAGAAAAAGAGGTTCCTGTCCTCCATGTTTCATTCAATGAGCCCAAGAAACACAAGAGTTCACTCTGAAACACAGAAAATGTCACTAACGAGTATTTAACACCAGCGTGTCATGCAGAGGTGCTCGTCTCGATCATGACACTCGCAAAAGAGTGTCATGATCTGTTCGAAACTGCTCTGAAAGTACTGACATTCACACACCAAAGTTGCCCTTTTAAGCCCGTCCATAAATGAATTTCCTCTGTAGTTCGTGCCCTTCTGCCAAGTGTGTGTAGGTGTGCAGTGCTGCATGTGTCACCGTGGCTCACCGATGGTGCAGTGTTCACCCGTCCAGCCCTGGTGGCAGTCACACTTGCCCTCTCTGCAGACTCCGTGGTCGATGCAGCGTGGGTGACAGTCCCTCTGCTCACATTCTGGTCCTGTCCAGCCTTCCTCGCACTGACACACACCAGTGATGCACGAGCCGTGGGGACCGCAGTCCACCACGCACACTTCTGTCGTAAAAGAAAAAGCCATGGAGACATGTAGCTTCTGTTCTGTGAAGAGCCTCTTTTTTCCTCTGTGCTGGTGTATTTTTGTATTCTGCGCAGATGCATCTGCCACTGCTGAAAAATGCTCTGATGTCTGCTGAGAAGTGTTGGCTCCATCGGTTAAAGTGGGCCAAGAAGTTAAACTGTAAACAGGACACGTTTTCAACGCTATTCCTGAAAAACGTGTTAAGAGAAAATCCTGCCAATGTTTAAGAGAACAAAAGCTGCAATGTGCGATAATATTCAATCTAAAGAGGCTCAAAATGACATCTGTTGAAGGAAGCGTTATTTTACATGAGAAAATATCAGCACTTTACTGCATTCTGTTGATTTATGGATCCCAATATACCTGTCATGTACACAATTCTTTTTAAAATGTATGTAAAGGACACATGGTGAAAACATCACATCAGGGCACTGAAACAGACTCCCCAGTCAACTTCTATTTGGCTGCCAAAACACACAGTGGATAGTTAAGAAAAAAAAACAGGATAAATAGTCCTCTAAAAATTGATATATAGTTTTATTACTTTTATGGGATCCCGCGATAATAAAGTCCCTTAAATTCTCAGTGCTTGACATTTAATCTGTAAACCACGGCCTCCACAATGCGGCACAGCAACACAGCGCTGTCAGCCCGCATCGAAACCAATTCAAACGTAATGACTGCGTACTGGAAGGCACACTGAGGAGATAAAACTTTAAAGGGAACATCAAAGAGATACACACTGCGTTGTTGTGTGTCCTCATGACGGCAGACGGATGGTATCTGATTCAGTTTACATCTATTTTATGTAATTTCTACTCAGCAACAAAATCTGGAGGACTTTAATTAGCTTATCAACAAACGGGTCCAATCACTGTAACAACCACTTTCCTCCATCTGAAATGACATCAGAGCTTATCAAAGCTTAATAAACAAGTATTTCTCTGAATAATTAGAGGAATAATAGGAAAGAGGTTTTTTTCCACCCCCGTGAAAGAGCCGCGCAGGTTATTATTGTCATTTTTGTTTCTGCAGCCACTTTTTAACTCATCTTTATCAAAGATTGCAGTAATTTCAAAGGGCACTTTATTTCTCAGGCACCCTTAAATGAAACAAAACCTGGCATCACTCAAAAAGTCGGCACACAAGGGCAGGAAAGCACAACAATTATTTTTGCGCAGCTAAAATCCTCCAAAACAAACACTTTTCAGGTTTTACATATTTGGGCTCATATTTGCATGGAGCCTTGGCAGAGTGAGGCGAGGGTTATGGATTTAAGCAGGTTATTTCCGGACTCAGGGATGTTCAACACGTTTCCTGCGAGTACGGCGCATCGGAAACAGCGCAGAGCAGCTGTTGTGAATCTGAGTTATCTTCAGAAAAGTAAAATTCAAAAGATTGAATCCATGGGTGGTAAGTGAGTCAGTCTGCACCAGGCTAAAGCTAACGCTCAACAAGCTGTGGCTGCGCTTGTGAGGGAATGAGCAATGTTCATTTACTGGAACCAAGAGCTCCGATCAAAGCTTGTGAACAGAGGAGCCATAAAGCTTTCCGCTGCGACAATAGCCCTCAGTGTGCGGCAGGAAAGCAGCTCAAGGATGTCCTCAAATTTTAAGTGACTAGATGCTCCTGGAAATTTATACAGCCCCATAACCGAGAAGTTGGAGACTTTTTAAAAACTTGGTATAGGCTGCCGGGAAAGCAAATTAGCCAAGAGACATCATTCTGCCGTCCAAAATGTAATAAGTCATGGATTAAATATCTATTTTGTTCATGTATTTTTTTAAGCCAATCTCCCCCCACTGCTTTACCCGCACTCCCCTTTTCTGAGGCTCTTTTGGCCGTCTGTTTCCAGCTCTCTGAATAGAGTTTTTCTTCGATTGAGAGACCTTGGATGGTTCTGATTAAGTCGAGCCGACACTGTAGAATATTAAGCATGCCTCTGGAGGGGAGTCATTCGATTCCAAAGGGATACCTCCTTCCCATAGAATCTATGCAATCAATTTTTCATTAGCGCAAAAGTGTTTATCTGCCTTTAACATGCCCCTGACTCGAGCTGGATAGGGGTTGTGGGCGGTCGATGCATGCTACTCGCTTGTTAATTAAAGTTTATTTAATTGAAGAAGAATCGCAGCATTAATTAAGAGGGAATCCTCCACCCACCCAGGTGGGTAAACTCCCCAATTTCTGGACTGCGCCACGGTTAGCCTCGTCAGTTCCATTATTGACATTTCTCAGATATCTTGCTGAGTGAGACGACTGAGTCTGGAATTTTGAAAACATTAACAGAATAACAAATTACCTCTCTTCAGAGAAGAAAACAAAGTGAGACGCTAAAGAAAAGAAAAAATCCCCGCACACCAAAACAATCACTCTTCCTTCTCGGGCACCGACCACAGCGGCTGCACGCCGCTTCAGTAGGTCCGCACACCCATCTATCATCTGAAACGCACCATCCAGCCTCCTCATGATTTAATTTTCAATTGAACTTCAGCCAAAAGAAGCAGAGCCGACAGACTTTACGCTGAAAGAAACCGGCCGCAACTTCTGCTTTTAATTGTTCAGTGTGGTCACTGTGTTTCTCTCTGGGCTGAACACAGAGAATGAGTTTATTCTGAGGGGGGAAACGGCGCATAAATCACCTGCAACTGATGCCCAGATAACAGATGGGAGGGGCCAGCCTTTGAACTAACATGTCACCTACCTGTATCGAGAGGAAACCATCTGAATACAAAGCCGGTAACAAATGAAGAAGCTCTGCTTGCAAGCAGATGGGGACACGCGATTGTCTCCTCTTCTCTATAAAACCTAAATACGCATTTTCATCTTTTGAAAAGCTTCCAAACAAATCTATGAGTCTGTTTTAAAAAATAAACATTTGTGTTCGGTTTCTAAAAAGAACATATGCTCGCTCGCATGAGAGTAACATGCAGAGCCAAAAGCTTTGTTGTTAACATATGGTCTGTTTCAAACCGGCACATGTTACAAGTGTGGATTACCAAACTTTAAGGAGGTGATCACACCCGCTGTCCAACACATAACCAAGCAGTTGGATTTTTCTAATTTGTTCATTTAGGCTCAAACTGCAAGCAAATCAAGATGTCTAATATTTGCTGTCGATAATCAGTTCCTGTTCCTCGAATGAGCACAATCACTCACTTGTTTTTCACTTTAACCTCTGGACATGCTGCCGTAAAGAAGAGGAAACATGAGCTAGGCAGGAGCAGCAGTCCAGACTGAGGTTCCCCCTCAGTCCTTTCCTTCTGTTATCCAACACTTTCCAAGCATGAGTGACTCCTGGCTATCAGATGTCAACATCTGTCTCCTGACAGCCGTGAAAGCTTTTGTTTTGGGCTTGTTACCTGCAGTCAGCTCAGCTTACCCTCTTACTCCTCTTTGGAGGAGACTTCATGTGTGTTGTGCAAAACACATGTTGTTCTCACATGGACAGATCAATGAAATTAAAGATAGAGTTGAAGTCTAACCACACTTGTCCTCCTCATCATGAGAGTACTTTGTAGTAAAAGCACAGACATATCTCCTGTAATTTCAGCCCATCACACCAAAGTAAGACTTCACTGAAGGTGAAAAAGCAGAGACGTAACACAGCAAAAAACAGCTGTATCATGCATGCATTGCTCATGGGATGAAAAACATCAGTCAGGCTCTCATTCGTCATCTCTGCAGCCAATCGAGATGCTTCAATTAATAAATTTGTTTCCTTCACGTGCACGTACGGCGGAAAGCTGGAAGATGCTGATTTGACTGTCCAAATTATTCAAAGAGTTTCATTTCAAAACGTGACATATTAATTTAGGAAAACAGATTGTGCTCGGATGTTCGCTACATTTTAAAAAACAGAGATGATTAATAACCTGAAACATTTAAACAACATTAAAGATTAAAACATATATCACAGCTTTACTCATATTTTCAGTGCTGAATAATTCTGCTTTTATTAGACACCCACATAAAGACATGATGTAGCGCGTAAGATAGATTTTGTATGTCAACCTACAGCCTCTTAATAATGGCTTATACATCTGCTGTTGTGGACACCTGGTGTCTGCAGCGGCTGTGCACAGCGAGGGGGAGTTTATTTGAGATAAATGCAGAACTTGGTGCCAATTAGAGAAACTTAAACACTATCAACAAAAAACTTTGTAGAACTTACTGCACTTTTTGCAAGGATTTATTGAACGAATGAAATAAAAGACCTTGCAGATTACAACTCTAAGTAGCTTAATATGCGCTTTAATTCTTTAAAGCCATGTGAAGACTTTGAAAATTTCCAACTTTGGCAGTCTTAGTGGTAATATTAGCAAGAAAAAAGAGGTTGTGACATTTCTCTATAAACAAGAACTTAAGCCATCAGAAACTGAAACTGAGACGATTAGCTGATTTATCGACGAGTCAAACGAAAGAAAATGAATCTGAATCGATTTTGATAGTAACTTTTTCGAGTTAAAAAGCCACAGATTACCTATTCCTGTTGCTTTTCTTCCTCGTGTGTGATTGTTAATTTAATATTACTGAGTTTGGGACAAACATGTAATTTAAAGATGTCAGTTCAGGCTTCAGGAAGGTGTGATGGGTAATTTTCACTATTTCTTAGACCAAAATATTGGAGCAAATTATCGGCAGGCTAATCGATGACAAAAATCATTATTTGCAGCCTTCAATCACATGAAAAGGTCACACAGCATCGTGATGAAGAGGAAGAGAAACGCGCTCTGACCTATGGAGCAGTCGGCTCCTGTCCAGTTGGCCTCGCAGACGCAGGTTCCCGTGTCGGTGTTGAAGGTGCCGTGACTGGAGCACTGCTCTGGACAAGTGCTCTTCAGGATCTCACAGCTGATACCTCCCCAGCCTGGGTTACAGTGGCACTCACCATGATGACAGGCTCCATGACCGGAGCACATCGGGTCCACGCAGTCCACTGAGGGCACACAGCGAGGACAGACAGCGATGTTAGTTTACCACTTGTAGACAGATATCAAACCTACTTATTTACCCCGGCCACTTCGACGCCACCGCCAGCCACAATCATTTTTCTGCGAGCGAGTCGTAGTGCTCCAGAGCTGGGTGAGGGCTGGTGAGCCACAGTTGAACATTTTGCAGTGTTTAGCGGTGGCTGGTAGCAATTTTCCTCCCTGTGTTCAACTAGCTCCTCTACGGTATATTATAGGGTACTTCCAATATACTGACAGCATAATTATGCACCATTATAGGCACTAGGAAAGGGAGCACAATTAGTGTCTCGACAGATATAATCAATTACTATTAACAATTCGCAGATCAACTCACTGATCTAAGTTAATAATTGGCAATTATAACCAACACAATCATCCCATTACTAACGAGGGATAATTTGCAACAACGTTATTGTGCCTCCTCTGCAGCTAATTGCTCTGTGCATTTCCATATATGGTTCGCGGACTGTGATATTGATCATTTACCTGAACCAATTCATCACACCAGAGCCTTTATATGCAAGCTTGGAACTGCAAATGCGACCTTCCTCCATCTTTGTTGCTTTACTTTACTTCAAATAAAACCGCAATATATTCATTCAGTGAACTCAATAGCCTTTTGCATGTAAGGTCAACCGCACATGTAAATCTGAGCTGATAATTGTCTTTTGCCTGCATGGAGATCAATAAAGCTAAATGCAGTGAAGTGAAGAGGCAGGTGGAAAAGGTTGACAAGAAAGAGGAAAAAGCTTTTTCTCAATGAACAGAGGAACAGATGCCATTGACTGATCGATTTTAACAGGTGTCTTCAACTGTGGAGCATTCCAGTAGGTGACTGCATCAACGGGCGCTGCGCAATCTGTTCCAGCTTGTACCCTCATGTGGTCTGAACGCTAAGAGGGAGTTAATTTATACACACGGTATCAATAACAACCTCTAAAGCATTATCTGCTTGGCAGAGTCGAAAACACCGATTGTTTCACCAATGAACTGTGTCGATTCCCCCGGAGCCACACACAGAAATATGTTGCTTCCAATCCAATGGGAAGAAGCTTTTTCTTTCTCCATTTACCTTGTTCACAGTTGGGTCCTTTATGGCCGGTGTTGCACACACAGTCACCCGCCACGCACAGCCCGTGTCCACTGCACTGAGGATCGATACACTGGGAGGCTGGAACGTCACACTCAGTGCCCTTCCAGCCGCTGTAGCACTGACAGCGCCCCCTGGTGTACTGTCCGTTACCGCTGCACAGGACCGGACAGGCGGCTGAGGAAAGGCAACAGATTGTGCAACGGGTCAACATTTTGGGAAATATGTTTGTTGCCTTTCCAGCCGAGGGTCGGAAGTAAAGGTTGATACGACTCTCATGTCTGGGAAGGGAACAAAGTCTGCCTCCCAGCGCCTCTAAAGCCCAATAATTGACAAGTTAGATCTCGTTTGTTTAATCTGTTTAAAAAACAAAGCGTAAAAACAACAATTAGCTGTTTTACTGACTAGGAAATATGTTTGTTGGCTTTCATGCCAGGAGGTTAGAAATGAAGGTTGATACGACTCTCGCATCTGGTAAGCTTTATATTATTGTATATACATATAATAATAAAACAACAGTATTGATAAAAGTCACTTAAATTATTTACATCCTGTGACTGAAAAATAAACTTGTCAGAAGTCCCTGGTAGACAAAATATGTAATGGTTCAGTGTTTTTGAATTATCTCAAACATACAGTATTTTTTAACATGACATTTATTGTTACATACGCCAGTATCAATATATCTGCAATAAGGTGATATTGGCCAATACATCGGCACAGACAATTTATGGATCTAGTTGTATGAAACAATCTGTTTCAATGCTTTGAGCACCATATGCAAAATTCCATTAACCTTCACTGTGCGGGGGTAAGTGACCCTCAGTTATCCCAAATAAAAAAATATATAGTCATGTGCTGAATGGACAGAATAAAAGTAACAGATGAGCTTCATAATTACCTCTGGAACAGTATGGCCCTATGAATCCTGGGAAGCAGTGGCAGGATCCCGCCACACACTCTCCGTTCCCGTAACAGTTGTGTGTGCACTCTGTGACAGAATCTGTGGGTACAGCAGAGAGCCGGTCCAACTATTAATAACGCATCAGATTGTCATATTGGAGCAAATCTGAAATTCCTCCTCAATATTACATCTGACAACTGTACAGTTTAAGAAATAGTGCAAGACAGCCACGATACCAACTTATCTTTTTCCCCCTGCATGAATCTAGTCTCTCTGAGCATCCCTTATCTGCAGCACTCGTATCGGGCATGGCATACATTTACAGCTATTTGTCCATGTCCCACTAAGGTCTAAGCCTCCATAACATGTATACTGCAGCCCCACTGTTCCCCTCTAAGCCATGTTAAGTAAAAGCCAAACAGGCATTTTAAATTAGACCAAATAATTCCATTTCCTTGACACATTTTCCTTTGCTCCTGACTCCTCCAGTGCCTCATCCTCCCCCCTCAGCCCCTTGAATGACTGATCATGCCCACACAAGCCATGCAATCTCCTGAGTGTTTACAGCTCAAATCCTTTCTGAGTTGAAGTTAATCTGACATATCCTACAGACAGATCTTGTGTTCATTCAACAGACCATCGCTCATAAAGGGCACCCCCAAAGGACCAGGACCCTCATTTTGATCGGCGTTAAGAGGGCAAACTTTTTTGTTATTACTCTAGCTTGTATTGGATGTTCATCGAGCCAGCGTCGGGACCCAGGCAATTTTGACCTCACACATCAATACCTTTGTATTTGTAGGGCCAGATCAATGGATCTCCCCGAAGGAAATAGAAAAAGAAAAACCTTAACTCAACCTTAGTGTTTTTCCTACCTCAAAACCCACAAGGAAATTTCACAGACTGCAGAACACTGAAGAGGTTGTTAGGAAGGAAGGATCAATGCCGTGTATGGTCTCGTATTATAGTGTTGAGCACAATAATCCACTACCATCCTATGAAACCTAGATCTGCCTCCTAGGTGGCTCAAACTTGGAAAAGCTCCGCTTGTTTGTGTCGTAGCCAGAATTTCCCACAACCTCACTCTTTGTTCCTGCGGACGCAGCTGCTTAAGGAAATTAAAGTCCTCCAAACATGTCATTACACATCATTCCAATCACAGTCAGCAGCCATTGCGGCAGATGTGTGTCCTCGTACCCTGGATGATGGTGTTGTAGGACACTGCCTCCACGTTCCGTCCGTCATTGTAAAACGCCAGGTGCCACACCCCCAAGTCCAGGTACTGGATGAATCCGGCCTGGTGGACGGCGACCGAGTGATCCAGCCGGGCCCTCGTCTCCGGTTCACTCAGAGTCCGATGCTCTTTGGCGATAAGCCGGCTGCCGTCCAATAGCTCCACAAAGTCATACTGCAAAACAACACCCAGGATTGCGACAGAAGCAGATGATTGTTATTTTAATGTCAGCATAATTAAACCAGGCAGTAAAGAGGCAGGGGAGTTCAAAAAGCTTATATTTTCCTCCGTTGGATGCTTTGTGTACAGCTCCTCTAGTGATTTCCCGAACAGTCTGAGAGAAACTCTTCAAAGTCGTAATGCAAGACGCAACACGAACAGGTTTGTGTACACAGCAAATATTCCAGTATAATAAGTGTTGATTTTTCAGTGACAGTTATTTGGAGTTGATAGATGTTGTCTGGAGAGTTGTTTGTATACTGATCGAGCCGATATGGCTCTGGGGCAAATGCTCAAAAATATTCCAAAAACACATTGTTAACTCTGACGGGAGTGCACTTAAAAAGACTCTGGCAGCGTGCTTTTTATAATCTGTTAAATTAACATTGATAATGGACTGTGTAGATGTGGACGCTTAAAAATTCAGTGTTTTTCACTGCTGGTGTACCTGCACAAAATACAAAAGACTAAATAAAAAACTTTCTTCAATAGCATCTATGCACCATTTTATTTATCTACTGATTAAAGCACAAAATTGCTGCACTTGATCTGAGAGACTGTGAAAGCTGTTACTAATGTTTGATTGTTTTATTGTTTAATACCCAGGACTCCCTCAAATACAGTATGGAAACAGACCGGATTATCAAACTGAACTGAATATATCGTATCTACAAATAATTCAAACCAAATATGTCCTTGCTGGTAAGGCCAGAATCTTTAACTAGAAACTAACAGACCCACAGTTTACAGTGCAGTATACATAGTAAACACACAGTATATTATAAAGAATAAATGTAACATAGTCTATACCTCAGGCTTATTTTTCTGCTGTATGTTGGGAATGCAGCATAACAGTTTCTCTCTATTTTCTTTTTTTCAAACAAACATTGATTTACAGGGTAAACAAGGAGTAACGAGTCATCCCTGCCAAGTGAAACGAATAAAGCGGCGCATCTGCTCTCACTGCACCTGCTCAACACCTGAACCTCATTTTGACTGAAGCTGTAGGATACAGAGCACTGCAGCAGAAAACAATGTAACACATACAAGCAATCCCTGAACAGACTACAGGCTGCAGAGGAGCACAGCAGACGCAGACAGATCTCCTGGCTAAAGCAATTGGTAGCTACACAGATGTACTGAGCCTATAGAGTCGAGTGGAAAAGAGACTGTGGGTTGCTTAGGAGTGTGATGCATACAGATTGGCACTGTAGTCAGTTTCTAGAGGAGCTCGGATTTAAATCCAATGATGAGGCTGTTTGCAGAGAGCTTTGATGAACTGTGAAGCCATTGATTTTTGACTGAAATTTAAATAAAAAAAAACTGTATCACACTCTTGCTTTTTAAATAAGTAGCATATCATTTTAATTCAAAATAAAAAAAAAGTCTGATTTCGTTAAAAGAGGCAGCAGTTCAAAGTGAGTGTATCTTTCCTGCAGCAGGAGGACCCTGCACACTTTAGTTCACACATGGTAAGAACAGCTCGAAACATGCGTCCAGTAATAAAAAAGTGAAGAGTGGGACATGGGGGATAATGCACAGTAACTAATAGTGCTGCAGATCAGCAAGAGTCCCCCCGCCCCAAACTCATAAAATATGGTAAAGTACCACAAATGTTGGTGTTTTTGATTGTTTTTGTCATGCAAAATTTAAAATGGGAAAT